>NC_142038.1:44983227-45286894 GCF_982192425.1 Myodes glareolus
ATTAGTGATTGATGGGTAGGGCCCAGACCATTGTGGGTGGTACTACTACTATCCTTGGGCTGGTGGTCCTGGCTTCTATAAGCAAGCAGGGTGAGCAAGCCATGAGGAGTAAACCAGTAAGCAGCATCCCTCCATGGCCTCTACACAGCTCCTGCCTCCAGGTTCCTGCCCTAACTTCCTTTGACGATGAACTCTGATGTAGAAGCATAAGCCAAATAAATCCTTTCCTTCCCAAGTTTCTTGGGTCGTGGTGTTTCATCACAGCAATGGTAACCCTACCTAAGACACATGCCAACTCTAAAAATTAAGAAAATAAACATTACTTCAACATTTAAGCAAATCAACAAAGTATGGTCCAAAGTTTTCAATTATTGTCTAATATGAACAGAAACTCTCCCACAGTTGAGGCTACATAAATGTTTGAAATTTACACAATCAAATGACCTACCTAGTTCTATGACCACTGTGTACACAGAACCCCAATACATGTAATGGTTCAGTCAGATCAGGCATGGTAGCACACAACTGCAAACCTAGAACAGCTGATTCCAAGTTCAAGGCTAACTTGGACTATATAGTAACCCTCTTTTGTTTTTAAAAAGCCCTTTAGTTAGTTCTGAACTAACTAAAGAAAATGTGAGAATCTAAAGACATAGTGAGGAAATTGAATTTAAATAGAGAGACTAACAAGATACCAGCAAAGTATAGCACAGATCTTCAAAACACATATCAATAGGGCGAAATAATTTTCAAAAATATTACAGTCATCATGATCAATCTATCCAAATGGAGTAGAAGGGAGAAACTATGTTTATCCACGAGCAGCAAGAAACCCGAACTTTAGTTTTATTTCAAAGAAAAATTACCCTAGTTTTTCTTGTAATATACAAGTAATTAACTAGAAAATACTCAAGCAGATACCATCTTCCTATCTAGCTTAAGGAAGATGTGACTGTTACCAAGGCACTAAATGTAAATATACAGGACAACAGAGATGACAGACACACACAGAGGGCCTAATCATCAACAACCACTAGGGACAAACCACAGAAGCAGAGAAACAGAGAACACTCTACCCAAGACCTTAAAGGGAACTTCAGACAGGTCAGAGTCCCAGGTCATCTAATATGTTAGGCTGACCAGTTTCAGGTATAAAAGATCAGTGAGGTGGATGGCCATCTGAAGCAAAGCTTACCTGGGACCAGAGGGGTAGGGCTGGAGACTGAGGTATGATACCCAATGGAGGATCCCATGAGGTTTCGAGGTGGCACCAAACGAGCTGCCAACAGAGGAGGCGGTGTCCCCAACTGAAGTCGCTCAGATGCAGCAGCACCATGTTCACGAGAATACATGGGCTGTCCTACAGAGGAAAGAATAGGAGGGCAGCTGGGATTGAAAGTCACAAGCTTGCTTTTCTGAGGCAGTGATGTACTTCCTGAGACTGTGAGCCAAGAACAGAGAAATTACAACAGCAAGAACAGTAGTGAGAAAGACATTATTGAGATTCTAACTCAAGAAAGCACAGACATGCAACTGACTCAGATGCCTCAAGGTACAAAGAAGCTAGCACTGTGCAATCTGCCTTTTAGAATATTCTCCTCCTCTCTCCTCTCTCTCTCTTGAAAGAGAAGGTTTGCTTGCCTCAAAGTCACTATATAGCTGAGGCTAACATTGAACTCCTGATCCTACTGCCTCCATAGCCCAAGTGCTGGAAATGCAGGTATACAGCACCATACCTGGCTTTCTATTCTTTTGAATCATAAATGGATGCTATTTTTAATCTAAAGATGAACAATGAACAACTCAAGTTACAGAAAGGTACCCTGAGCTATAGTTCACAAAGAATGTGATATTAATGAGCTGTGCAGATATAAAGGTAGTCATGCACATGCACCTCTAATCACAAAAATGGCAACTCTACCCAAAATATACTCCCAGATCTAAAAGCAGGAAAAGAATAGTAAGAAATACAAAACAAACTACTATATCCATAGCCTCACAAAGAATAAGTGTTCACTAGAAGAAAATTCAAAAGGTAGTGAAAATTAGTTAATCACCAGAGCGGATGATAAGAAAAAAAATGAAGAAAAAATGCAAACAGACCAAATATAGATATAGTAAATGACTTTGGCTTTTAGGCCCCATGTTTCAAAATAAAGTACACAGAGGGACAAACACACATGCATGCACACACATGTACGTACATATACAGACATAAATTCTATACAATGGGATTGGAAAAATCCAAAGTATCACAGAGTAAAACCTTCCTTTAGTTTCTATTTAGTACCATTCCCTGACAGCAACATATGAAACATAAATTTGTAGGATTTAGTTAATATTTTATACCACAAAGTCAGACCTTCACTGTAACATAAGACATAATGAAGCAAGGTTACAAGATGTTTAATATGTGATTAAAGTCTTTGCAAGTTGTACAGTTCCTTTAGATTTTTAACACATGCAGGTAAGACAGACCCCAATGCAATCCCTTAATTTCATAGTAGAAAGACATTTCTCTTTCCACAGGCATGGAGAAAAGGAGATGACAAACCTCACTGTAGAGCCAACGATGGAACTACATATTGAACACCAGTCCTTTCAAGATTTGTTTTAAAAGAATGAATCATTACATTGCAACAGCAATTCAATATATCCTCAATCATCTGAAAATAGTACTAAATCATGTCCTACAACAGAATTCTCTGTGACAAATAATCAAGAGGCACAATGCTCAAGAGAAAACAAAAGAAATGTAATGCCAATCTGTATGATGGCTTTAAATGTATGATTCAGCACAAATTGGCCTAGTATATGTAACTAGTAACTAGACTAAAGGGCATGCTTGTACAATCTCTACTGTTAAGATCACAGAAAACATGCAATTCAAACCTTATGGAAGGAGGCTATGAGTTGATTAGATGCATGCCTGGTGTCTATGGAGGGCAGAAGAAGGTATGTATACTCTGGAGTCACGGACAGTTGTGAGCTGCCATGTGGGTACTCAAAGAATATCAGTGTTCTTAATCAAGAAGCCATCTCTCCAGCCCCTCAAATTTCCCAATACACAAACATTAAAATCAACTAAATAGAAATTGAAAAATCTATTACTAAAAATTATTATAAAAATATAACAATTTTTATGTATATGTTTTATGTTTACGTATTCCCGTGAATGTTCATGTGTGCATTGTGTGTGTTGTGGGAGGATCCAGACGACAACCTTGGGTGTCAGTCTTTACTTTTTCATCTTGTTTATTCATTAGTACAGGGTCTTAAGCTATGCTCCAGCTGTTCTCAAGAGTTTAGTGAATTGCCTCTCTTCTTACTGTAGGAGCATATGCCGCTTGGACTGTGCTACCACATCTGGCTTTACCTGTTCAGATAGTCTCAACTCCAGTTTTCACGGTTGTACAGTGAGTACTTTCTTCATTTGAGCCACCTCCCCAGGCAACTCCAATTTTCAGCTTTTTTACACGTGATTCCCACTGTAAACCAATGTACTAATAATAATTCGATCACAGGATTTATCACAGCTATTTATTTGTATGTGTGTGTAAATGTGTATTGGTTAACCTACACTGGCTTTCTCTTCCTATTCTATGTATGGGTCTTGAGAATCAAACTTATGTCACCAGGCTTGGAGACAGGCACTTCACCTTTACTCATTGAGCCATCTTATCTGGTCCCTAAAGTTGTGTTTTAAATGCTTAGATGCTTATCAGATACCATCTTTGAGAGTTTTACTTTTTTTCTATGAACTGTGTGTGTAGTATATGTATATGTTCGTGTGGGCACACGCATATGAAGTCAAGAAGTTGACACCAATGTCTTTCTATATTACTTTACTTTCTACCTTTTTCCTTTTGAAAAATGAGACGGGGTCTCATGTGTGTCCAGTTGGCTGCCAATGTACTATATAAAGGAGGGTGGCCTTGATTTCCTGATGCTCGTGCCTTTACTTGACAAGTGCACAGATTTCAGGCATGTGCCACCATTCCTGGTTTTATGTACTGAGCCTAAAGCCCAGGGCTTCATGCACTGTACATGCATATTCTACCAACTGAGCTACATCCCCATCCTGCCTCTTATTTTTGAGACAGGGTCTTTCACTGAACCTGTAATGAGTTCCAGGAATCTGGCCATCTATCTCCTCCCCTGCAGCTCTAGAGCTCCAGGCACTCACTGCTATGCTGACTCATACATGGTACCAGGGACCCAAATCCTCAGGTTTGCACAATACTTACTTCACTAAACTGTCTCCCCTGTTCCTCCCTATATATTTAAGAATCAAATTATAGGCTTTTATGAAAGGAAGAAATTTTACGAAGTTGCTTTAATGACACAATTTTGACTTATCATATTTATATGGTTTTTCGAGATAAGAGTTTCTCTGTGTAGCTTTGGTGCCTGTCCTGGAACTAGCTCTTGTAAACCAGACTGGCCTGAAACTCACAGAGATCCACCTGCCTCTGCCTCCACCTCCCAAGTCCTGGGATTAAAGGCGTGTGCCACCACTGCCCAGCTCAATATTAACATTTTATTTGCCAACAAACCAATTCTCTTTATAAATACCAATACAGCATCTAAGACTATAAAGTAGTAAACCAGAAATATCAATGCAAAATTATCACATTTACTAGTTTTGTAACAAAAATGGTAATTATTAAAAGGATTGCTTTTATTCTTAGATTTTTATCTTTTGTGTATTAAATTTTGGGGGTTTTGTTTTGTTTTGTTTGAGACACAGTTTCTCTGGGTAGCCCTGGCTGTCTTGAAACTCACTCTGTAGACCAGGCTGGCCTGAAACTCAGAGAACCACCTGCCTCTGTCTCCTAAGTACTGGGATTAAAAAAGGAGTGCAACATCACCACCTGGCTTAAAATGTATTTTTAAGATTATAATGATACTAGATATTTTTCTATGCAGTCCTCTATTCTGACAAAAAAGCTGACAATTGTATTTGTCCTAATAGTTTTAGGACTGGAAAATGTTTGGAATTTTGTTCTAAAATATTATACTCTTTCTTTTAAAGTCATGAGCAAAGTCACCTGAAATCTGTTTACCTTACACATCTTCACTTCCTAGCATCTACCACAATGCCTGGCAAATGTAAGCACTGAACAAATATTTTATGAATTAATGAATATTATTAAGATAGGTCACTGGGATTACTGGCAACTGCTAAATTTTTTTTAAATTAACGGCACCTGAGTATGGTGTTTTAATTCCACAACTTAGGAGGCAGGAGCAAGTAGATCTCTGAGTTCAAGGACAGTTTGGTCTACATAGTGAGTTCCAGAAGAGCCAGGGATATGTAGAAAAATCCTGTCTCAGTAACACCAAGCAGAGTATTTACTGTGCATGTCATAATGTACAATTTGGTATAACAACAAATGAATAACTGCCAGATTTTTTTAAGCAGAATTTTTACTATGACTCAACACTAAATTTAACAATATAAAAATATGCCATAGACTGCAACAAATTTAGGTTTTCATATTTATAAGTACAAAAGTCACTTTTAACTGTTAAGAGCTGACTAACAGAAATGCTAAAGAGTTAACTGGCACACTGGTCACTACTGAAGCTGGATAAAGGTACAGGGCCCTTTGCTATACTGCACATACCTGAGGTCGTTCTAATATTCTCTTCATTTTTATGTCTATTTGATATTCCCCATAAGTAAAAACACTGATAGCAACAACAAAACAAACCTGTGCTGTTAAGAAGTTAAAAATCAGGAGACCATGAGAAAAAACAGAAGACCAGGAGAAAATGTCGGATAAATTTCTGATTTATATTCATAGATGGAAAATCAAACAGACCTATATTTAAGTACACACTACTATGAAACAAATGCTTGCATGTTAAGAATGAGAAACAGGAGATGAGTATTTCTTAACTACTTAGACTTGAACCTTGAAGCAGAAGAGAAAGCACATATGCATCAGGAAAGAAAAAAGGGCAAGTTGAATCACAGCAGGAACATGGTCACTATTCAAGCTGGCAAACAATGGAAAAAGATTAGGGAAGAAGAAGTAAATCAGGAGTCTCTGCTGAAAAGTTCTCATGATGAAGCCTGAGGGGTATTCACTCAACATTATGTGCTATACCTTGGTGAAGGGGCCTAAACAAGCATAATGGTGTCCAAGGATCCAAATGTGCAGCAAGCCAAATGTGAATAAAAGGAGAGGTTCTAGTGGAACTATAGTGAAAGGAAAACTTCAATGGAAAAAGGATCTTGATGAACTAGGTTTTGAAAAAAGTAAAGCACGGTTGGGGCTTCCTTGCATGCTAGAGACCCATGTTCAAGCCTACTATCATTTATGAGGGGTGGGGTAGCAATGTGTCAGTCGTAAGACAATGTCAACACGAGTGGCTGGATATTGTACCCAATGACAAAGACAAGAGTAAAGACCGAGATTTAAGTATAGGCTTTATCCTGAGAGGTTGAGATCTGACAAGACAATAGTAACTACATAGAATATAATTAATCCTTTACAGGTTACTAGATGCCAAAGACATGTTAGATGCCTTACAAGAATATAAATTCATTTTTCTTCAGAAGAAATGAAATAACATTAGTTTCACTTCGGAAAAGAAAACTGAAGTACAAAAGTGAATTAACTTGGCCTACATGAAGAAGAGAGAAAAAGAGAAAAGCACCAAGATCTTAAACTAGGCCCAACTACTTTACGTGCTTGCCTCTGCAACATGGAAGAAATGAGGAAATGTTTCCAAGGTAAAGCAAATTTATAAACAAGGATATACAAAAAAAAAAAAAAAAAAAAAAAACCCATACCATCACTTCTGTAAAGGAAAGCTCATAATGTGACAATGTAAAACAACCACTTTTTTTTTTTTATTGCTTTTGGTTTTTTCAGACAATGGCTCAAGTCGCCCATGGCAGCCTCATACTTGCTGTGTGAGATTGGCCATGAACTCTTGATCCTCCTGCCTCTACCTCCCAAGTGCTGGGATTTATAGGAGTACTCCATCATGCTCAGCTTAATTAACTTTTAAGATATATTTCTAAAAAATACCTTTAAAAATTACATATATTTGTGTGTGTGTGTGTGTGTGTGTGTGTGTGTGTGTGTGTGTATATGTATGTATGTGATATATATATCAAGCTGGGTTGGCTAATCCCAGCACTCATGAAATAAGGGCAGCCGGATCTCTGAGTTCGAGGCCAGTCTGGTCTAGAGGGCCAGTTCTAAGATAGCCAGGACTACACAGAGAAATCTTGTTTTGAAAAAACAAACAAACAAACAAACAAAATCAACCAGGCACTTGGTTTTTAATAGGGTATAAATCAAAGGAAACAAGTTAAAATTAAACACGAATGTTTAAAATGTGCTAAAACACTAATTTATATGTTTTCTATCTTCACTTCAATTATTAGACATATTTTATCTGATTCTTGTACACTTCTTAGAAGGCAGGCAACATATTTTAGAAATTAGCAAAAGTGCAATGCTGTGACTGAAGCAGTCATTATGAAGAGACTTTATACTGCCAGTGCACAACAGCAGAGGGCTCCTTGCTTCCCCCCACCCAGCACACAAAATTAAAATACAGCCACGACGTAGTCGCTTTGTGCTTGCTATGCATCCCACAATAATCTTTCTTCTCCCCCACCACCTTGAGATAGGGTTTCTCTGTGTAACAGCTCTGACTGTCCTAGAACTCCTACATAGAATGGACCGGCCTTAAACTCAGAGATCCACATGCCTCTGCCTCCTAAGTGCTGGGATGAAAGATGTGTGCCAGCACTGCCCAGCAAGAATAGCAATTTTGGTGTATCACACAGTGCCACAATGCATGTGTGAAGATCAGAGGACAACTTGAAAAGAGCCCCTTTTCTCCTTCCACCATGTAGGACCCAGGGGTCAAACTCAGGTTCTGAGGTTTGATGGCAACAACTGCCTTTATCCACCATCTTGACAACTCATCAAAAACACATTTTGGGTCAGTTTATCTCCCTCCAAGTCTCCAGACTGCCCTAGACATCATGCGGACACCAGGTCAGGTAGAAATGACACCACAGATCTGCAGCCAAAAACGCAAGACCCTAGCCTTGAACCAGAATTGTATGACTGGATGGGAACACAGTAAGGTTCTGAAATTGTACATGGCTCAGTCTGGACTGCCATCTTTACAGGCTGCATTCCTAGAAGCTACACACAAGAGTCTTCATCAGAACACAGAGAAACACCCTGCCCCCTGTCCTACTAGGCCCAAAGCCATAACTTCAGGTGAAACTCCACTTACTGTCCATCATCTTTCATGTATATAAAAAACTGCTGTGTTTAATTTAAAAAAAAAAACTAAAAATTTCTTGAAGTGACATTTACTTACTTTCTGATACTGTATAAAGGAGGTTCTGGGGTAAAGGAGGAGGTAGTCTTGCTCCCACTGGTGCAAGATTGGGCACTGCACTTGTCCCAGGCTGGTCACGGCTATTTAAACTTGACTGTGAAATGGGAGGTCCTATAGAATACAAAAAAAAAAGTAACAAGTACATGATAAATAATTACTAGTAAGAGCATGATACTAATACCAATTTATTCAAACTTAACAATCCTGATGACAGTCTTAGTTCTCCAACAGGGAAAGCTTATCACAAATGAAGGAAAGCAGGACTAGGTGCCCCTGCAGGCAGACATGAGGATGGCAGAAAGGACGTAAGGAAGAGGAGATGGCTTAAGCATAAGTGAGCAATAAACATATTTATGAATCTGCAGTTGTGAATACAATGGAAAAAGATATAGTGAGGCTAGGCCATGGTCCCTTGCACCTTTAATTCCAGCACTTGAGAGGCAGAGGCAAGCAGACCTCTGTGAGTTCAAGGCCAGTCTGGTCTATACAGGAGTTTCAGGCCAGCCAGAATTATACAGAGATTCCGTCACCAAAAGAAATAAAAATTAAAAAAAAAATTTAAAAAAAGTAAATGGTTAGATTGGAGATATAGTTCAGATGATGGAGTGCTTGCTTAGCATGAACAAAACTTTGATTTGGATCCCAGCATAATGACATGTGCCTGCAACTGCAAGTGGAGGCAGATCAGAAGTTCAAGATCCCCATTTCCAAAATAGGGGATAAGGATCTTAAGGATGTATTAAGCTCAGTGGCCATGTGTTATGGAACAACGGTCTTTTATCCTGTCACTTGTATTAGTTTTAATAAAATTTTGATTGGCCAGCAGCCAAACAGGAAGTAAAGACAGGGCAACGAGAATGCTAGGAAGTGGGAGCGCAGTCTGCATGTGAGACCCAGACGCAGAAGAAGCAAGATATAACTGCCTCACTGAATATGGTAACAAGTCATGTGGCTACACAGACAAGAATTATGGGCTAATGTAAGTTATAAGAGTTAATAGAAGCCTGAGATACTAGGCCAATCAGTTTATAATTAATGTAGACCTCTGTGTGATTTCTTTGGGACTTACTGACTGCGGGATCTGCACAACAGAAAGTTCAGCCAACAGCCATGTCTAGTGTTTGTCTGGCATTTGCAAGACCCTGAGTTCAACTGCCAGTACCCCAATAACAAATTAAATTTAAAATAAGTAAATAAAGAGAAAAGCTTAAGAAGAGAATAAAATCACATCAACACGTATTGTAGAAGTAATGTGTTTTCTTTCTAAGCTTTTTTTAACATTGACTTAATTAACTTACATGCATGAATTTTTTGCCCATGTATGTACATCATATAAAATTGTACCTGGTGCTTGTAGAGGTAGGGGAGGGCATTAGATCCCCTGGAACTAGTTATGAATGGTTGTGAGCTACCATGTGAGTGCTAGGAACGGAACCCAGGTCCTCAGGAAGAGCAACAGTTACTCTTAACTGCTAAGCTATCTCTTGACCCGCTTCAATCAATATTTAGTATTCAGAGTTGCTAAGTTACAGGTTGGAGATCAATAGTAAAGTGCTTGCCTAGTGTACTGGTTAATTCTTTCAACTTCACAAGGAGCTAATGACCTGGGAAGAGAGATCCTCAAATAGAGAACTGCCTCCACCAGACTGGTCTGTGGGCATGTCTCCGCAAAGTTTCCTGATTGTTCATTAAGTAGGAGGGCCCCACCCACTGTTGGTCTTTAGATGTATAAGAAATGTAGCTTAAACAGGACAGTATAGAGTATTCCTTCTTTGTCTCTGCTACAGTTCTGCCTTGGCTCCCCTCACTGATGGACTGATTGTAAGCTCTATACTGAAATAAACCCTTTTTACTCCCAAACCCCAGTTTCAGTCACTATTTTATCAAAGCAACAGAAAGAAAACTAGAACACAAAGCACTGTGTTTAGAGCCCTGTGAGGTGCAATCCCCAGCACCATCACTTCCAAAAAGCAAAGTTTGAAGAAAAAAAAAACTGTATTAAATCCTTTTATATTATTACCAACTTTTAAAATTTTAGAGTGTGTGTGTGTGTACTCATGTATGTAAGCTCACAGAATACACGTGGACGTCAGAGGACAAGCTGAGGGAGTTGGTTCTCTCCTTCAACCACATGGATACCAAGGATGAAATTCAGATCATCCAAGGTGGCAAGCTCCTTGATTTGCTGAGCCACTTCATGGTACATTTTATGATTATTGTTGTTGTTATTATTACCGTTGTTTATTATTATTATTATTATTATTATTATTATTATTATTATTATTATTATTATTATTATTATTATTAATGAAGGGTAGGTTAGCCATAGCATGCATGAGGTGGTCAGAAGACAAATCTATGGATTCAGTTCTTTCCTATTTTTATGTGTGTTCTAAGGACTGAACTTGGATATCCAGGTTTACACAGCAAGTACCTTCCTGCTGAGTCATCTCGCCAGTCCTTTGTTACCAACTTTAATGTGCTGTATACTTTACTACAGGGAAACTTAGGGATGGGCACATGTTAGGACTGTGCTAAATTATTTTTCCTAACTGTTTTGGTTAGAGCTTTGATGCGGGGGACAAAAATCAGGTCCTCACATAGTCAAGCACTATAGTACTAAGCTATACCACAGCCCTAAAATAAAGTGCTAAAAAAGAAAGGAAGGAAGGAAGGAAGGAAGGAAGGAAGGAAGGAAGGAAGGAAGGAAGGAAGGAAGAAGAAAACAGTGCTGGTGATAAAGTTCAGAGACTGACAATTTGCCTAGAATGTACGAAGTTCTGGGTTCAATCCCAAGAACTGGGAGAAGAAAAAGAGAGAACCAGATGATGCAGGCCTGGAATCTCAGTTACATAGAAGGTTACATACAAGAAGATCTCAAGTTCAAAGCCTGCCTGAACTACAACTACTTCAAAGCCAGTCTGGACAGCTTAGTGAGACCCTGATGAAAGTAAACTGAAAGGGGTTGAGGTTAAACCTGAGTGGGGAGTGCTTGCCTAGGCCTAAGTTCTATTCCTAGTAACAGGAACAGAGAAATACTCCATAAATTAAATGACAATAATTTTTAAGGTAATAATTTGCTACTCTTTAATAATGCAATGTTAAATATCTGTAAGTAGATATTTTCTTAGACCTTTACATGTACATAAATAATTCATTCTGTAAGTTTTTCCAATTGAATTTTAAAAATTTAGTCTTATCCCTATTCTTGCTATAGTCATAACCTTACCTTGATTATCTGCTCAGATTCCAGAGTGCTGGGTAACCACACCCATAGTAACCACTAATACTTATATTTGTGTGGGAGGCATTAAGGTGTACACATAACCATGCATGTATACAGAGGTCAGAGAACGGTATCAAACTACCTTATTCCCTCTAGACTCTCTCACTAAACCCACAGCTAGGCTGGCAGAAAACAACCCCAGCAATCCTCCTGTCTCTACCGTACTCAGAGATGAGTTACAGGTACAGAGCCACATCTAGCTTTGAATGTCAACACATTAAAAGGGGATTTTGAACTCAGATCCTCATGCTTATACAACGAGTACTCTTATTGACTAAGCCACCATCCCAGGCACTTAAATGGCCATTTTTAAACATTTCTTACTCTTGATTTGGGTGGATACAATAAATGCCTATTTAAAAAAACAAAACAAAACACAAAAACTCTTTTTCAGTAAAAAAATCCACATGGAAATACACAGTTAAGATGGCATGGCATTTAGAATTTACTCCCACAAAAACAAACCAACTCAAATCTAGTGATGGTGGTGCACGCCTGTAATCCCAGCACTTGGGAGACAAGAGACAGGTGGATCTCAAGTGAGTCCAAGGCCATCCTGGTCCACAAAGTGAGTTCCAGGACACCCAGGACAGTTACACAGAGAACCCTATCTCAAAAAAACGAAAATAAACAAACAAAAAACCCAAATCAACCCAAAACACTATAATGAGAATTAATCAAAGTTGACTGATAGGTAATCACTGAGGGCAATTAGACAAATACTGCCTAAATTAATATTCATTTTCTAAAGAGCCTATAATTTTAAAAATTCTTATTATTTTAATATTCTTGAAGAGGTTTTCTTTAAATACTAATAAAAATCCATAAACCTCCCAGCATGTTTCTTTGCTAACATCTTAAGATACGATCAAGGTTTTGTCTCCGAGTCAACACAAGGTAGGCTACTACAGATAAGGGGCACACTGCAGGAAGTAAGAACATCTTAATTATGGGAGTATATTTCACATTCCATTACTGTTTTTCAAGCATTTTAATAGTTAGCAAAAGGGATGAGGTTCTTCTAAATACAACTCATCAAAAAAAAAAAAAAAAAAAAAAACCAAGATTCAACCAACACATACTTACTTGGTATGGGAAGCACAACAGAAGGTGGAGGCTGACCATGTCCTTGAGGAACAGGAAGTCTCATACTATGGCCAGGGCCTGGGCCTGGGCCGGGACCGGGACCAGGGCCAGGACCAGGGCCTGGGCCTGGACCTGGCATTGGAGGCATTAACATTCCGGGAGGTGGTGGAGGAGGAAGCCCAGGAGGAGGGGGTGGGAAAGGAATCATACTTGGCAGAGCAACTTCATCAACAACTAGAGGATCATTTCCATGATCAAACTGACAAAGGTCACCAAGTACACAAAATCCTCTTTCTGTAAGAATTAAAATTAAAGAAACAAAAACAAAAACCTTATTACGATCTACTTAAAGTTCAAAGAATAAAACAAATTCCAGAAAACTCAACATCTTAATTTACATTGTAGTTTTTTTCTAAGACGCGGAACAATCTCCTTAGGGCTCACCTGTTAGTGACCATACAACCTTGAGGTAGAGGCAAGCACAATCTGTGTTTTCTATGAGATTATGACATATTGAAATTTTACAACAGCAGGGTCACACAGGCTACTAAGTAGCTACTATAGATTAACCAAGTTGCTAAATTTTTATAAAAAACAAGTGTGGTAGTGACTCCTGTAGCCCTAGCACTCTAGAGGCTGAGGCAGGAGGATTGCGAGTTACATGCACATGCGAGTCAAGTCTGGGCTACATAATAAGACACTCATTTTAAAAAGAAAGGTTTTTTTTTAACTAATAAAAACTAGATAGTTTACCAAATATCCATTTACCAAAGGTTTGATAGGAAGGAATAAAAGTCTTAAATTAATAATTCATTTCAATGATCTATTTCATAGTATTATTTTAAAGCGACCATTCTTGCTATATATATGGCTTAAATTAAAAATACTCAAGTAGATAGAAGAAATGAATTATAATATTCTAGATACAATAAAATAATTATAGTTGGCAATTGTTTTAAAATAGTTGGTAGAGAAGATCATGAACGTTCCCAACATCAAAAAATAAGTTTTAGGTTATAAACATGCTAGTTACCCTGATTTGATTACTATATACAGTATACATGTGCTGAAATCTTGTATGCTGTAACTATGTATAGTATTCATCAATTTAAACAAGATTTTAACATTAAATTTCTATTAGGCAAGGTAAACAAGGCTATTTATTGTAAAACTGCTTATAACTGAAAATGCTGGAAAGGACCTAAGTGCATATTTATGATAAATGGGTTAAACATATTTTCATACATATAGAATACTATGTAAGAGCCTCAAAAACAACGAAGGAAGTTCTTTACATGTCAGTATGGAGTTATTTTCAAGAAACTGTAAGGGAAAACACATTACATGGTGTATGAAGAAAACACCAGTATTCACATAAATAAAGGCAAATTGCTGAGGAGCACCCATGCCGTATCTGTTAACACTTGCTTTCCTAGCTGGGAACAGTACACACAAAAGAGAAGGCAATCTTTACCATCATAATCTCTGCAGCGCCTCTTTGGTGGTGGGTTTCGACCAAAAGAATTGGAAGAGCTATGATTGTTATAGTAATTAGACCAGCTCTCAGTTGTGTTTTCAGAATGGTGAGCAGGTGCGATCACAGTGACAGTGCTGGGAATAGACTGTGCCCCAGAGGAGTACTGCTCAGAAGAGTTTGCAGGAGGAGCAGACACAGGCACATAGGAGCTCTCCAGGTCATTTCTTTCACTCTTAAACTTTGATCTTTCCCTGTGCTCTGTTTTAGAGAGAGAAAGAAAAGAAGAGAGGTCACATATTTACATATTTAAACTACACTTCTTAGATCAACAATGCTGAAAACATTAGCCTACACTTACTGAAAGATCCACACCCTAAGCACATTCACTACTAGCATATTCTAAAAGCAGGAGCATTGCCGCCTCGGCATATCTCAACAGACTTGTGAAAATAGGTTTTACACTATCACTAACAAGGGCACTGACAGAAGATAGGTCAGTTTTCCCACAGGCATTTTAGTATTTGTCTTTTTATAAACATTTGGCAACCTCATAGCAAGTCAATTCAATTACTTTCAGGGAAAACATACAAAAGACAACTTTTTATACTCAAGAGTTGTCACTAATTAAAAAGACATTTGTACCAATTATAAAAATGATTTAAATCTGGATATATATATATACTATAATAACTTAGGAATAACTTTTAAAAACTGCCTTAATTCCAAGGATATACAAGATTAGTGCTGTCTTTGTAAGAGATCAATATCCAGCTTTTGGAGACAATTCCAGTTTTTCCATTTCTCCCACCTCTGTCAAGTAAGCTTTCGGGGCTGTCGCCTACTCACCAACACTCCTGTTTGGATCTCGGTCTTTGCTGCGGCCCCTGCTGCGGCTCCTACTCCGACTCAAGCCTCGGCTCTTACTCCGGCTCTTGCTCCTGCCCCTTCTCCAGTCATACTTCTCACGATACAGCTCGTTCCGCTCGTAGTACCGCTCATAGTCTCTCCACTTGCCATCTTCTCTTTTCTTCTCACGAGTCCTATAATACACAGATATAAAAGCCATAGGTAGACTCTAGAAATGAGATCTGTGTGCAAGTCCAGAGAATAAAATACTCTCTTTAAGTCACCACAATTCATAATGTCTATTTTAGAATGCCTCAAGACTACCACTAATTCTTCTAATCATTATTAAAAAGGGGAAGGGCTTTCCACTTCAAGAACACAGGGTAGGGAGAAATGAAAAAGAAGAGGTGAATCCAAGGTATGAGGGAAAGTGGGGAAGAAGACAGAAATCAGAAGGACAAAGAGGAGAAGGCTCAAAACAAGTCTTCCTAAACAAAGACCACCTTGTGAGCAAAAGCGAACATTTGCCAAATGATACCTCTTTTGGCATATGCTAGAATGAATAATTTTAATACGGAGCACCCCTAAACAAATGGAACATTTCATTATAATTCTCTGAGGAGACTGCTCCCACCCCTGCGCTCTTGGGGAAAGCAAATAATGACTGTTTTTCAGACACAGAAGCTAAGACAACAGCAAAAGACAGAATGGAAAGAAGGCAACACTCTTACCCTCGTTGCTTTAGAGGGCATTGGGACAAAGACCATAAATGCTATGCAACAACTTTGCATACTGAAATGACTTTCATATCTTACTATTCAGAGACAAATACAAACCTTCGCTCACTGGATTCTGAACGACTCTTCTGGGGACTAGGATATTTCTTCTTTCTAGCATCTCGTTCTTCTTCTGCTGGCTCTTGAAATACCTGTGAGAGTTGTTAAAAATAAGATCAGCTCCTTGCTCGGCAATAGTTGCATACACCTTTAATCCCAGCATTCAGAAGGCAGAGGCAGGCAGATACTTGTGAGTTCTAGGCCAGCCTGTTATACAGAGTGAGTTCCAGGACAGCCAGGGATATACAGAGAAACATTGTCTTAAAAACCCCCATCCCAAAAGAGATCAGTTTCTCTATAAATTACAAAACTCAGATAAATGATAAATCTTTCTAGTATAAGAGAGGGCATAAATATACTGAATGCTGTGGCCTGACTGTGGCCCCACACACTTGTAATTACAACAATTGAGAGGAAAAGATGGGGCATCCCAAGACCCTGTCTCAAAACAAACAAAAGAAAACCTACCCCTCCCCTCAAAAACAAAGATAAACACTCAAGTTATATCCTTTATTGACAGATCATTACATATGTACTTAACATTCTGTTTTAAGCCATTTCCAAAACAAAAAAAAGTAAAAAGCAGGCTCACATTAATTCAAAACAGGGTATGTTGGCTGGTTTTGGTGGTACAATCACACGATTGAGATAAAAAGATTATTATTATGTTTTAAGGCCAACCTGACCTATAGCAAGACCCTGCTATAAAAAAAAAAAGTCAGGTCTGGTAGCTCATACTTGTCACCTCCACATTTGACAGGGCTGAGGCGGAAGGATTGCCAATAAGGTTAAGGCTAGCCTATCAATATAATGAGTTCCCACCTCCCAGAGCTAAATAACAAGGCTTTTACATTTTTACTTTTTTAAAAAAATAATAATATGCATTTTTTAAAGCAGCATGCCAACTTTGATGTTGACATGATAGATATATTATCCCTAGATAATAAGAAAATAAGCATGTCATTCTCTAAACCGAGACAGGATAACTAGCAATCATTAAGGACCATACAATACAATAGTTTATATCTTCTTAATCTCAAACAACAATAAAACTGGGAATTGTGGTGCACACCCTTTAATCTCAGCACTGGAGAGAGAAAGGCAGGCAGATCCCTGTGAGTTGAGGCTGGCCTGGTTTACATATCAAGATCCAGAACAGCCAGGACTAAAAGAGACTCTGCCTCAAAAAACCAAAAATATAAAAGAAACAAAAATTAATTAATAAAGTTTGGGCTGTGGTGGCTGTGCAAGCCTTAACCCCAGCATCTGGGAAGCCAGCCCAGCCTATCTAGCAAGACCCTGTCTCAAAATCAGAATAAGTTAGTTTGGGCCAGGTATGGTAAACATGGGAAAGCAATCCTATTGAGCATTTTGGAGACTAAGACAGAAGAATCACGAATTCAAGGCAACCTTAGATATCATAAGACCCTCCAAATTAAAACAAACAAAACAAAAAAAGGAGAGGGGGGAGCCCAGGGCCTCGCTCAGTAGCAGAATGCCTGCAGAGCTCCGCACCACATACAAATGAATCAAATTTTTAAGAACTAATTTCCAGACAATGGAGAAGCTTCTTACTCATTAATATCAAAATCAGAAAATGAGTAAATGGACCAAAAGGAAACAATTTAATAAAATGCAGGCAGCATAATAATGGCAGCTACGATATGACAGCAGAGACTATACACACTCATCCAACTGGATCCAAACGTCCATTTCCTCTAGCAATTTACAAGGAACATAAATGATACATTAATCCACCGAGAAGCAACAAGCTGAATCAAGAAATAAAAACCCCACAGAACAAATAGTGTTTCTTCACAAATTAAAATTTTGGGAAAGTTTGGTAAAAAGGAACAAACGCTGTGTGCAGCATAAACTATAGCACACATCTTCTATTGTTTTTCAGCACCAGGATGAGCTGTGTCAATGGTCCAAATTCTCTTTTCTGTTTCCCCTGTGGCCAATAATCTAATTATAAATTCAACTGGCAGTACAATGCAGCTGAGGCTCAAGAAGTTAAGATGACTAGTCCTGAGATTTGTTTCTGACCAAGTCATTCACTGTAAAAGCAGCAACTGAGCAGATCAGGAATTAAACCTTTACATTTAGGTGTGGCTGTATGAACTAGTGTTTATACCAGTAATCACAATTAAATCTTAGGAACAAGCAATACCAGACAACTGCCAATCAAGAGAACTCCATATATAAGCATATTACCCATTTTTCAGTTTTCAAAATTAGAATTTATTACAAAGATACCCCAAATAAAACTTGGTAATGATTTTTTTAAGCTCTTCTTTTAAAACAAAATAGATTTTTTAAAAGAAGATTTATTTTGTGTGAGTTCCTGCATATATAAATATGTCCCATATGAGTGGATGGTAGTGAGAGGCTAGAAGTTCCCTAGAGCTGGAGCTGCAGGTGTTTGTACCATCTAATGTGGGAGTTGGAAAGCTTATGAAGAATGGCAATGCTCTATCAACTGAGTCCTCATCTCTTCAACTCCAAGTGAGTATCACTTTTGTTAATATTCAAATCAATTGTCATTGAAACAGATTCTCCTAAGTCAGTGAATACCTGCTCTGATTATAGAAAAAGGCTACCTGTCATTAAAAAAAATATAAGTTATAAAACATTAACCTATACTAAATATAAATTATACACTATAAAGCAGCAAATTTTGCACTATATGTAAGGAAAATCTCCATTTTTCCTGTTTAAAAAGACATACCAAAAACCTCACTAGTCTACTTTTTAAAGAGTTTATGAGCCAGGCTCAGCAGCATACACCTTGAAGCCTAGCATTTTTAAAGAGGAGGCAGACAAATTAGGAGTTCAAGGCCTCAGGAAAATGTACATTGGAGACTGGAGAGATTGCTCAGTGGTTAAAAGCACTGGTTATTCTTCCAGAGAATTTGGGTTCAATTCAGAGCACCCACATGGCAACTCAAACCACCTGTAACTCCAATTCCAGAGGACCCAACACCCTCTTCTTGCCTCTGAGGGAATATATTCACTATATTCACTTGGTGTACAGACACACATGTAGGCAGAATCCCCAAACACATAAAATCATAATTTAAAAAAGTATAGATAAACAAAAAGAAATTATGGAGCACTATGTAAGAACAAAATAAGTGATAATGGTCTCAGCTGATCTTAATTTAAAACAGTCACATTTTGTCAGATCAGTTCAATTATATAGTATTTGATTAATAGCATTGGCTGCTCTTCCAGAGGACCTGAGTTTGATTCTCAGTACCCACATGATGGCTAACAACTGTCTTTAACTCAAGTTTCAAGGTCTCCAATGCTCTCTTCAGGCACTGCATACACATGGTACAGACATACAAGGAGGCAAAATATCCATACGTAAAACAAAAATAAATCTCAAAAAATGAATCAGAAATGACAACTAAACAACACACAAATCCCAGAATGACTCCATACAAAAGGAAAAGAACACACTATAAGTAAGGAACACTGCTGGGTAAACTAATAAAACTGAAATAGTACATGACATGAAAATTAAATATACTGAAACTGATAATGGTGCTATAGTTATCCTAAAGCATGTGTGTGTATGTGTGTGTCTCTGGGTGTGTGTACACAGGTGGAGATTCCACATGAGTGTATAAATGTAGAGGTTAAAAGTCTATGCCTGGTATATTCCTCTATGACTCCTCACCTTATTCTTTGATACAGGTTCTCTCTAAACCTGGAGCTCACTGGTACCACCAGACTGGTATCCAGCAAGTCCCAGGCATCCTCCTGATTACTGGTGTTACAGGCATAACAACTATGGTTTTGTATAAGGGTTCTTGCGGGGGGCAGAATCTAACTGGCCCCCATTGTTTACAGAGCAAGCACTTTACCAACTGAACAATCTCTCCAGCTTTTTATTGAGACATAATGTCATGTACTCCTTGTTTCATCCTATTTATTGTCCTTGAATTCACTATATAGCCAAGGATGACAATGAACTTCATTCCTCTGCCCCTGCCATGGAAATGCTGGGATTACAAGCATGTACACCATCACATCTGATTTAATATGTTACTAGTGTTCAAACACAAATCTTTGTAGGTATTTGATGAGGGTAAGAAGCTGTTTCAGCCAATAGCTTAGCAGAGTAAAGCCAGGTGGGAAATTCAAACAGAGATATATAGAGAGAGTAGGCAAGGTCAAGAAGACGCTCACGTAGCTGGCAGAGACAGACGCCAGAATGTTACCAGTAGGCCACCTTGTGGAGATATACAGATGAATAGAAATGGGTTAATTTAAGATGTAAAAGCTAGCTAGGAATATGCCTAGTGTTGTAATTAATACAGTTTTTGTGTGATTATTAGGGTTTGGGCAGCCAGGAAACGAATGAATAGTCTCTGTTTACAGGTATTTGACCAGCACTCTTTTTTTTTTAAATATTTATTTATTATGTATACAATATTCTGTCTGTGTGAATGTCTGCAGGCCAGAAGAGGGCACCAGACCTCATTACAGATGGTTGTGAGCCACCATGTGGTTGCTGGGAATTGAACTCAGGACCTTTGGACGGGCAGGCAATGCTCTTAACCTCTGAGCCATCTCTCCAGCCCCCTTGACTAGAACTCTTACAAACTAAGCTTAATCTCCAGCTCCCTAAAAAAATTCTTATTTCTAGAAATTGCAAAGAGATAAAGGGCCATGGTTTATGAGAGAAATTACTTTAAAATAAAAATGTGGTATGGGCATATAATGAAAGTATATGGGGCAAACCCTCAATAACACATTTAGGCAGGCATCATAAATGCTGTGGGTGCTGCCTGGATAATTCTGAAGTAAATTTACAATTATTTATAAATAAAAGATTTTTAAGTCATTCCATTTGTAGAATAAAGTAAATTTTAAAAGTTGGAAAACAGAAGTCAGAGAGATAGCTCAGCAATTAAGAGCTGCTCTTGCATAGGACCCAGGTTCAGTTCCCAGAACTCATATGGCAGCTCACAACTACTGTAACTCTAGCTCCAGGAGATCCATCTTAGTCAGGGTTACTATTGCTGTAATGAAACACCATGACCAAAAGCAACTTGCGGGAGGAAAAGGTTTACTTGGCTTACACTTCCACATCATAGTATGTCAATGAAGAAAGACAGGGTAGGAACCTAGAGATAGGAATGGATGCAGAGGCTATGGTGGAGTGCTGTTTATTAGCTTGTTCAACATGGATTGCTCAGTCTGCTTTCTTATACAACTTAGGACCACCATCCCAGGGGTGGTACCACCCCACAATGGGCTGGGTCCTCCCCAACCATCACTAATTAAGAAAATGTCCTACAGGCTTGTCTACAGCTGAATTATTTTTTTTTTCCAAGACAGGGGTTCTCTCTGTGTAGCTTTGGAGCCTGGCACTTGCTCTGTAGACCAGTCTGGCCTCAAACTCACAAAGATCTATCTGCCAAATGCTAGGATCAGAGGTGTGCACTACCAATGCCCGCCCAGTGGCACATCTACAGCTGGATTTTATGGAGCCATTTTTATTTTATTTATTTATTTTTGATTTTTGAGGCAGGGTTTCTCTGTAACTTTTGGTACCTGTCCTGGAACTAGCATAGAGCCATTTTTCAATTGAAGTTCCCACTTCACCAGGGACTCTTAACCTGTGTCAGGTTGGCAGCAAACTGGCTACCTCAGAATCCAACATCTCCTTTTAGCTTTCGTAGTCACCAATCTTGTACACGGTGCAGACAGATACATAAAATAAAAATAAATCATTTTTTAGATTTATTTTATGTGTACGAATGTTTTGCTTATACATACATACATACATACATGTGTGTGTGTGTGTGACTCATGTATGTCCTGAAACTGGAGTTCTAGATGACTGTGAACTGCTATGTTTGTGGTGGGAATCAAATCTAGGTTCTCTACAAGAAAGTGCTTTTAACCACTAAGCCAACTTTACAGCTGATAAAAATAAAAAATAATATTTCTTTAATAAGTTGGAAGATATTTCTGTTCCTGGTACTGGACTAAAGACTACCTATATTTGTACATAAAAATCTTTTTTCTAGTTGGGTGGTAGTAATGCATGCCTTTAATCCCAGCACTCTAGAAGTAAAGGCAAGAGGATCTCTGAGGTCATCTTCAACACAGATGACTAAAATTTTAGTTTAAATAGAGATGTATGTGCTGGGAGTGTAGTTCAGAGTGTGTTTTCCTGGCATATCTAAGGCCCTAGTTAGTTCCCAGCAGAGGGTATGGTAACATATGTAAATAATACCACTCTGGAGGTGGATGCAGAAGAAGCAAAAGTTCAAAGTTATCCTACGCCACTCAGTGAGTTTGAGACCAGCCTGGAATATATGAGACCCTATCTCAAAAAATGAAATATTTTTTTAAACTTATCCTACACGCCTTTAGTGCCAACACTGGATCTCTGAGGTCGAGGCCAGTCTGGTCTCCATAGCAAGTTCCAGGACAAACAGAGCTACACAAAGAAACCCTATCTCAAAAAATAAACAAACAAACCTCTTTTCTACATTCTTATCAAATATTGTTTGATTTATATAGAAAAGGGACTATAAATGAAAGCTATGATGTTTCTTTATTGGTTCAAGCAAGCAATTAGGTTGGTATCTTTTTAAAATTATGTTGTGGGAGTGGGTACTTGCACATGCATGCAGGTGCCCACAGAGGCCAAAGGCATTACATGCCCTGGGGCTGGAGTTACATGATTATAAGCCACCACCAGATGAACGTGCTTGGAACCAAACTCATGACCTCTGCAAGAGCAATATGCTCTGTTAACCTCTTAACTACTGAGCCATCTTTCTAGCCCATTAGCTCGATATCTTTAATCATGTTTGTATATTTCTGTTTATTTTTCTAATGTTAACAGTGTAGTTAAAAGAGTAAATCATTTCTCTGTGTAGTATATTGTCTAATGATTTATCTTGGAAGTTTCACTAATACTTTCATTTAAGCCTCTGTATGTAGCCAAATTTTCCTCTTTTAGAAACCACTGGATTTCTCTGAAGGCTAAAGAAATAGTTCTACAATTAATAGTGCTTGCTGTTTGATCACAAGGACCTGAGATCAGATGCCGGCACCCACATGAATGTGGCATCCTGTTCACATCTGAAACCCAACACTGAAAAGCAAATTATTAGGGCTTGCTGGTCTGTAGCCTAGCTAAGAAAATCCACCTCTAGGTGTATGTAGAAACCATACCTGAAAAAAAAAATATGTCAGGATGGGCATGGTCTCTATAAGTTCAAGGTCAGTCAGGCTACATAGTAAGACCAGACCCTGTCTAAAAAAACAAAACAAACCAAAAAAAAAAACACAATACAAAGAAACAAAAACAAAAATAATTTCAACTTGAAATTTCTGGTAACAGAATCTAAGAAGTATGTGTATGTATTACCTCTTCTTTAATTTCTTCTTTTTCTTGGACTAGTGGTTTTGGCTCAGGTTTAACTGGTTCCAATGGTGGAAGGTAGTTTTTAGTATAAAGACTTTCAAATAGCTTGTCCACAAAGCCTGAAGTCTCTAAAGAGAAAAAAATATTTAAATGTTATACAAACAAAAATGCAAAGTTTAAACACTGCTGCCAATGCTTTTAGATGAACAAGGGATCTTCAAAGCTGCTGTCAGGCTTTTAAAACCAAGACTTACCTTAAAGGAACAGACATCCCCACTTGTAGAGGTTTTGTTTCTTTTTAAATCCTTCAAACATAATTGCATGTGTGCAAGTGAAATAAGTGTAAAATTTTGTTGCATAAGAACAAAAGATTAGAAACAAAGTTTCTATAAGCAAGAGACTAACAAATTATCAAAAAAGAGATTACAAAATTTCTCTTGACCTATTAAGAATATCAGATCTAAAGATATAAACTAATACTTAGTGTTTATCTGTTCAAAGAAACCAAAATAATAAACTGTGTACTGTAGGTGGGAAAGAAGCCTATGTAGAAAAGGAAGAAGTAATTTCATAGTATAACCTTATGTGTTGGATAAATTGCACTCACTACCTACTCAAAGATCAAATTAGATAGGTTTGAATGGGTTGAAATCAGTATCTGTGTTTGACTCAACTCCATGTTCTGGTCATTTGAAACTTCCTCAGACAAGCAGAATGAGAGAAACAGGTAGTTTTGCTGAAAACACAAATATAAAAATATTTCTAGTTTTACTCTAATTAAATGTAACTTTCATTAGTCTTGCCCTAAGGAACACTTAAAGGGGTACTGCTCAGTGGCAGAGGGCTCACCCTGATGGTTCAATTCCCAACCCAAGGGAGTGTTGGGTATTTCGAAGGCATCACATGGGTTCTGCTTATACCACAATTATTATGTATTTTACATTTCTAAAATGCCAACTACTTTTATCTCAGAAAAGCATCTTCAGACAAACTCCTTTACAATACTAACTTTATAAGTGAACTTCTTTTTTTTCAAAATGACAAAATTTTTAGCTGAAGTAGAAAATGGTTCATACTTCTAATACTATAATCAGGAGGCTGGGTGGAAGAATCACCTGCCTAGACTACTTAATGAGTTCCAGGGCAGCCTGTACTAGAGTGATATTCCCACAAAAGGATAAATAAGTAAATAACACAACCCAGGGGGCTAGACAGATGGCTCAGCAATTAAGGGAGCTTGTTTGCTGCTCTTACAGAAGACCCACGTTTGGTTCCAGAAACCCCATGGCAGCCCATAACTACACATAACTGAGTTCCAAGGGACCTGGTGACCTCTAGTGGCCTCCACAGGCACCAGGCAGGCACACAATACACTGACATACGTGCAAGCAAAACACTCACTTGTATAAAATAAAAATAACTTTTAAAAAATTAAAAATATAGTTGGAGATGTAGTTGAGTGCTCACTATGTAGAAAATCCTGGGTTTAATCAATAGTAAGCCAAGCTTAGTGGTTCATGCCTGCAATCCCAATATTTCAGAGGTAGAGACAAGAACAGGAGTTCAAGTCTAAGGTCATCTTCCAATACATGACAAGTTCAAGAACACCCTGTGCTATATGAGTCCCTATCAACAAAGAAAGAAACACATGAGAAAAAAAAATAAAACTGTTAACTCTTGTTGACTGTAACATATAACTTTAAGGTAATAAATTAAGACTCTTCAAAACCTTTTATAAACAACTTTCTTCATACTCTTGCATTTTCACACATACCTCTTGTAATTTGAAAGACAGTTCAATATGGATGGATGGATGGATGGATGGATGGATGGATGGATGGATGGATGGAAACAAAAAATAGGGCTAATGAGTAAAGGCCCTTATCACAAAGCCTGCTGACCTAACTCCAATATTCATGACCCACATTGTAAGACAGAAACCACTCCTGAAAGTTGTCCTGTGACCTCCAAACGCATGCTATGAAACATATACACACACAAAACAAATAAATGAATACAATTTTTCAAAATCTATATACCAAATGTTGTTGGTTTCAAGAAAAGGAATAGCAAACAAGAAAAAGGCAGATAAACTGGCAAATATATAGGGTGTTACAAGTGCCATGAAAAGAAAAAGGCACTCGGGCATGGTGGTACCTGCCTTTAATCCCAGTACTCAGGAGACACATGACTTTATGAGTTTAAAGTCAGCCAGGGATACATAGTGAGAGCCTTTCTTAAAAAGGAAATAAAGCAGGCTGGAGATGGACAGATGGCTCAGAGGTTAAGAACACTGGCTGCTCTTCCAGAGGTCCTGAGTTCAATTCCTAGCAACCATTTATGAGATCTGCTGCTCTCTTCTGGCATGCAGACAGAACACTATATATAATAAATAAAATCTTTTTTAAAAAAAGGGAATAAAGTAGCACTGAGAGGAGGAAAGGGTAACTGGTTTATTGATGGCCACATTATACAAACTACACTGGGGAAAGCTGTCAAGATAACATTTGAAGAAATCAAAAGAACATGAAAAAGAATCTTCCAGGCAAACAAAAAAGATGGCCATGGGCTCTGAGTAAGGACACACTCACTGACATTCAAAGGCAGAGATGTGGGCAGTGTGGTGTAGAGGAAGACTAGGTAGGGGTTGGATGGGGCAGGAATTATCAAGTAAACAGCAAGAAAAACTTCCTGCAAGCTCTGTTTGGTTGGAGGATGTTGGTAAAAAGATAGGACACCTTAGAGTCTCATGCAGCCCAGGCTATGAAGTAAAGAACAACTGATCTTCTGATCCTCCTGCTTCCAACTCCCCAGTGTTGAGTCACAGGCAAGGACCTCATGTCCAGCTGAAGATGGGAAGTTAAAGGTACAAAGAGAAGAGAATCATACTCATTCTTCTTGGATCTCAAGATACTGCAGCCAAGAGAGAAAGAACATTGGGTTCTCTGTATTAACAGTAAGAGTATGTAGCTTCCGGGATAGGGAGCTAGTTCTTATACAAGTGTAAGAATCTGAATTTGAACCCAGAATATATGCCATGGTAACACTTATTTGCAGCCACAGTACTGGAGATGGAAGATTTCTGGGGGCTTGCTGGTCAACCAACCTAGCCTACTTTGCAAGTTTCAGATCAATGATATAAACTAAAAAAAACAACATGGAAGGTTCCTGAGAAATGACACCAGAGTTGACCTCTTTTTCACCACAAATACTTATGTGCACCCGTTGCACATACGTGATTATAAATATTATAAATATATATACATGGGCATGTGGCACACACATACAAAAGCACTAGAAAGCAACTTCAGTAGCCTTAAATAGTTAGCCCTCAATCATCAGCTAAATACTGTCAAAAGCTGCAAAGAATCTAGTAAGTCTTAGAGCCACTGTCTCAATACAGGAAAGAAACAAAGAAGAACAGGAAGAACCTGTCCTTCCTAAACACATAACAAATAAGTAAGCATTCTGAATGGACATATTAAAGTATTGAAAGGACCCTTACTACTTTGCTGTAAAGTGTCTCACTTTGTAGACACATACAGTAAAATTAGGATGATACAGAGATCAACATGGCACTATGCAAGGAAGGACTACACACAAATTCCCAAGTGTTTCCCCCTCTAAACTCATACCTTAATGAAGTTTGGTTGTGTTGCTTCTGTTTTGTTTCAGACAGGGTCTTGCTCTGTACAAGTGACCTGAAATTCTGTACATAAGCCCAGGTTGGCCTCAAACCCACAATTCTCCTGCCTCAGTCTCCCAACTGTTGGGATTACAGGCATGTGCCACCAACCCTGGCTGGTTTCAGGAAGTTTTAAACTAGAAATATTTACCAAAAATACTTAAAGGCCCACAAAAATTACCTTTTTGTAAAAAGACGTCAAGTTGATCAGCACAAAAGGCTTTCAATTCCTTCTCAGGTTTGTCCTTCTTGACCAGTGCTACAACATAGTTGGCTAGGGCCGAAGGGTCAGCATCACATCTAGTTAGACAAAGAGAAAATTAAAATTGTAAAACACTGGTTGTAAATAGTGATGTTATTAATGAAATTACCCCATTTTAGAAAAAAAAAATCAAAGATTTAAAGTGACTTCAAACACCGGCAGCTATTGTAACAAACAGCATATATGTACTCCAAGAGAGATTTTCCTTTTCTGTTTATTTGTTTTAATAATTACTTTGCCTACTGTTTCCAAGGTTCTAGTAAAAACAAGAACATTGAATCAGGACATTTATTTGCTTTCTCGGAAGCAACAGGGAAAGGGTAACCCCTAAACTGCCGGCACCAATAACACCCCCAGTTTCATGTGACCAGTGAGGAAAAAAAAAGGAAGGGGAAAAGTGATGGACAGATTATTCCTCTTCTCAGAGTATCTTACCCTAGAGCCACAGGGACTAACAACCCAAATCGGATTTTCAACCGACTATTAACCTCACAGCCTGTTCTTTAGTCATTACTGGTTAGCTTGCTTCACAGCTGCAAGCAAAAGAAAGAAAGCTCCAAGAGCTAAAAACAGGTGTACAAGTGCCTGAAAGGTAGTAGAAAGAACCTTCATTTGCTTTGATACTCAAAACACCTCCTATGCCAGAGATCACATGATTCTGGTTTGCTGATTCCTGACCAATCTGTCAGACGTAATATTTGATCTATGTCATATCAAACTAAAAGTTTACATGTTGTATTATACACACACAAACACACACAAAATCAATTACATATGAATGTATTTTAAAAATAGACTAGATCTCCTAATACATGCATATTTAAGTAACACATATCCCATGTGGCCTCAAAGTTATTTGGGTTTTTTGTTTGTTTTATTTCTGAGACTGGATTTCACTAGTCTAAAATTTTATTTATGGCCTCAAATCCTCCTGCTTCTGCCTGCTAGAAATGAAGGTGTGTGCTACCACACCTTGTTCTTACTAAAGTAAAATGAACATTCAGGATGATAGTAAATTAAGTCATTGTATAAGCAAAGTGATCAAATTCTTATAAATGCTATTCAATATAATCTTGTTCGACAATTCTTAGGGTCCCTTTGTCAAACAGAAAGCTTAAGAAATTTCAACTTATGACTGTCAATCACATTCCTCAACAAAAGAAAAACTAGTACCTCTACTTCAGAAATGATGGTTCAAACCTATAATTCCAGAATTTAGTAAACCAGGGCAGGAAGATCACATTGAGTTCAGGGACACACTGGGCCAAGCAAACTATCTTAAAACAAATAAGCAACTAAACAAAAGCCTACATATTAGTAAAAGAGCAAAACTTTTCTTCACTGTCAATATTGTCTTAAGGAAGGGTGATTCTTTAAAACCATACACCTAGGAACTGGGAAAGTCCCTACAGCACAAGCACGAGGACCTGACAGGATCCCTAGCACACACCTAAGTGGGAGGTGACAGTGTGTCTGTAATCCGAGCATGCCAATCAGTAAATTTCAGTAAGAGATGAGGTAGAGAGGGAAGAGGAAGAACACCTGATGTTGACCTCTGGCTTCCACATACACATACTCAGAGAGAGAGACCACGCACCTAATTCTAGAGAGAGACAGAGACAAACTATGCACGTAACTCTAAAAAAAAAATATAGTCAATATCAATTTTATAAAACACAGAGCTAATTTACAAAATCAGAAGCAAAGGTCAAAGTGTACTAAGGACGAATATGTATTATTATTTGCATATCACAATAATACAAAATTTAAAAAGAAAGTCAGCTGGACAGTGGTGGTGCAAAGCTTTAATCCCAGCACTTCGAAAGCAGAGGCCAACCTGGTCTACAGAGCTAGTTCCAGGACAGCCAGGGGTACACAGAGAAACCCTGTCTCAAAAAAACAAAAGGAAGGAAGGTAAACTCATAGGGTTTCTATTGCTGTGATGAAACACCATATCCAAACAGCAAGTTGTGGAGGAAGGGTTTATTTGGCTTACACTTCCATATTGAATAAAGTCAGAACAGGAACTCAAACAGAGCAAGACCCTGGAAGCAGAAGCTTATGCAGAAGTCATGAGGAGCAGCTCTTACTGGCTTGTTCCCTGTGTCTTGCTCAGCCTGCTTTCTTATAGGACCTAGGATCACCAGCCCAGAGATGGAACCACCCACCATGGGCTGGGCCCTCTACCACTGGTCACTTATTGAGAAAATGCCTTACTGCTGGACCTCATGGAGGAGTTCTCAACTGAGACTTCTTCTCCTCTGATGACTCCAGTTTGTAACAAGTTGACACAAATCAGCCAACATAGACTCTTCTTGTTTAAATATTTGCGTGTGTGTGTGTGTGTGTGTGTGTGTGTGTGTGGCATACCTGTTGGGATCAGAGGACAACATGTGGAAATTGGTTCTCTCCCTCCCAACACATAGGCTCTAGGGACTGAACTCAGGTTAAGAGGCTTGGTGCTTGGTGGCCAGCACCTTTACCTGCTAAGCCATCTTACCAGTCACGGATAAGGACAGTCTCTAACACAGATAAAAAGGATACAGAAAAATAAATAAGGGACTGAAGAAATGGTTAAGTGGTTAAGAATATGTATTTCTCAAGCTGGGTGGTGATGGTACACCCTTTAGCCCCAGCAGAGGCAGGCAGATCTCTGTGAATTTGAGGCCAGCCTGATCTACAGAGCTAGTTCCAGGAAAGCTAGAGCTGTTGCACAGAGAAACCCTGTCTCAAAAAACAAAGACAAAACAAAACAAAAAGAATATTTATTTCTCCTTCTTGTAGAGGACCTGGATTTGATTCCCAACACCCATATGGTAGTCACCACTGCAACTCTAGTTCCAGAGTATTCAACTCCTATTTCTGGTCTCTGAAGGTACCACAAGATGCGCGCACACACATACACACACGTGTGAACACGCAAAACTCATAAGCAAAAAATAAGTAAACAAATAAATGTGGCAGAAAATGGCAACATTATTTTTTTCTGGTATTATCAAAAAATCTTTAGTCTCAATACTTGACAAGCATAATTCTGAGTAAAAGAATACGAAGCCCAGTCTGGTGGCTTACACCTTTAATCTCGGGGCAGGTAGATGTCTGTGAGTTCAACACCAGTCTGGTCTACATAGTGAGTTCTAGGACAGCCAGGGCTATTTAGAGACCCTGCTCAAAAGACAAAACAAATCAAAAAAGAATATGAAGTTTCCAGTCAGAAACAGGTAAAACATCCAGTTACTGGGTTAAACAAACCCAAGTACCTTTTACATAACTTATATTCAGACTAAAAGACAAAAACAGAATTGAGCAGTTTTTGACTGCTCAATTTTTAGGGAGAAACACATTTTAGGGAGACTGAAACAAGTTATCAATATGTAGCCCACACTAGCCTGGATCTCACAATGCAGCCCAAGCTGGCCTCAAACTTGTATCTGTTCTCCTGTTTCCACTACTAGGTTTATAGGCATGTACTACATATTACCTTCTAGATCTAAAGAAACACATTTTAATGTAATAATGCTAAAAATTAAGATGAACAGTTAAAAGAGTAGAAGACTCTAGGAAAGGTGATCACAGTTTAAACAGTTGTTTAATGTAAATAAATAACAGTGTATGGTAGACTCATACACTGAATACAAATACATGCTACATTCAAAGGAATAAGAAAAGCATTCAAATCTATTATCTCCCAATATGTGCCAATAAAGTGGGCTATCAAGGAAATCATCAGTCTGAAACACTAAGTCACACTAAGTGAAAGATAAAAGAAACAAAGACATTAGGGGGTCTTGTGCTGAAACTATTCAGACCTTTCTTAAGTCTTACTCATCCCTTCAACACAGCAACTCCTACTATATAATTTTCAAAGATTCAAATAACACAATAGCATGGTACAATACTTAAGCTAGTAGTAGCTCAAGAGAATTTCCAGAACTGTATTACAGAAACAGCCTAAGACCCTTGATATACAAAGTCATCCTTGTCCTACTAAAATGATTTTCCCTTCCTGTATCCATAAGCAGTATGCAACAACAGTACACAAAACCTTTAGCTACTTTTATAGAACCAAGTTCATATATTCTGCTTGACTACTGATACAGCACAGCTTAGAAAGAAATTTTATAATTTTTTGCATCTATAACTACACTAAACATGTATATTTCCCAGAAAAAAATGGGTTTCTCTTAAAAAGGTTACAAAAGTTACTAATATATATCTTAGATTACTACATTGGACGGGAAATGGTGGCACATGCTCCAGCCCTCTGTAGGTGGAGGCAGGACAGGAGTACAAGATCAGAGGTCAAATTCAGTTTAGCTATAAGAAACATTGTTTCAAAAAACAAACAACCGTCATTTCAGAAGCAGAAGAGAGGCAGAAAGATGAAGAGGCAGAGGAAGAGGGGAGAAGCAGAGGAAAAAGGGAGAGGCAAAGGAAAGTGAGGAGGGGCAGGGGAGAAAGAGCAGAAGTGGGAAAAGAGGGAGAGATGAAGAAGCAGAGAAGGGGAGAAGCAGAGAAAAGAGGGAGAGATGGAGAGGTAGAGGAGAGGCGGAGAGAGGTAAGAGGGGCCAAGAGGCAGAAACAGGTGGATCTCTGAGTTCCAGGCCTGCCTGGCCTATGTAGTGAGTTCCAGGCCAGTTAAGGTTACATAGAAGAACTTGCCTAAAAACAAACAAACCGAATAAATTAATTTAAAAAAAAACTAACACTAAAATTTCAAATCTGTAAGGCAACTAAATGCTCCACTCAAGAGAAGGGCTAAGTGAGTTGGCTCAGTGGGTAACAGCCTTTGCTGCCAAGTTTGATGAGCTGAGTTCAATGCCCATACATATAACACACATACATACAATGGACACACACGAATAAGATTAATTTCTAAAACGTTTTAAAAGATTAGGCAGAGAACCCTCCTTGGGAAGTAAAATTAGGCTGTAACTCCATGCAAATAAAATATATTTCATATCACATATACTTTTCTAACATATATCTGCAAGACAAATTAATGTTACAAGTCTCAACCAGTAGCTACTTTTAACTGCAATAACAATCAACAAAAGAAAATTTCAAAAACTGTGTTACCAATACGAGGACTCATTAAAATTCACATCCTATACAATATAAGATATTTTTAATAATCTTTACGTCATCTTAGAAACAAGATCAGTTACAAAATAGACCTATCTATCTGAGATGCTGAGGTAGAGGGATTATAATTTCAAGGCCTTCCTGGAATAGAGAGTGAACTAACAACGTAGGCAACTTAGTGAAACCCTATCTCAAAATAAAACTAAAAAGTTGGGGCTATAGCTCAGTGGTGGTGACCTAAGTTCAAATCCCCAGCATTATGAAAGAAAAGGGAGAAAGAAATAAATCAGAATTTTTACTAGAAAATGCTAACAAAAATACTGACCTACAAACATCTACAAAGCCTCAAATTTCAATTCTTTTCTCTTTTGATGAATTCTCCATTTGTAGCTATTACTATCTGTACAGCTAAGGCACCAGCTTCAGATTTCAGACATATGCTAATCCCAGATGAAAAAGTAAAGGTCCCACCTTTGATACTACTAAAAAGCCATTACATTTTTTTGCTTCAGGAAGAAGACAAAGTCTAGTAGACCTCCTTCCACTTAGACAGAATCTACATTTTTGTTAACATGGGCCTGATTTTAGCTTCTTAGTGTGATGTGTTTCAGAGAAAAGACCACTAATAAATAAAGTGTTAATGAATCAAAAGGAAAAGGCCACTTACTCTTAATATGTATTAACAGTTCCAATAATCATATTTACTAAAAACTAGACAGAAGAAACAAAGGTAAACACTGAAAAGACTTAAACACTTAAAAAAATCTGTTTATTATAGAGACAACATTATTTCTAACCAAATAGTAATAATAGTCAGGGAAACTACTCTTACTATCAGAGATATAGGAAATATTAGGCATACACAGTGATGGCTATAAAAGTAATGCACAAATATGAAAATGCTTCTCGATGTAATGTCAATTAGAAATTAAGCTAGAAAATTTCACAGTGAGTGCTTACAGTTACAAAGTTCCTTCATAAAGGAGAAACTGAAAATAAACACTGATAATTTTATTTTCTATAGTGCACTAATAAAGGTTTCACCTCTTACTACCCTCACATTGGGGATTAAGTTTCAACAAATGAACTCTGGGTGACATTAACATCAAGACTGTAATACTTTTCTCTCACTTTACCCACATCCCTTTTTTGAGACAGGGTTTCACCACACAGCCATCATGCTGGCCTTGAACTCCCAAGTGTTGGGATTAAAAGAGTGCACAACACCTCACTCATCCTAGTCTTTGTTGGTTGTTTTTTGTTTTTGAGACAGGTTTCACTATGTAACCCTGGCTGTCCTGGAACTCACTATGAAGAACAGGCTGTCCTGGAACTCACAAGAGATGCCCCTGCCTGTGTCTCCTAAATGGTGGGATTTAAGGCACCACTACGCCTGGCTTCATTTTACTTTCTTTTTTTTTTTTTAATCTTACTCATAATTAGGGGTTTTCACGAAAGTATATATGGAAGAGATACCCTCCAGATTTGTTTTTGTTTTTGTTTGTGATAATATGCATGACCATACACATTCATCTGTCAGTTCCAAATGCGATTTTGATATCTGAAATGTAGATCCTAGCTACCACCAGTTAAATATATGCACAAAGTTAAATTAGCAAAAAACAAATCTTTTTAATGCTGGGACTCAAACCCAAGGCCCTCTGCATTACTCTATCACTAAGCTGCACTCGTAGTCCAAACTTAATTTTCTAATTGTGAAGCAATCAAAATATACACATAAGGCTGTTCATTGACTTCAACATTTACTATTAATTAATCTTTCTTTTTTTGATTTTCAAGGCAGGGTTTCTCTGTGTAACCCTGGCTGGCCTGGATCTTGCTCTGTTGACCAAACTCGAACTCAGAGATTTGCCTGCCTCTGCCTCCCAAATGCTGGGATTAAAGTCATGCGCCATCACCACTTGACTTAGTACCACCCAAGTCTCTTGTTTGATGACTTTGATTACTCTGAGTAAGACAGACCTTGCTCTTCAAATCACATGACTATGAAAAAAAATTACAGAACAGAATTACATATGGTACAAAAAGACATACAGTAACTATCAAAGCAACAACACCGAAAAAGAATGAGAGAACACAGTGATAGGAAACTCGGGGCTATAAAGGCAACTCCTGGCTTCTAGCCTGTAGTTATTAAGCCAGTAAGAATGAAGTCCGATATATTTAGGAAGCAGAACAAGAACATAAGATCAGGTATGCTGTTACTCAGTACACCAAAATATGTCTGGAAAATGATCTCTGTTCTCTAAGCTGGTGAACATCACCTTAAACAAGTCTCATGCCGTGCTATAGGCACAAGAACTCTGTGAAGTCACTAGAGTACCTTAAAAAATTAGGAATACTTCATCCTAAGAATAGTGTCCCAAATACTCATTACACCCTACTAGTTTATTTACCAGATGATCAGGCCTACTGACCAACAGCTCATATTTCTTCCCATTTGAGGAACTGTAGTGATAACTAGTCAGAGTTTAATGTCCTAAGAATTGCCAGCCTACTCCAAGATGTAAACCATAGCTGCCATGACTACTGAATCAATAAATAGGAACTAATGAAATAATCCTACTCTTGCAGCTTTTGGTACCCTTTCCATCATACGCCAAAATAACCTATTTCCTATTATAGTTTGAAGACTCTGAAATTGCCAGAACTCACAGAAACTACACGCCAAGTCCATGACTATCACTAGCAACTTCTACTCTTCATTTTTAAGGATTTATTTATTGATTATGCATAGTGTTCTACCTGCATGCATGCCTGCACACCAGAAGAGGGCACCAGATCTCATTATAGATGGTTGTGAGCCACCATGTAGTTGCTGGGAATTGAACTCAGAACCTCTGGAAAAGCAGCCAGTGCTCTTAACTGCTGAGCCATTTCTCCAGACCCTATAATTTTTTATAAGTAAAGAAAAATAAGGATCCCATACAAGATCTGTTAGTCTAGTCCGTCTTTGACTTTTTGACCTGATTTCCTCCCCTTTTAGTGTACTGCCATCAAAAATGGTGGCAATGGCAAGCTAAGGGAGGTAAAGGGTTATTATCCCTTCCAGGGTGGGAAAGATAGCTCAGCAGGTAAGAACATTGGCTGCTCTTCTACTGGACCCTAGATGGCTCACAATCATCTCTAACTCCAATTCCAGGAGACCTAATACCTCTCTCTAACAAACACACTCTGCACAAGACACAGAGTGCACAGATATGCATATAGGCAAAACACCCATAAAATAAAATAAAAATCTTTTTAAAAAAAAAAGTACAACAGAATTCATGTACTCAGCCATAGCTTGATTCCAACCTGCAAGTACATTATCTCAAAGCCTGACAACTGCTCTGAAATGCTATGTTGTAATAACATGCCAATCTGCCATGAAAAGTGTTCTTGAATCTAGAATATGAAATAAGTAAATTTACAAACACAACCCTCATTAGCATATCACTTATTATGTTTTTAGACTATCTAGACAAAAAGTAGTCAGCCATGACAGTGCACCAAGAATGAAAATCTATATGGCAATAGTAAGTATGGCACTTACTATTTTTTAGTCAAAAGCTCTTTCTAAAAACAAAACTATAAGTTAAAAATGAAACTTTCAAAGGAGAGACACACTGTTAAAGTCTAATTAGTGATATTAAGTCTTTTTTTCTTATTTAGATTATGTTTATATGATGGAGACCAAACTCAGGGCTTAACATACATTAGGAAGTATATGCTATAAAGTTTAGCATATAACACCAGCATAAGACTTTTTCTTTTCTAATCTTCAATGAGTAACTTTAATCCCAGTACCAAGGAGGCCAAAGCAATAGGATTTTCAGGAGTTTGAGGCCAGTGTGGGCTACAAAAGCCAGGCCAGCTACAAGCTACACAAAAAAATACTATCTCAAAACAAAAAAAACAGGGGCTAGAGAGATGGCTCAGTGGTTAAGAGCACCGACTGCTCTTCCATAGGGCTTGAGTTCAATTCCCAGCAACCACATGGTGGCTCACAACCATCTGTAATGAGAGCTAATGCCCTCTTCTGGCATGCAGGCATACAAGGAGGTAGAATGTTGTATACTTAATAAATAAACAAATTTTTAAAAAAAAGAACAACATATGTTTCAATTTGACTTGAAAATACAACACAAAACAAGTTTTAACACTAAGTTCAAGTAATCTTTTGTTTGGTTGGTGTTCTTTTGAGACAAGGTCTCCATTACACAGTCCTGGCCTGCAGGCAGACACACAGACAGAATATTGTATACATAATAAATAAATATTTTTAAAAAACACCCTAATAAAAACATCATTAGCAAGAAAGATGACATTCCTACACTAAAGTTTACCTTAATAAAAAAGAAAAGAACTGGTCAGGGGCTGGAGAGATGGCTCAGTGGTTAAGAACATTGCCTGCTCTTCCAAAGGTCCTAAGTTCAAGTTCCAGCAACCACATGGTGGCTCACAACCATCTGTAATGAAGTCTGGTGCCCTCTTCTGTTCTTCAGGTATATACACAGACAGAATATTGTATACATAATAAATAAATAAATATTAAAAAAAAGAAGAACTGGTCAGTGATTGTGCAGGTCTTTAATCCCAGCACTCAAGAGGCAGAAGCAGGCAGATCCCTGTAAATTGGAGACCGGCCTGGTCTACAGAGTTCAAGGACAGCAAGGGCTGTGCAGAGAAACCCTGTCTTGAAAAAAAAAAAAAGTACTAGCTAGTGCTATTACTACCTAATAATACATTTCAGGGTGCTTAAGAAAAGAAAAACTAAATAAACCAGGCGGTGGTGGCGAATGCCTTTAATCCCTGCACTAGGCAGAGGCAGGTGGATCTTTGTGAGTTCAAGGCCAGTCTGGTCTACAAGAGCTGGTTCCAGAAAAGGCTTGATAGCTACAGCAAAACTGCTTCGAAAACAAAAACAAATAACAACAATAAAATAGCTAAAAACAAGCTATAATGCTAAAAGTTGTTACTATCTACCCAAGACATAAAACATATATTTAATACTTTTAAATTTTAAAGGACAGTAAAAAAAAGATCTCTACTAACAAACAGAATGAGAGCTTATCAGGGAAAATTGAGGAGAAAATAAAAGGTGGGCTGGTCTGGCCCTGGGTTCAATGTTCTACAATGCAAGAAAAGGCAACGGTGAAGCACGATTAATTAAAAACTCAGGTGACAGAAATTGGAGTTCAACCTGAAGGTCAGAAAAGCAAAACAGCCAGTCGCTGGCTCTACCTCAGTCTGAAATGGAAATCCTGCCTCCAGAAATCTCAGAATGAGACTGAGAGCTGTCTCTCCTGTTTTATAATCCTCTCTAGTTCTGGGATTAAGGGCGTGTAGCACTACCACCTGGTTTCTATGGCAAACTAGTGTGGCTACTGGGATTAAAGGTGTGTGTCATTGCTGCCTGGTCTGTAAAGCTGGCCAGTGTGGCTGTTTTACTTTTCTGATCTTCAAGCAAGCTTTATTAAAATACAGATGAAATGCCACTACACAACAGGCATTCAAAATAGACCTTACAAGAGTTGGTAAGAAAAATAAACAGGTGGGAGCACAAGCCTTTATCTCAGCACTCAAGGGGCAGAGGCAAGCGGATCTCTGTGAGTTCAAGGCCAGCCTGGTCTATAGAGCTAGTTTCAGGACAGGCTCCAAAGCTACACGGAGAAATACTGTCTTGAAAAAACAAAAAAAAGAAAAATATAACTAATTTTTAAAAACATATAGACTTTCCCCCCTTTTTTAGCTCTTTTCACACACAGTAAAACTGACTAGTTCTATCTTATTTCCAAATTGCAAACCACAATCCATTTCCATCTTGGAGCCCTAACACATTCCACTGTAGAAAAGAGATGCAAATATTCTACCAAACTTTCGAGTCCTCCCAGAAGTCATTTTCATTCTAACTGGACGACCATTCATCTAAACCTGAGAAGCCCTTACTGCACAACTATTTACTCATTCATTCATTTGTCCCCATGCTCTATTCATTCACTCCCAAAATGCAAATAACAAACTAGGCATCCAAACACCCCCACAGCAGCCTCCTTTACCATCCTGCCTCCATAGATGACCCTACTCCTGAGGGACCTCCCCACCCCCACCCCACCCCCAAAAACAAAGTAGCAAAACAAAAACAAAAAGTTAGTTAACCAGGTTTCTTGGGGGGGAAGAGGGTGATGGTGAGGAATAACAGACGACGAGGAGAACAAGTGGACAATGTCCCCCAACAGCCTCGACTTCACCGCACCTCCACACCTGTGGGGCTACTTCCCAGTTCCAGCCCCTGAAAACCTTTCTTCTTTCCTTTAAACTAGGGTAATCTGATTTCATGATTCAAGGCCCGCCTTTTTCCTCCTCGAACCATCCTGGGGGGGGGGGGCAGGCAAAAACAGTAAGGGGGGGAAAGCCGGGGGGGGGGGGGGAGGAGGGGGGGGGGGAGAGAGAGAGAGAGAGAGAGAGAGAGAGAGAGAGAGAGAGAGCAGGAAATGCTCTTGTCCCTCCCATTCGTTTTCCCATGCTCTCTTCAAAGACTCTCTGCTGCCTTCCTTTCCTCCCCACAAGGCTGAGGGAGGCAGAGACTAGCTACACCCGAGGATCCCCAAACTCTCCACACAACCTTTACTTTCTTAAAAGTTAAAAACGAGAAGTTGATAATGCCCCTGCTGTCCCTGTCAAGCCTCTCAGTAGTATTTCCACAACTGACACGCCTCAGAACATCTTGAGGACCGGTCTCATTCTCCAGGTCCCTCAGCAGTCACCCTACGCCCCAATTACAGCTGCCCTGTCATCTTTCCGAAATGTTTACAAGATTCTTATTTATTCTTGGGCCCCTTTTATTTTCCTAATATCTGGATCTTAAAAAAAAATACTTCAACTCTACCCACTTCAACCTCATCATCCATACTATTAACTAATCAGTCCTTCAGCCCTCAATCAGACATAAAAACCTCGACTCTTCCCCCAACATCCTGCGGTATCTAAAAAATAATCAATTCTGCCATCAACTCCTCAAGAACACCTTAAAATCCCTCAGTATCCTTGCTCTCATCCTCACGAGCTTCCCAGTAATTTCTCAAAACCCCTCGATGCCCGCACATTCACTTCAGCACTCGGTCGCTCAGACCCTTCCCTGTTCTCACCCCTTGGCGCTCACCCCTAACGACGACTAAGCTTCAAGACCCCTGGTACCCCGAAAAGGCCCTCGACACCGGGCTCCCAGACACTGTTTGCAAAGTCCTGCAGCCCGCTCCGCCGTCCCGCACCTCAGCTCTCACATTTAAAAATCCCTCGACAGCCGCGCCACCCGCCCCTGCTCCCAGGTCGGCGTCCTTCAGTCTCCCGCCGGCCTGCAGCCCGGGCTGGCTCCCCAGGTACTCGGGGAACCCCCGCCGCCCGTGCCCGGCCCCTTCCCTCCTCACCTCACAACACCGTGGACCAGTACCAGGCGGGCGGCCCGGACTCCCGCCTCCCCTCCCCCACGCCCCCGCGGGTCCCCAACGCCCATGCCGCCGGCTCGGCGCGGCCCGGCGCACTCACATCGGCTCCAGTAACTTGGCCAGCCAGGACTTGAGGGCATCCACATCCTCTATAAGCATGGTGCAGGGAAGGCGGGCTCGGGCCGCCGCTCCTCCTAAGGCCCGCCGCGGGTCTCCGCTCGCCGCCGCCTCACGTTCCCTCACAGCTCCGGGTGCCCTGACCCACCGGGCATCTTAGAGACTTCACCTACTCCCTGGGCCGGGGCCTAACAGGAACTAACCCAAGAGCCCCAGTCAACCTAGCCCAGAGGCTCAAGTAGGCGGGAGATAATGTGGAGTGACGGGCCCACTCACCAATAGGCGAGAGAGGGCCGCGCGCGGCGGGCCAATCGTAAGACTCTCCCGCCCCGCCCGCCCTCCGTATCCAGTGAGGGCGGAGGGACCTAGCAAGGTAGGTGGAGAGTTCGGTGAACTCCCGGTGCAAGATGGTATCTTGGAGAAGGTGCTGTGCCTCTTAAAGGGTCCGCGGCGCCTCTTTTGACCACGCCGCCACCCACGCCCGTAATACCGGTGTCTGCTGCTAGCAGTGCCTGGGGGAACCCGGAGAGCCCCTCTTCCAGCTTCCTTCCGCTCTTTTTTTTTTTTCCTGGAAACTCACTCCGGTGTCCCGAAATGACTCAGCTGTAGTAAATCTGCAGCACAACGTGCAATGCGTTCACGTTGGACACATGGCAAAGAAGCAAGATCTTGCTATTTTTTTCTCCCTTTCACACTCATTTTGATGATCGGCGCTCATGCTTCTGTTTTTGTTGTTGTTGCTGTTTGTATTTTGTGTGTTTTGTTGGTTTTTGTTTTTTGATTTTTTTTTTTGCTGCTAAGCTTCAGTTACACAGAATCTCTCTCTCTCTCTCTCTCTCTCTCTCTCTCTCTCTCTCTCTCTCTCTCTCTCTCTCTCTCTCTCTCCCTTGCTCCCTCTCTCTCTCCCTCCCTCCTCTCCCCCTTTCTCCCTCTCCCTCCCTCTGTTGTTTGTTTTGAGACAGGGTTTTTCTTGTATAGCTCTGACTGTCCTGGAAATCTTTCTCTAGACCAGGCTGGCCTCTGCCTGCCTCTGCCTCCTGAGTAATGGGACTAAAAGCATACACTACTACACCGGGGCAAAAAAAAAAAAAAAAAAAAAAAAATCTATCTCCCTCTCCGTTTTTTTCGGGGAGAATTTTGATTAGCAAACATTGTTTTAAAAAAATAATGGCGGGGCTGGAGAGATGGCTCAGTGGTTAAGAGCACTGACTGCTCTTCCAGATGGACCCGGGTTCAATTCCCAGCACCCACATGGCAGCTCACAGCTGCCTGAAAATCCAGTTGCAGGAGATCTGACACCTTCACACCAATGCTCATAAAATAAAGTTAAATAAACCATAAAAAAATTAAAAAATAAATAAATAAAAAATAATGGCAAAGTGGGGATTTGAGAAACCCTGTCTCAACAAACAAATAAATAATTACGAAGGAAAGTTGAAATTGCCAAGAATAGGCTACTGAGTTTTTATTAGATGGGAAATTCCTGTTGGTGTTCTTAAGTTAGTGGCTTGTCACTGGTGTTAAAAGGCTTATTCAGTAACAAACATGGAGACCCTGTTATGTACTTACACTAAACCATTAGTGTCCAATGAAGGGGAAATACTTCTTCTAGATACCTGAACAATTTGTGGAATTGTGCAGTACAATAACATTTTGGAAAATACCTAATGAGCACATATTTCACAGAAAAGAAGAGGCTCAACACAAAATAAGCAGTTGCACTAAACAAACCGCATCTAGAGCAGGTACTGGCTAGCCTGATCTCTGTAAAGCGGTCCAGCTGATGGTAAAACATTTCTGGTTATGTGAACTTTGAGGTCATTGTGGCAACTACTCAACATGGCGTGAGCCAGGCCATAGATGATCACATGGAAACAAGTGATCGTGGCTCTGTGTTCCAGGAGCAGGAAAGTTTTATTAAATAAAAATGTCAGTGCCATGTAAATTTTTGCATCATAGCATATGATTTTTTTTGACTTTTGAGACAGGGTCTTGTTATGTAGCCCAACATGGAACTGGCCTGAGACTCATCTCTGTTCTCCAGGCTTTGCCAAAATAAATAAATAAATAAATAAATAAATAAATAAATAAATAAATAAATAAATAAATAAATAAATAGTACCCAATGTTTTTAGGTATCATTACATCATTTTGAAACACAATTTGGTTTTATGACTCCACTTTGCTCCCTCTTGTCTCCCATTCCCCAGCCTGTCCCTTTCCCCTTCTACCCCTAGTAAGCCGCAAGTCACATGAGTTTCACCAGTGTTCTGTTACCCTTGCCCTTTCCTCCATTTCATGACTCCCTTTCTGATGTCAGGACCTCACTCATACCCAGATAGATCCATGTATGTAAATATTAAAAGCTGGGATCTGAATATGAGAGAAAGCATGCAGTATTTATTTTTTCAGTACTTGCTTCCCTCACTTAATATGATAATGCACAGACCCATCCATTTTCCTGCAAATTTCACAATCTTATTTGTCTTTTACAGCTGATAAAATTCCATTGTGAGCACATTTTCATTATCCATTTGCCTGTTTGTGGACTTCTGGGTTATTTCATTTTGTAAAATATTACTCCTTTCATTTGTTTCAATCACTTGAAACACCATAAATGGCACTGTAATCTCACAGGTGCAGAGAACAGGTGCCAGCAGAGCGTGGCTCCCCGGCCTCGGTTTGCATACCCCTTCTACAAGAAACAAAAACGGGAGGTTTGTCTGGGAGGAGCCTGAGCACTTCCGACTGCAGCCCAGAGCTCTCCCGCATCCACTGCCTTCCTCCCCCTTTAATACTTATCTATGTCCTTCTTTCACTTAAGTGAACAGTGCTACCCTTGGAAATTATACAAGTTCTAAAATAGAAATCCTAAGGTAGTCACTCATGCTTCCAGTCACTTGGGAGGTAGAGGAGGATGGGTTAGAAGTTCAAGGCCAGTGTCAGTACGTAGTGAGTTGGTGGCCAAGTGGGCTACCTGAAACTTTGTCTCAACCCCCCCCCCCACACACACACACAAGAAAATAAATAAGCCAATAAATAATATTTAAATAGTGATTTGATCAGGCCTAATTCCGACTGTATAACTTGACAGTAAAGCGAGATTTGATGGTTCACGTCTGTAATCCCACCACTTGGAGTGAGAAGCGGAATAGGGCTGAGTTTCAGGCCAGTTCCACCTCGGGCTACATAACAGCACTGTGTCTCAAAACCAAACAAGCTGTGCGGCACATACTTTTAACCCCAGCACTTGAGAAGCAGAAGCAGGTGGGTCTCTGTTAGTTTGAAGCCAGCCTAGTCTCCGTAGGGAATTCCAGGATAATCAGAACTTCATAGAGAGATTCTGTCTCAAAAAAAAAAAAGAAAGAAAAAGAAAAAAAAGAAAAAAGGAAGGAAGAAAAAAGAAAAAAAAAAAAGCAGTAACAGCAGTTAAGAGTGCAAGGGAGCTTGCTGCTCTTCCACAGGACCAAGGGACAGCTCCTAGCACCCATACAGGCAGCTCACAGTGGCCTGTAACTCCAGTTCCAGGTGATCTGATATTGTTTTCTGATGCACGTACAGAGATTCAGGCATGTACACATACACATAAAATGAAGATAAATCAGTCTCTTTTTAAAAACCAGACACAAAGACTGGACGAGGTGGCACATTTCTTTAATCCCAGCACTTGGGAGAAAGAGGCAAGCAGATCTCTGTGAGCTCAAGGCCAGTCTGGTCTACAGAGTGAGTTCTAGGATAGCAAGATTTGCCTGGGGAAACCCTGTTTTGAAAAACAAAAACAACAACAAAATGTTTAATGTATTTATTTAACAAATTTACAAGCTAACATCTTTTTTTTTTTTTTACTTCAAGCCATTTATTTATTTATTTAGATTAGACTGGCCTCGAAATCACCCAGATCCACTTGCCTTTGCTACAGGCCTAATTTCAAAGGTAAGTATTGAGTTACTAACTTCATGGTGATCAATGTCTTTGCTTAAGGAAGAATACTGCAAGAACAGTCATGATTATCATGGTAGGGCCCTCTTAGTAACTTTTCCCCCTTTCTCTACTTCAGTATTATCATAATTACTTTGGTGAATTTAGACATTTGATACATGTATATGTATCTGGTGTGTGTGTGTGTGCGTGTGTCTGTGTAGATTTTTAACCCTAGTACCACTTCTTGAACATAGCATTCCAAACTATCTCTTGAATAAGTACCATGTATAACAGAATTGGTTTGGTCAGGCAGATGACTCAGCGGGTAAAGGTGCTTGCTGCTAAGCCCGACAACCTGAGCTCAATCCCTGGGATCCACAAGGAGAAAACCAACTCCTGCATGTTGTCTTCTGACCCTCCTCCCACTGCATACCACAGAGCATGTTCATGTACACACACACACACACACACACACACACACACACACATGTAAGTAGATAAATAAATGGTGTTGGGGGGGTTGTTTTCTGTTTTTTTTTTTTTTTTTTCAAAAAGAACAGTTGCTTTCCCAGAAGTAAGTCTGTCCAATGTAGTCAATTCCACCTCCATGCTTGGCTCACTGAATTTGCCAGATGGTTCAGATATGTTCAGAAGCTACGAGCCAGAACTTCTCCATTGATTTTATTTGGTAGCATGCACTGCATATAAAGAACTGACTCACCTGCAATCCATGAATGGATGTGCACTTACTCCAGGCATGAGTTACTGGGCTACCCTGACTGTGGTATATTCATGTGCGAATGCAATATGCGGATACATAATTAATGATGCTTACCACATGCCAGAGACAAAAAAAATTATTTTTGAAGTTACATTCATTCTTATATTTGTGGGTAGGTAGTGTAGCTCAGTAGTAGAACATGTGTGCATCCATAAAGCCATGGATTCAATCCCCAGAACCTGAGAGGAAGAGAAAGTGACAGAGGGAGACTTTTAGAGGCAAGTCCCATAGGCTACACCTGCCCTGTGATAAGCACATTGCTTCAGCACACCATTATAATCGCTCATTCTCACACTACCCTTAAATACCCCTAAATATATAGGCATTTGTCACAGACAAGAAAACTGCAACCCAGAAAGTCGACAAAATAACGAAAAGAAGAATCCATCCTCAACTTTGCCCCTTTACTCCAGAGCTCTCACCTTTAGCTCTCACTAAATTATCCTGATAACAAACATTAAAATATGAGCTCCCTGCTTAGTTCAAAATTCAGTCAACATTTGTATTGCACACGCTACCATCCATTAGCTACTATTCTTGAGTAAGGACAGTAAGATTGGAGCCAGGTGTGGTGGTGCCCGTCTCTAATCCCAGTATCAGGAGGCAAGCAGATCTCTGTGAGTTCATGGCCAGCCTGGTCTATAGAAAGAGTTCCAGGAGCCGGGCAGTGGTGGCGCACACCTTTAATCCCAGCACTCGGGAGGCAGAGGCAGGCGGATCTATGTGAGTTCGCGGACAGCCTGGTCTACAAGAGGTAGTTCCAGGACAGGCTCTAAAACTACAGAGAAACCCTGTCTCAAAAAACAAAAAAAGAAGAAAAAAGAAAAAAAAGAAAGAGTGCCATGAATTTGAGAGAGGGGAAGCATGGGGGTTGTGGGGGCGGTGTTGAAGGCAGGAAAGGAAAGGAAAGGAAAGGAAAGGAAAGGAAAGGAAAGGAAAGGAAAGGAGAAATGTTATAAATACAGAGCTCATCTATGAAATTCTTTAAAAATTCCAAAAAGTGTCAGTTTATCCTATATCTGGGTCACGTGGATCAACTCGTGTGACTTAGAAAAAAATGTCATTTTGTTAAGAATAGCTAGAATCTTAGTTGTGTAAACACAAGGTCATTTGGTTTCTTTTTTTATTTTTATTATGTATACAGTGTTCTGTCTGTCTGTGTATATGCCTGGAGGCCAGAAGAGGGCACCAGGCCTCATTACAGATGGTTGTGAGCCACCATGTGGTTGCTGGGAATTGAACTCAGGACCTTTGGAAGAGCAGGCTCTTAACCACTGAGCCATCTCTCCAGCCCCCAACACAAGGTCATTTGGTAGACAAATTATGAGTCAACTTGAATAGTGTCTTTATTCTGAAAACATAGATTTGTTCCTCGGGAAGAACTCTGGTTTAAGGGGTTCAAGTTTTTTTAAAAAATATATGTTTATATGTGTGTGCGTGTGTGTGTGTGTGTGTGTGTGTGTGTGTGTGTGTGTGTATGTATGTATGTATGTATAATACTAATGATATACTAAGTATAGCAAGGAATCGGACCATTCACACCTTGCTGATGGTGATGTGAAGTGGCAGAGTTTTTCTGAGACGCAGTGTGACACTTTCCTAAAAACTATTGCCAGGCAATGCTGATGCACGCCTTTAATCCCAGCACTCAGGAGGCAGAGGCAGGCAGAGCTCTGTGAGTCTGAGACCAGCCTGGTCTACAAAATAGTTCCAGGACAGCCAGGCCCGCTACAGAGACAAACCTGGTCTCCAAAATTTACTTACTTTCTGTTTCTATTTGTGTAATATTAAAAAAGAACACGGTTTTAAAAGTGGAGACTGAGCTGGGAGGTGCAACCATGCGGCAGTGCAACCTTCTTGAAGCTTGACTCCCCGGAGTGGTAGATAAGAACGGCAAGAAGATGGACTGGAGAGATGACTCAGTAGCTAAACACTTTTGCTGCTCTTCCAGAGGACCCAGGTTCTGTTCCCAGCACCTATACTCAGCAGCTCACAACTGTTTATAAAGCTGGCATCAGGGGATCAAACTGCCTCTTCTGGCCTCCATGGGTACACACACACACACACACACACACACACACACACACACGTGGCTTACACTCACACAGACTTACACACACATACAAATAAATAAACACTATTTAATCTTAAACAAGTGAACAACCAACCAAGTTGAAAAGAAATCATGGGCTGTTCAGATGTTTCAGCCAGTAAAGACTCTTATATACACACATAACACAATCAAAATACATGAATGAAATCTTTTTAAAAAATAGGGTCACCGAATCGAAGACCCGGATATTAATCCACACACCTTTGAACACCTGATTTTTGACAAAGAAGCAAAAAATATCAAATGGAAAAAAGAAAGCATATTTAACAAATGGTGCTGGCATATCTGGATATCAACAAGTAGAAGAATGAAAAGAGACCCATATCTATCACTATGCGCAAAAATCAAGTCCAAATGGATCAAAGACCTCAACATAAAACCAGCCACACTGAACCTTATAGAAGAGAAAGTGGGAAGTACACTTGAATGAATTGGCACAGGAGACCACTTCCTAAATATAAATATAACCCCAGCAGCACAGATACTGAGAGAAACAATTAATAAATGGGACCTCCTAAAACTGAAAAACTTCTGTAAAGCAAGGGACACTGTCAACAAGACAAAACAACAGCCTACAGAATAGGAAGAGATCTTCATTAACCCCACATCAGACAGAGGTCTGATCTCCAAAATATTGTAAAAACTCAAGAAATTGGTCATCAAAAGAACAAATAATCCAATTAAAAATGGAGTACAGACCTAAACAGAGAACTCTCAACAGAGGAATCTAAAATGGCTGAAAGACACTTAAGGAAATGTTCAACATCCTTAGTCATCAGAGAAATGCAAATCAAAACAACTCAGATTCCATCTTACACCTGTAAGAATGGCCAAGATCAAAAACACTGATGACAACTTATGCTGGAGAGGTTGTGGGATAAAAGGATCACTTCTGCATTGCTGGTGGGAATGCAAGCTGGTACAATCCCTCTGGATGTCAGTGTGTGGCAATTTCTCAGAAAATTAGGAAACAACCTTCCTCAAGACCCAGTAATACCACTTTTGGGTATATATCCAAAGGCTGCTCAATTGTGCCACAATGATATGCGCTCAATTATGTTTATAGCAGCTTTGTTTGTCATAGCCAGAACCTGGAAACAACCTAAATGCCCCTCGACCAAAGAATGGATAAGGGAAATGTGGTATAGTTACACAGTGGAGTACTACACAGCAGAAAAAAATAACAACATCTTGAATTTTGCAGGAAAATGGATGGAGCTAGAAAACATCATTTTGAGTGAGGTAACACAGACACAGAAAGACAATTATCACATGTACTCAGTTATAAGTAGTTTTTAAACATAAAGCAAAGAAAACCAGCCCACAAATCACAATCCGAGAACTTAAACAACAATGAGGACACTAAGAGAGACTTACATAGATCTAATCTACATGGGAAGTAGAAAAAGACAAGATCTCCTGAGTAAATTGGGAGCATGGGGACCTTGGGAGAGGGCTGAAGGGGAGGGGAGAGGCAGGAAAGGAAGCAGAGAAAAATGTAGATCTCAATAGAAATCAATAAAAAAAATAGGGTTGCTATGACTGCTTCATGTCTGTCAGACTAGGAAAGGCAGAAGTGGGGGTAGGGAAGTCAGCAAGAAAAGAGAATGGAAGTTTGGACTAGGTGAACGGTGAGCTGTTGGACTATGGATGGATTTTGAAGATAAAGTCAGTTTGTTTCAATGACAGACTCATTTGGGTATAAAAGACGTATATGAGCCAGGCGGTGGTGGTGCATGCCTTTAATTCCGGCACTCGGGAGCCAAAGGTAGGCAGATCTCTGTGAGTTTGAGGTCATCCAGGTCTACAGAGCAAGTGCCAGAGAGGCTCCAAAGATACAGAGAAACCTTGTCTCGAAAAATCAAAAAAAAAAAAAAAAAAAAAAAGAGAGACATATATGAGTCAAGATTGACACCAAAGTGTTGGCCTGTGCAACCAGCCTGGGGTTGGGAAAAAAGGGTTTAAAGAATGGTTTGTAGGGCTGTGGCAAATGCCTGTTCCAGCATTCTGGAGGTTGATGGAGGAGGAATGAAAGTTCTGGGATAACCTGAGCTATATACAAAGATTCTGTCTAAAAAAAAATAATAAATCAAGCAAACCCACTGCTTTCCTGCCCCAGCTGTATTTCTCATCACCGTCTGACTGTGCACTCATGAAAGCACCCAAGGTGTACCAAATTCCCGACCCACAAAAACTCTGGGAGATAATAAATGGGTTGTTACCACTAAGGTTTAGAGTAATTTGTTAGGTGGCGAAAGGTGATTTTTTTTTTCCCTTCTTCCCAGTCTTGGAGCTTGAACTAGGGACTCACTACTCACGAGATATATCTGAACCAATTTTAAACCTTTAGATTTTAAGTCATGTTCTTACTAAGCTACCAAGACTGTTCTGAACTTGACGTGCAGCTCAGGCAGGCCTTGGATTTCCAATTCTCCCTCCTCAACCTCCTGAGTAGTTGAAATTATAAACCTGTGTCACCATGCACTGATTTTTCTTTATCTTAACACCGAGTCTTAGCATTGTAGCCGAGACTGGCCTAGAATGCTCCATTTCCTGCTCCTGTCTTCTTGCTAGATGACAGGCACACTAGACCACTGCGTCTGATGGGAAAGCAATGTTTAATGACTCAGGTGTCACATGGCCCATATGAGCCCATGACACAGCTCTCGGTGCTCTGTGGAATGCTGAAGATGGCAGCCGCACCTTGCAGATGCTGAGTCTGCAGTCACTGCATAAGGGACTAGTTCCTAGTTCCTAGACATCACAGCTAACCGCTGCTTCAAAGGAAATGTAGACAAGCTTTTCAGCCATGTTTGTGCCTGGGAATGACCATTTCCCTAACTTAGCTGCATTTGTCTAAATAAAAAGCAGTCTCCATTAACCTAATGACTGTCCCCAGCTTGTGGCAATCAGGTCTAGAGCTTTACATAACTGATGAAACCGGCTTTCCGTAGTACGTATTGTTCTTGCTTGCTTGCCTCCTCCATATTTCTTGAGCATTTAACTACGTACCAGGCTTTGGTAAATATTACCCATGTGGTACGAGCTCGTATTTTCTCAGCAGTCTGAGCATGTAAGTATGATCATTGTCTCCAATTTACATTGAGGACTCAGAGGTCCTGGGTTGAAGGAACTTGCCTAAAGTCACAGAGATAGACAAGTCTCCATTCAGACCTTGGCACCCAATTCCAAAGCCCATAAATGTAACCACTGTACACACCCCCAAACTCAGCTGACTCATGAGCTGTGTTGGAAGTTGTGCACAGAATAATGCCGTCAGCAACAAAACTTGTGAGTCCGAAAAGGATTATTCTTCCTTCTCCTTTATTTTTCTTCTTATTGCTTGGATCATGAAAAAAAAATGTTCAGCTGTGTGTGATGATTCACACCTGAGATCCTAGTCCCTGGACGGTCGAAGCAAGAGAATCGTGTCTTCTTGGCTACAAAGTGATCTGGAGGCCAGCCTGGGTTGTCTCGTGAGGCCAGTGTACAAAAAACTGGAGAAGTCTAAAGATAAAGGTAGAACATGAATCTAAGTGAAGAAAACCATTTTAAAACTAAAGCTGTCTAATTGTGAAATACTCACTGAATACCACGTGCCTGGGCAGCCATCCTGAGAACCGCATACAATCTTTCCCTCACAATCCCTTGTCATTTCAAAATAGAGAAGTTGGGTTAAAAAGGCATTAAAAAATAACACAGAAGGACTCAAAGACAAGCCAAAATTAATTATAGCCTTATGGATCTAAATTTAGAAAGTGGACTAAATTGAACGAAATAACCAGTGGGGTAAGTTTAGGAGGGAAAGACAGGGAGAAACTGAGTTCTATTCAGAGTTTTGAAGTATGAGCATTATATGGTTTGGCAATCAGAAAAAAGTACACCACACAATTATATGATCATAACAGCTCAATTAAGCTGGGGGAAAGATTCTTAGGAGCACAGGTCAAGCTTTTCCCTATTAAATAGGACTAATGTTTTTAGACTCATGTTCCTAATGCCATAAATAGCTAACATTTTAACATGCTTACAGACACACGTGAATACAGAAACAGGGTCCATACACACATCGCCCCTTTCATCTTCATAGCAATCTGATGAGGTGCATGCTATTATTATCTTTAAAGAGTAGTTAGTTGAATTTCCTGAGGTCATTCAGGAAATGATGACGTTGATCTGTTTGATTTGTTTATCCATGGTCCTACCTTTCTAATTTCATTTACTGATAGAGGGCAGGCCACATGGTCTAGCATGGAATCAATAATTCCCAATCAAAACTTCATGTTACTATTCACTAACACTTTAACTTTCTTTGGTTATATTTTTTTTGATGTGCATAGATGTTTGCCTGTCTGTATGCCTGTGTACCATGTGCATGCCTAGTGCCCTCAGATACCAGAAAAGGATGTCAGATCCCCTGAAACTGGAGTCACAGAGAGTTGTGAGCAATCATGTGAGTGCTAGGAACTGGCTCAGGGTGTTCTGTGAGCCCTCCAAAGCCTTAGTGTTGTAGTGAACACTTTAATCCCAGCACTCCAGAGTCATAGACAGGATAATCTCTACGTTTGAGGCCAACCTGGTCTATACACTGAGCTCCAGGACAGCCAGATCTACCTAGCAAGATCCTGTCTCAAAAAACCCCAAAATAAAGCCAGGCAGTAGTGGCACATCCTTTTAATTCCAGTACTCAGAAGGTAGATGTAGGAGGAGCTCTGTGAGTTTGAGATCAGCCTGGTCTGTATATATAACAAGTTCCAGGACAGCTAAGGCTACAGAGGAAACCCTGTCTTAAAAAAACAAATAAACAAAAACAAAAATAAATAAAGAGTATCAAGTGCTCTTAATCATTGAGCCCTCTCTCTCTCTCTCTCTCTCTCTCTCTCTCTCTCTCTCTCTCGGAGTCCTTGCTTGGGCTCCTGGGGACTTGGCTTGACTAGGGGTATCCAGGGAATAAAGAAAAAATAAATAAACACGTAGACACATTTATAGAAACACGGGGATTGAGTGGACTGGACTCCTCTGTTGGAGAGATTGAAGCACGCTGGTAGCCCACCACGTTCACTACATATAGACAAACAAGGAGGCAGGATCATTATACACAACTGAACAAGGAGGCCGATTTAGCTAATCTTGGTAGGTACAGTCTCTTCAGGGAAGCTGTCTTCAGATGGTAAATACCTACGGGAGAACGCGGCAATGGATGCTTTCTGCACAGGCATCACAGGAAGGCTTTGTCATCTCTTTAAGCCTCATGTTTGGAGGAGGGGAGGCTTTGACATTTTTCCATGGGGCTGAGACATTGAAGTCCTTGATGTGACCACGTCCATGCCAACAACACACATTCACTTCAGGACTTCATCCACTCAGGGCTTCTTCCACTCTCCACACTTTATTTTCTTAATTTCTTCCTCCTTCTTAACAGATGCTGCCATAGTCAAAGACACCATCTCTTCTGGACAATAGTAGCAGCTTCCCATTTTCGCTATTATTCTTTTCTGTTTTTCTCTTTTGTAACACATAATTAGGACCACGTACCTTCCTGCTTAAAACCTGAGCGGGCTCTCATTGCCCCTGCTGGTGTGATGCCTGCCTTTTCCTTTTAGTCTTTACTCTCCATGGAAGACACAACTATCTCTACCTTGTTTAAGTGTCTCTCCAGCAGGAGAGCATCATGTACATAAAAGATGCTAGGTGAATGCAGTGGAATGAAAGGAATCCAAATGATTGTTGTCCTCTTTGGTGGAGCTAGGGGTCAAACTGAGATTGTGCACATGCTAGGTAAGCACTTAACTCTAGTCCTCTTTAGAAAGATAGATTTTTAGGCATTTGAATAGGAAATAAGAATAAATTTGGAGGCATGTAGGTGGTTCTGCACAGTTTGCACTCACTAAATCATTTGTTTACTTTCTGCTTTAATGTCTCATGCTCATTAAACAATAGGTGCTACAGCACGGCAACTATGTCTGTTTTGTTGTTCTCTGCTCTGTTCTAGTTCTATGTCAGGGTCATTACCAAGTGCTTAGTAAGTATTTGCTGCACGAAAGATTTCAGTTACCAATGTGATTTGTGAGGACCAACAGTTCAGGTTAGGTCACGACTGTAACAGGAAAGCACAACCAGTTCTAAAAAGCTGTGGAGTATGAGATTCTCTCACTCATTCAAAAATATTATAAAGCACCTACCGTGTGCCAGAGATACTGTCAGACAAAGTCCTAGTACCATGAAGTTTGAAGTCTGGTGATAAACAGGCAATTAAATATATACATATATTTAAAGGGAGAGAAAGAACAAGACACATCAGGGAATATATAGGAGACATTTAACTCAGACATGGTGTTAAAAAGTGATTTCTAGCTGGACAGTGGTGGTGCATGCCTTTAATCCCAGCGCTGGGCAGGCAGAAGATGGCGGATCTCTGTGAGTTTGAGACCAGCCTTGTCTACAAAGCAAGTTCCAGGACAACCAGGGCTATACTGTGAAACTCTGTCTCGAAAAAACAAAACAAAACAAAACAAAAAAATCAAACAGCAAAAAAAAGTGATTTATAAATTGTTGCTAGTTAAAAGAAAGTGCAGAAAGTGATGGAGTGAGTGCATTTGTGTGTGCAGCCCTTACTTGGGAAAGCCAGAGCTTTCTTCTTCGTAGCCTAAGGCTCCTTCTTTCTTTCATCCAATGATGTTTTTTATTACATTCGTATCATACACCAGGCATGTATTACACCATCATTAAATTTTGTCTACGACTACTTATGAAAAAAAATCTTCACAACTATTGGTAGCACGTTTCAGTTGTTTGCTCTTCTTATAGTGCTTTGTAGACGCTTAGTGTTTCCTGGGTTAATGGATTAATGTATGAACAAATCTGAACACTTGAGAGTAAAAGCCATCTATTATCAATTCTGTTCGACAGAATAGTTTTGTGCTGATGGAAATATTTCAGCATATTTGCACTAACCAATATGGTAGTCATAGATGGATGAGTACTTGAAATGTGGCTTGGGCGTGGCCTGAGCCAAGCTTCAGCGAACAGGTGGGTTTCTGATCTCTTTCCTAAAGGTGCAGATTATTTGGTAAGTGCTATTAAATGTCTACATGCTGAGCTGTTGAATGCTACTGGTGCTAATAAATACCTGTGCGTGGTGGCATAATTAGCCATAATTAGCACCTCACTCACTGAATAGCAATCAATTCCGCGTTGTGGCATCCTGACAGACAGACTGCTCCAACGGGGTGAGAGGGTTCACGTTCTTAATTCCACCTCCTTTAGGGCTCACTTGCGGCAGTCCATCATCCTGAACTGCATCACGGATCTTGTAGTTCAACCTGAAGGTGACATCACTGCCGGTGTTACCTGGGAGTGGGCCTATGGCTATGACTGAGTTCCGGTATCCCGTTGTCTTTTGGGAATTGTAGTTCAGAAACGCCGGTTGTACCTCAGTACTCATGGTCTGCGAACTACAACTCCCTGCTGTCCGCGAGATGCGCCTGGCTGTAGTCTGCGAGCTGTGCGATTGCCTCAGCAAGTGTGAAGTGTGTGCTTTGGTGTCCTGGGAAGCTAGGATTCCTCGAGTGGGAGGGAAAAGTTGGAGCCACTTCTCTGAGGATATCGTGGGGACCGCTGTGCTGGATCTTGAGTCATTTGGGCGACACCATGGCGGTGAGTTTGGGCGGGAAGAGCATCCTCAGGTTTGGGCCCTGAAACCCAGCTGTTAGGGTATTCGGGGCTCTCCACATGTGCCTGTCGCCGGGAAGGGAAACACCTTTTTCGGAAAGACGCCTTTCCTTCGCTGGAGGCACGATTTCCTGGGAGAATCATTTGCTGTTCTCCCTAGTTGAGCCAGCGTGTTCACTTTACGCGGACTGCTTAAATTCCAAACACGGAATTTTGTCGTGTTTTAAATATAAATAGAGGTAGAGAAGACTATGTAAATGTTTCCAACAATCGGGCACCTCACTGCGAATGTGTTTAGTGTCTCTGAAGCACTGACTTTTAAATATACTTTATTTTACAATTAAGCAGCTGGACCCGGTGGCACAGGTCTAGTAGTCTCAGCTACTTTGGAGACCGAGACAGGAGGACTGAAAATTAAAGACTTGCGTGGGCGTGGAATGAGTTCAAAGCCAACCCGAATAACTTAGCGAGACTGTCTCAAAATAAAAAGTGAAAAGGGCTGCGAGGTAGCTCAGTGGTAGAGCTCTTATCTAGCATGACCAAAGCCCTGAATTCAATCTTCAGTATGGGGGGGGATTAAATAGTTTAGCAGGAGGGAGCGACTGACTTTCAGAGGTTAGAGGTATTCCTTGAGGCCTCTTGAGCTTGGTAGTCACAAAGACTTTAGAGGACAGGCGGGTTTTCCTCCTGCCACGTTCACCTACCCAGGTGGAGGAGCAGAGATGACTGGGCAGGGTATTTCCAGGTAAGGACAATGATGGCAGAGTAACTAGACCCAGAAGCAGAGGTACGTACAGTGAGAAGATGGGACTGGGTGGGCTGGCAAGCTAAGGGCTGGCGAAAAAGGGACTCCATTATCAGGAGAAGATCCCTATAGGGTTGAGGAATTTTTGACGCTAGATTTTTTTTTTTCATTCCGGTCTTAGTCTTATGTAGCCCAGGACCCCAGAAACTCACTGTAAGGCTTTATCTCTGAGTCTTTCTGCCTCTTACCTTAAAGGGGGTTGGGTTTCAGGGGTGCAATATTGTATCTGGCTTAAAAGTAACTCATCTGTGCTCTTCAGGAGATCATGGCTTTTCTTTCCTCCTCCTCCTTTTTGTGGAAGTGTTATTGGAAATTGAGCCCAGAGCCTTGCACACGCTAGGCAAATAAACTGCCATTGTGTTGCATACCCACCTTGAAAGGACTGTTTCTAGTTAATAGTAAAATCTTTTGAAGTGACCACCTCCATGGCTATTCATACCCATCTTTGTGGGAGAAATAGTGTTAGAGAGAGCTGGGTAGGAAAAACCTCAAGAAAAGAGGCAGGGACTAATTTCTCTGTTTTATTCTGGTGATGTGTGTTTCTTACCTTGCAAGGTTAAATATCTGTAAGTAAAAGGTAATATAGTTTGTAGTCATGGAATACCTTGTGGTTTACAAAAGACTTGTGCCAGAAATAGACTGGAGCGTCAGGAGCACTGTCAGTCTGAAAACCAGGATAGAACTTATTTAGGGTCCTGGTTCTGTATTTAGGAAGTGATGGAGCCAGGGTATGGGCAGCAGAGCAAGGGAAAACAGAAATTGGAATAAGGCGATGTTCAGATTTGCTGTCTCGAAAATGGTAGTCACAGTTTATCCTACTTCTCAGGGCTGTAAAATTGAGATGATGTTTATAAAAATATTCTGATAACTGCAGAATAGCAGGCTATGGTACACCCCTTAATCCCAACACTCAGAGGCAGGCAGATCTCTGAGTTTGAGGGCAGGCTGGCCTACATAGTGAGTTCTAGGCTAGCCAGGGCTGTATAGCGACACCCTGTTTTCAAACAAAACAACACCAGAAAACCCAAGCCACAAAGCAAAATAAATGAACTGCAGAATACTGTGAATATATGTATTTGCTTGTATGTGTATGTGTATACTGTGCTTGTGTGCCACCTATGTAGGCCAGAGGAGGTGTTGGATCTGGAACTCCCTGGAACTGGAGTTACAGACAGTTATGAGCTGCTGTGGGGTGGTGAGAACTGAACTCAGGTTCTCTGGAAGAGTATCTTGTGCTTTTAACCTCTGAGCCAGTTTTCCAGCTCTCCCGTTCTTTTTTTTTTTTTTTAAGTATTTATTTATTTATTATGTATACAACATTCTGTCTTTGTGTATGCCTGCAGGCCAGAAGAGAGCACCAGACCTCATTACAGATGGTTGTGAGCCACCATGTGGTTGCTGGGAATTGAACTCAGGACCTTTGGAAGAGCAGACAATGCTCTTAACCACTGAGCCATCTCTCCAGCCCCCCAGCTCTCCCTTTCTTGATACTTACTTTTTTAAAATTTGTAATGGAGTCTTGCTAAGTTTCTCTGTTGCCCTTGAACGTGCTCTACATCCCACACAAGGCTGGAACTTGCTGTCCTTTGTGTCTCCCAGGTAGCTAGGTTTACAGTTCTGTGCCACCAGGCTTGACCTGGAGATACTGATTGTCACAACCAGGTGTGTGCTATTAGTACCTACTGAGTAGAAACTACAGATGCTTTAAACATCCTACAGTGCACCAGAGAGCCCCTGAAAGCAAAACCTGGCACAGATGTCAGGCTGGCCTCAAACTCACAGAGATCCGCCTGCTCTGCCTCCTGAATGCACCATTCCTGCTGGGTTCAGTAATTTTTAATATTGTGTATTTACATTTTAAGGTAGGCTTGAAGAATTTGATCTGTCGGCGAACAGCTCAGGTTTTTTTTTTTTTTTTGTGGTTTTTCACACAGGGTCTCAGGTAGCCCAGGCTGTTCTCAAACGTGCGGTGTGCCTGAGGGTGCACTTGAATTTTGATCCTCTCATTTCCACCTCCCAGGTGCCGGGATTATGGCATGCACTAGCTTTCCTGGCTCTTATTTCTTTTAAAGCAAGCTATTCTGTCTCTTTTTGTTTTGAATAGGAAAGAAAAGGAACAGCCAAAGTAGACTTCTTGAAGAAGATCGAGAAAGAAGTACAGCAGAAATGGGAAGCGGAGAAAGTGTTTGAAGTCAATGCATCTCATTTGGAGAAGCAGAAGCAGACCAGGTGACTCGGTGACGATCCCCACACTCATCTGCCCAGGGAGAGGGAAGTGAGAAAGTGTGTACAGTGGGCTGGAGGAGCTAAGTTCCACCGTGTACGCAAGTCCAACTCTTTCTACGGAATTCTTAGATTTTGTTCACATTAAGATAACACACACACACACACACACACACACACACATTTATTTTTGTGTGTTTGCAAGTGTGGTACATACGTGATATTCAGAGGACAACTTTCAGGAATCAGTTGATTACTACCATGTTGGTTTTGAAGACTGACCTTGGGCCTTTGTCTGCAGAGTTATCTCACCAGCCCTTACAGATTATTTAAATTATTAATTTTCACATTTTGACAAAGAAGAATGTTTTGAAGTTTTGTATTTATTGGCTGATAAAAGGAAAGCTTTTTTTTTTTTTTGAGAGATTCTTACTGATATTACCTCCAATATAGAATAAAATTTTGAAGGGTCACTACATTTGTTGATTTTATTTTATAAGTACTATATTGCTTTGAAACTAAGATGATAATTTGAGACAAATTGTAGACAGTGATTATTGGAGGAAAAACAAAAGCAAAATATTGTCCTCAAAAAGAATGCTACAGTAGCTGGGCATGGTGTCCTTGCCTTTAATCCCAGAACCCAGCACTCAGGAGGCAGAGACAGGTGAATCCCTGAGTTTGAGGCCAACATGATCTACAGAGTGAATTCGAGGACAGCCAGGACTGCACAGAGAAACCCTGTCTTAACCCCCCCCCAAAAGACTGTCACAATATGTTAAATTAATGTGTATACCTTTTTTTTTTTTGCATATATTGACATTGTCCAAGTAGGGCATGGTGGTGCACACCTTTAATCCCAGCGCTTAGGAGGCAGAGAATATGTGTGGTAGTAGCTAACTGTGAACTAACTGTGTGCTAGGAGACATACCCTAGTCTCACTGAATCTTAAGAATTTTTATTATGTTTATTTGATATTATTTTTTAATGTTTATGGATGTTTTGCCTGCATGTATGTCTGTGCACCATGTTGGTACCTGGTGCATACAAAGCTCAGAAGAGAGTGTCAGATCCCTTTGACTGGAATTACAGATGCTTGTGAGCTGCTGTATAGGTGCTGTGAGCTAAACCCTGGTCTGATGGAAGAGCAGCAGATAGATGCTTTTAACTACTGAACACCTCCAGTCCCTTGCTTAGCTTCTTAATTGCTTTTTAAGGTGAATTCTTCTTTTTATCTTTTGAGACAAGGTCTCACACTATTCCAGGCTGGCCTACAACTTGGCTGTGTAGCAGAGAATGACCTGAGTTGATCCTCTGCCTCCTCCTAAGTGCTAGAATTACAGGCATGTGTCATCATGCTTGACGTGTGTGGTGTTGGGGATCAGACTCAGCACTTTGTGTATTCTGGGCAAGCTCTCAACTAACTAAGCTATCCTCCCTCAACCTGGTAAAAAAAATTTTTTTTTTTTTTAAATTAAACTACATGTAACAGATGGTGAAGCAGATACAGAGAGGCTAAGTAAAGTTCTCAAAGTTGATAAGAGTTCACAGGGTGTGACTCTTTCATACTTCTGTCCTTCCAAGTATTTTTTTTTAAGGGTATCTCTATGTAGCTCTGGCTGTCCTGGAACTTACTATGTAGACCAGGTTGACTTCTACCTCACCCTGCCTCCACCTCCCAAGTGCTGGGATTAAAGGCATGTAGGACTACTCCTGGCTTTGCCTTTCCAAGTATTAACCAGGCAAGACTAGCTTGTTTTGTTTTGTTTTGTTTTGAAAGATTTATTATGTATGCAGTGTTGTGCCTGCATGTTTGCCTGCAGGCTAGAAGAGGGCACCAGATCTCTTAAATGGTTGTAAGCCACCCTCTGGTTGCTGGGACTTGGACTCAGGACCTTTAGAGGAGCAACCAGTGCTCTTAACCCCAACTAGCTTGGTTTTTAAGAGCTGATGAACTAAAGATGTAACTGAAGATGTTTCTAGGGCTTCTAATTAAAAAAAAAAATCTATCCTCTTTACTTACTACTTAGGTAAACTCTAATGGAATGCATGTAGTGTCATATATTTAAAGAGAAATTGCTAGCATACAGTATTGTTGTACCTTAAACTATAGTTTGTTACTTCTGTTGCTTCGTTTTAGAATTTTAGTTCACATTAAATCAATTTAATAAGAAATGAACCATTATAGTGCTTAAGTCAGTAAAAGAATGACCTGTTGAGATATACAGTTTTGTTGAATAAATTTATTAATATTGTGAAGATTAAATTTCAAAAGTCTTTATAAAACATACTGTACTTTAATAAAATTCGTAAGTGAGACACACTGAGTGATATATTTGTATATATTTGTAAACTATGAAAAAGGAAGAGAATGGCAAAAGCCAACTGGAGAGAGAGCACATATGGTTGGCTTCACTGAATTATAACTTGGGTACATAAGTGCCTCAGTTATTTATAAGTACACGGCATAATAAAATGAACATTTTATTTTATTGAGACAGGATCTCACTATGTAGCCATGCTGGCCTGGATCAAACTGACCTTGAACTCATAGAGGACCCCCCCCCCCCTCTGGCTTCCATCCTGGCTGAAAAATTAACACTTACAAGTGCACCATTTATGCTGTGTGATATAAATATGTACTTTACAAATACTTATTGTGAAAAAGAAAGATAGTCTGAGAATAGAAACAGCTTTTAATAAGGTGATCCACTGCATGTGCTGTGTGATATTAGGACGTCTCTCCACTGCATGTGCTGTGTGATATTAGGACGTCTCTCCACTGCATGTGCTATGATATTAGGACGTCTCTCCACTGCATGTGCTGTGTGATATTAGGACGTCTCTCCACTGCACGTGCTATGATATTAGGACGTCTCTCCACTGCATGTGCTATGATATTAGGACGTCTCTCTACTACATGTGCTGTGATATTAGGACGTCTCTCCACTGCATGTGCTATGATATTAGGACGTCTCTCCACTGCATGTGCTGTGTGATATTAGGATGTCTCTCCACTGCACGAGCTATGATATTAGGACGTCTCTCCACTGCATGTGCTATGATATTAGGACGTCTCTCCACTGCATGTGCTGTGTGATATTAGGACGTCTCTCCACTGCACGTGCTATGATATTAGGACGTCTCTCCACTGCATGTGCTATGATATTAGGATGTCTCTCCACTGCATGTGCTGTGTGATATTAGGACGTCTCTCCACTGCATGTGCTATGATATTAGGACGTCTCTCCACTGCATGTGCTGTGTGATATTAGGATGTCTCTCCACTGCACGTGCTATGATATTAGGACGTCTCTCCACTGCACGTGCTATGATATTAGGATGTCTCTCCACTGCACGTGCTGTGATATTTAGGACGCCTCTCTCAAGGAACTTGAAGTTGCTTTGTGTGTATCTAATGAAAAAGGAATCCCCCCCCCCCTTTTCTTTTGGTTTTTGGTTTTTCGAGACAGGGTTTCTTTGTTTAACAGCTGAGGCTGTCCTGGAAATCGCTCTGTAGACCATGCTGACCTCGAACTCACAGAAATCCATTTGCCTCTGCCTCCCAAGTGCTAGGAGTAAAGGCATGTGCCACCACCTGGCCGGAATCTCACTTTTTCAAATAAATGTTAGAGCAGTACAGATTCTTAAAAATGTAAATTTTTAAATGATATCATTGTTACTTACATATTTCAGTCTAAGTTAAACCTCTCATGTTTGTTTCAGAGATATTTATCTCTTTTCTGTGTTGTTGTGGTCTAACCTCAGGCTTCATACATGCTGTGTAAGTGTTTTACCATCAAGCTACATCCCTAGATCAAGGAGATTATTGCATAATATCATTTATGAATGTATGATGCTTTCAAAATCAAACTTAAGTTTTGAAGAGCTTTTAATTTCAAGTTTATAGACTTAGTATCTTTTTTTTTGAGACGGTCTTACCTTAGGTTTAACTGACCTAGAGCTTTCTGTATGAACCACACACAGCTCAAGTTCACAGAGATTCACCTGCTTTTGGCTCTGAGTGGTGTGTTAAAGGCATGTGCTACCCTGTCCAGCCCAAGCTTGCTATCTTTTAAGTAACTAAACCTTTTTATTTTTTATTTTTTTATTATTTTTTGTTTTGTTTTTTGTTTTTCAAGGCAGAGTTTCTATGTAGCTTTGGAGCCTGTCCTGGAATTAGCTCTTGTAGACCAGGCTGACCTCGAACTCACAGAGATCCGCCTGCCTCTGCCTTTGGGATTCAAGTGCTGGGATTAAAGGCGTGCACCACCACCGCCCAGCTCTTTATTTTGTTTTTAAAAGAGATTTTATTTTTGTGTTAATGTATATGAGTTGTTTACCTGTATGTAAGTATCCCAGCAGTGCCTGCAGGATTTGGAAGAGGGCATTCGATCCCCTGAAACAGTTACAGATGATTGTGAGCTGTCATACGGGTCCTCCTGTTCGAGCAGTAAGTGCTCCTACACACCGAGACATCTGTCCAGCTCCTCCAAAACTAGACTTGCCACAGCGTACTTACATGACCCAGCAGCCTTTCCATTTTGTTGTGAAAGAAATTTAACATTTTCTTTTTTGTACTTTCCTTTTCACGTGATTACTTTGCAGCAAGGGGAAATACCTTGTCACTTTCCCATATCCATACATGAACGGACGCCTTCATTTGGGACACACGTTTTCCTTATCCAAGTGTGAGGTAAAGCTCTTGTGTTTATTACTAACTTGGGATAGGGAGGGTCTATATTAAACACCAGTTTGGAAAAAAATTGCACGTATAAAATTCATTTCTTGTTAAGGGAATTCAAATACTTTTAAAGAATAATTTTTGTACCTTAAATTATGTTTTTGTTTCCATGTTATGTGCTATTTGTTCAGAGTTCTGGACATGTGTATGTTTACAATTTCTATGCTGGTTAAAAACAACAGAAAAGACAGTGGAGTAGAATTTGGCAGTGACAAAATGTCTGTTTTAACACTGGGAAGAGGGACGTTAGTGCTGCCAAAAGTTAGCATTTTCCCTTGCAGTGGTGGCGCAAGCCTTTGGTTCCAGCACTCAGGAGGCAGAGGCAGGTGGATCTCTGTGAATTCGTGGCCAGCCTGGGCTATAGAACAAGTTCCACGACAGGCTCCAAAGCTACAAAAAGAAACCCTGTCCTCCCCCACCCCCAAAGTTAGCATTTTGTGTACATTTGCCATTTATATTTATAGTTTAAATTTGATTTTCTTCCTGCAGTTTGCAGTAGGATACCAGAGATTGAAAGGGAAAAATTGTCTGTTTCCCTTTGGGCTCCACTGTACTGGCATGCCTATTAAGGTAAGACTGCTTAGAGAATTAGCTTCTCCTCTTCCCTTTTCCTTAACTTTTACAAAATTTATTTGTGTATTATTTAGGTATGATTGCTCTATCTGTGTATGTCTGCACACCAGAAGAGGGCACCAGATCCCATTGTAGATGGTTATAAGCCATCATGTGGTTGTTGGGAGTTGTAGAAGGACTTGTAGAAGAGCAATCAGTGTTCTTAACCTCTGAGCCATCTTTCCAGCCCCTGGTTTCTACTCTTGAGCTTAGAGTAAAGAAAAATACCTGATTTATAATCTTGGAATTGGATTTTTCACTGATGCCATTTACATCAAAGTATTCTATTAAATGAGCTAAATTTGTTATAGTGAAAATTAACTTAAAAATTCTTTAAAGGACTAGGGAGATAGCTTAGGGTAAAGCATTTGCCAAATGTCTTAGGATTCTATTGCTATGAAGAGATACCATGAACATAATAACTCTTATAAAGGAAAACATTTAATTGGGGCTGGCTTATAGTTCAGAGGTTTAGTCCATTATCATCATGGCAGGAAGCATGGTGACACGAAGCTGACATCATGCTGGAGAGGTAGCTGAGAGTTCTACGTTTGGATCAACAGGCAGCAGAAGGAAACTGTGTGCCACACTGGCCAGACTTGAGTTTATAAGACCTCAAAGCCTGCCTCCGCAGTGACACGCTGCCTATAGCAAGGCCATACCTACTCCAACAAGGTCACACCTCCTAATAATGCTACTCCCTATGGGCATATGGGGGCCATTTTTATACATACCATCACACTAAGTAAACTTGATGACTTGAGTTCAGAGCCCCAGAAAGTAGCATGAGTTCTAATAGGCTTAATAATAAAAGCCCAGAGTCAGGTAAAGGGGAAAATGCTGATAGACCACAGAGATGAAGGAGCCGAACCACAGCCACCTTACCTGTTCAACTTCCCATCCAGAACGAGGCTGAGTTCCTGTCCTCCCACCTTATCTCTTCCTCTCTCTGCCCAGCCATATCACTTCCTGTGTGTCTGTACAAACCTTCAGACCTCTATGGTTAGCTAGTGACTAGCTCCATCCTCTGATCTTCAGCCAAGCTTTATGTGTACAAACAAGATATCGCCACATTTCTCCCTTTTTGTCTAAAAATTAAAAATAGAAGGTTATAACTAATATAAGGAAAACTATATACAATAAATACAATAACTATGTATAATATATACAGGTAATAAATACATCAATAATGTCTAGTCAATTAACAATTGATAAATTCAGAGAAAATACTCCATATCTATCCTATCTTGGTGAGTTCAAAAGTTGTACCTATTTCTCTTTTCTAGTCTAACTTGCATTAACAAAACTATCTTTTTATGTCTCTCAACCTTATACACTTTATTTTCTCAATCTGGTAATAAGAAAAACTATACTATAACTATAAAGTCTTCAATTTCATCAGAGACCTGAGAAGGAAATAATATTAACTGAGTAAGCAGAAAGTGCGAGCAAACTTCTTTCGAAAAATGTGAGAAATGAAGAAATAGCTGACTGCCTGGTCAGTCACCCAAGGTTTCTCTGCAATGTTGGGGTGTTCATCTGAGGCCTATAGGCCTAGCATATCCTACAGCTTCTCTGTGAAGCAGATAATCTGAAGAGCTTTCCTACTTTGTCTTGGCAGAGTTTGGCAGTCCTTTCTTTTGTGTCCTGTTTGTCCAATTTGTACAGCATACTCTCAGCAGTTGAGACAAGAAAACTTTCTTACCCAATGGCTAACCTATGCCACGAAGAAAGTAAACTCCAGGTGGAGTTTCTTCTATGCCCATCATCTTCTCTGAAATAGATTGATGCTGCCAGAATCAGACATGTCTCATTGTCATAAAAATAAAGAAAAGAACCTATGTTATTAAAACATCTTAAATGTCATATTCTGTAGATCTCTAAAGTATTTGAAGACAACCTGTCTAAAAAATATTTCTGACCTTGAAAGCATACTTAATATCACTACAAGTTCGATTGTAATAGGTGACTAATTGCTAACCTGCATTTCCTTTTTATCTTAAATAGTTGGTAATAATAGCTTTCAAGGGCTAGAAATTGCATTATGTTGTTAAATGAGTTGCATAGGTACTGTACCTTGAACAAGATTAGAAATGTATGTATAGTATGTTCTAACAAAAATAATCACAACTTTGTATCAATATACAAAAAATCCAAACCAATGTAAAATATTTAAAACTAGTGATTGCTTTTTTGGTTTAAAAGTAGATTCAATAATCTACCTTTTAATCCTATTTCTATATCCCTCCTTATTTCTTTTCATAGTAGATTCAATGATCTACCCTTATATCATATCTGTATCCCTCTTTTTTTTCCAATCAGGCACTCTGAATCAGTCTCCTTTGTTGAATTTTTTTCCTGACTATAACCAATAACAACTTGTTACCAACCCCCCATAAACAGTGACAAATATCCATAACCCATTGAATGACCAAAAAACACCTACCCCACCTCTTGGGAATGTGGGCGTCGTATTCTTAAATTTACTTCCTGCTGTCTGGGGAGCGATAGATCCTGAAAAGAGAAATTTGGGTCAATTGTCAAGTTCTGGGAAAGGTAGCTGTATCATTTTTTGTCTAGTCCAATCTCTGCACAATGGGAAAATGCAGAGGAGAGCAGTCTGTAAGGCTGGATCATCTCAACTAGCCACCCCAAAATTGTCCTGAGCAGTTTGTAGTCCAAAGCCAATCTTTAGGTGGTGTTTTTTCAGCTTATTGGTGTTATCATAGTCCTGGTGGAATCATTGTTGTGGGGTCCTATTTTCCTTTGGAGACTTCAAATGTTGCTCTTAGGCATGGTCTTGGTTCACTGCAGAAAACTTAAATATTTTAAATGTCCTGTACATCAGATCTCAAAGAGGTTAAAGGATAAGTATTTGTTATGTACATCCAGAGTACAAAAACTTAATTCCTAGTTACTTGATAGAGACTCAAACCTGAAATTGTATACAGGAAGCTAGATGAAACCTTTTTCTAAAATTAGTTAGTACTCTATATGACCATTAATATCATGATAAAAACTTTAAAACATACATATTTTAATCTTATAAATTTTTATGTATATTTATGCCTCAAGAGATAGAACCAAAGGATTATGAGATTAGTGACAAAAATCATCTTTTAATTTTTGCTTTTCTTCTGTTCTGTATCAGGTGGCTCTTCTGACCCAAGACAGAGATTTTGGATTTTACTTTAACAAGCATGCTTGGGTTTAGAGAAGGAGAGAGCCACACTCCAACTCCAAAGCTAATTTTAATATTTAGTTGGATTGGGACTACTAAAAGACCATTTGCATTTTATGTCTTTAGAGAACAGCAGAAACAAACATTTGGGAATATTTATGAAATTTTATCCTATTGGAAATGTGATATACCAATAGGCCAATTTACTCTTTTTCTTGAGATTTTTTTTTCTGGATGATTTGTCCTTTTTCTTCAAATTCCTTGGCTGGATGCCTTTATTCTCCTGAAAAGACAAAGACAAAGCCCTTCCCCAACCCTAAGTTTTGGAAAGTTTCCTTATGGCAAGTTATTTCCGATCAAATGAAAAGCATTTGTTAGTTTTCAAGTTAGTTTAGATGTAATATTTTAGTGTGCATCTCTTTGTGGTGTGTATCTCTTCCAGTGCACATCTCTTCTGTAGCGCAGTGCACCTCTCTCTGTCTTCACCTCTTTGTAGCATGCACCTGTCTTTCCTAAGTAACATGCACCTGTCTTGTAGCGGACATCTCTGGAGTGCAAGGGCGTACCGTGCATCACTGCAGTCACATGAATCTCCCTTTGATTGAACGTTGATGTGATATTGTCCCCTTTATCTTCTCTGTAGTTAGATTCCCTGGGACATCTCAAGATGGCTTTCCTGGGGTTGCAGTTTTACATTTTCTTCTGTGGGCTGTGCTTCACGTGTAGCTTGCTTTAGACCTTTTTGTTGTCTGACATGATGTTCATTAATGCTTGAATTTAGGTACTTTGAGAAGAATACTATATTCATGAGGCATAAACTTCCTATTGTGTCACATCAAAAGCATACAATGGCAGCTTGTTTCATTTTAGTAACATTAAGTTAATACATGACAGAGTTTCTCATTATAAGGTTGTCTTTAGTAATTAGAAAGTAGTCTGTGGGGACTATATTGAGAAACTCTGAATGGCCTATTATTCAGTAGCCTAGTGGTTTTAGCATCTTTTGGTGATCCTGGCTTATTTCAATTACCATATTTGTGGTTGCAAATGATGGCATTTTTATATGTGTATGTGGCATTGGAAATTGAACTGAGGGTCTTACACTTGGTAGCCCAAGAGCTCTAATACTGGGTCACTTCTTCGAACCAAATAAATATTGGTGACTCTCTCCCCTTTCAGTACTGGACTTTTAGGTAGGGCTTTGCTTTACTAGGTAGACAGTCTCTCTAAACCTGGATTATATCCGTATTTCTTTTCATTTAATTTTTATTTTGAGATAGTCTTGTTAAATTGCCCAGGATGATCTTGATCTTGTAATCACCCAGCCTCAGTCTCCAGAACATCTGTAGGTGCCAGTAGTACCTTTCTAGTTGTATCTTACTTTTCAGCTGAAACTCTTCTTTGATGCTTTCTCTGTTTTGGGGAGTGAACTTATGGGATAGCTTGGAGGAACTGTGGTGGAAAGCCCAGTTCTGTAACTTGCTAGCTTATAACCTTGGATAAATCACTTAATGTCCGTGTCTGTTTTCTAATTTAATATTTGTACTGTCTACCTCTCAGGAGTGCTGATTACTAACAGAGGGTAAGAATTTACCTTCCACTACAAAGATAATCTTCAAACTGAGAGACCATTAGTACTGTTACCCAAAAAGACATCCTGTGTTTTATGTGTCTTTTCATTTTTGCTGTTTAGTGTGTCAGGATGCTACATTAAGTACTATAGATATTGAATAAAATACAAACTCTGTCATAGGATTTTGAGGCATGTGATTTACATCATCTGGGTTTTCTATAATACTTGTGTGTAGATGTTACATGCAATTTCAGAAAGTTGGTTTTTGTTGACCTTGGAAACAGTTTATTTCCTTGAGTTCTGAACTTGGCTCTTTATTCTTGTGCTGTAGGCGTGTGCAGACAAGCTGAAAAGAGAAATAGAGCTGTATGGCTGCCCCCCTGATTTTCCAGAGGAAGAAGAGGAAGAGGAAGAAAGCAGCGTTAAATCTGCAGATATAACAGTGAAGGATAAAGCCAAAGGAAAAAAGGTCTGCTGGTTGTTTACGCTTCAGTTGTCTTGCCTGATGTTCCCACCGCTCTGGTTTAGTTTACATACCCAGCACTGGTAGCTGTCTGGCACATGAAGTGTACTTGGTAATTTTTTAAGAAACTGTCAAATCAAGACTGTTTAGATGATTCAGTGGGTCATGAGCTTTCTAGGTAAGCACAGCATCTCCAAATCCCAGCACTCCATTGATGAGAAGGGCGGTAGAGACAGAAAAATTCCCAGAAGCTTGTAAGCTAGTCTGGAGTCACAGTGTTGAACAGCAGAGATCCTGCCTCAAATAAACTGACAGGTTGTCCTGACCTCCACGTGTGCACCATAGATACTGATGAGCATGCACCCGTAAACATACATCTTACATACACCCACAAAGATGAAAAATCCACCAGGCCAGCAGGAGGGATCGATCAGTAGTTAACAGCACTGTTAATCCATGTCCATTCCCGGCTCCTGCATGGTGGTTCCTGTTTGTACTGCCAGTCCCAGGGTATCTGCTGCCCTCTTCTGGCCTGTTCTACATGCACATGGTACACAGACATGCATGCAAGCAAAACACCTATTTACATAAAAATAGAATAAATACTATTGTCTGACTTTATTGTTGTTTTTCACTTTAATTTGATATATTTTAAATTTAAAGGAGTTTCAAGATAGTGCAGCATTCCAGCTAACCTTTGTCCACCTTCCCTAACGTTACTCTTCTTTACTCTTCTGTAACTATGATACATCATCCTACCTAAACAGCTAACATTAGTTCAGTGCTGTGTGCTAAACTGTAGAGTTCATCTGAAGTTTTTTAAAAAGAGGACTTAATTTTTAAAAAGATTTAATTTTCAATTTTTTTTGTGTGTGTCTTTGTGTGTGTTTGTTATGTGCAGATACTTAGAGAGTCTAGAAGGTGTTGGGTCCCCTGGAACTGGAGTTACAGGCAGTTGAGAGCAACTTGATGTGGTTGCTGGGAACCGAATCTGTGTCTTCTGTAACAGCATGTGCACTCCTGATTGCTGAGTTATCTCTCTAGCCTTCTGTATTTGAATTAGAAGTTGTGTGTGTGTGTGTTGATGGGGGAGGCAGGGGCAAGCTTACAGTAGGTGCATGCTTATGGAGGTCAGAGGACAGCTCTGAGTAGGTTCTTTCCTGCCATCCTGTAGGATCTAGGGATAGAGTCAGGCTGTCAGGTCTCTGCACAAGCACCCATACTGACTAAGTCCTCTTGCTGACCTTGTATTGAAGTTGTACCCATCCTTCTAATGTCTTTTCTCTGCTTTAAACAGGGGGTGGGAGTTTAGGGGCTGGAGAGATGGCTCAGCAGTTAAGAGTACTTGTTGCTCTTGCAGAGGATCCAGGTATGATTCTCATACCCACACATGTATTTCACAGCCGTCCACAACTCAGAATTTGAGGGAGTCTAATGCCTTCTGACTTCTGTGGACACCAAGTCTACATATGGTACCTATACATACATGCAGGCAAAATATACATAAAGTAAAAATGAGTAAATTTAAAAGAAAAAGACCCAGTCTAGAATCCACACTACATTATTAACTTCTATGATTTTTGACACTGAGTAATGTTCAGATAAAGAATTTATCTGTTCAGTGGTGGCGTATGTCTTTAATCCCAGCACTCTAGAGGCAGAGGCAGGTGGATCTCTGTGAGTTCAAGGCCAGCCTGGTCTACAAGAACTAGTTCCAGGACAGGCTCCAAAGCTGTAGAGAAGCCCTGTCTCGAAAAACCAATTAAAAAAAATTTTATTGACTTTCAAAAAAGTCATGTCTGTTTTTGTGTTGCAGTGATAACACAGATTGGGTAATTTATACTGACCAGAAATTGATTGGCCCACTGAGGCTGGGAAGGCTTATGTTGAGAGTTTAGTACCTGATAAGGCATTTCTTGCTGTGTTATCTCTGAAGGAAGGGAAAAGAAATAGCAGAACAGGAAAGAGAGACAGGGAGGGAGAGAGGAAGTAACATGTTCAGGATAGGCCGGATTTATCTTCTGTGGTGCAGCAATGATACATTCTTGAGGGCAGAATCTCTTTAAGAGTCTACATTTTAACACTGTTACATGGGGGAGTTAAGTTTCTTATAGTTAAAGTGGGGACCAAAATTTCAACCATTAAATAAACTTCAATTTGGGGTCTCCTGATGGTTTTTCATATAGATTAAAATGAAGTGACTTTTTATTTTGAGCCAAGAAAGGCATCTGTGCTGTTAGAAGAAAGGAAATAGTATGGTGCTAAGACTGCAATGATGGTGTTGAGTGGTTCCTTCATCTTGTTATCTCTGGTGTCCGTTTCCTGGTGGACATCCTGATATCTGTCCCTGCTGTGGTGTTCTGGTTCATCACCAGTGTTGTGTGAAGCAGAGCAGCAAATCTCTTATGAGAGATCCTGTCTGCATAGCGAGTTTCAGGCCAGCTTGAGCTACACTGTGAAACCCTCTTTCACAAAGAAACACAATCACCAAATAGGATTATGGAATTAAAGTTACTGTGGTCCTGGGATGCTGAATGGTTGTTGACTGTACTTTACTGGAGTTTGTGTTTGTTTTCAGAGCAAAGCCGCTGCCAAAGCAGGGTCATCTAAGTATCAGTGGGACATTATGAAATCCCTTGGGCTTTCTGATGAAGACATAGTGAAGTTTTCTGAAGCAGAACATTGGCTTGAGTATTTCCCACCACTGGCTATTGAAGATCTGAAGAAAATAGGGTTAAAGGTATGCCGTAGCCCTCAGTGTTAGAGACAAGTGAAAGGCACTTATGTTTGTATCATTCAAAAAGATATGGAACAACTTTTAAATTTACAACAGTATATTCTGGCTGAATGTCACCAAATGTTACTAGACTGGCAGCGAGGAAGAAAACCTTCAACATTTGACTCATCAGAATATATTTATTAACAATTGGTAGAAAGGGGTTTTATTTAAAGAATACAAAGACACCAAAATTTAACTCAAGTATGTTGACTGTATTACTTAAGTATTTCTTTTAAATTTATTGTAAATCTTATATGTTAACTAACGTGTATGTATTTTTTTGTTTCTCTGTTTTGTTTTGTTTTTTGAAAAAGAGCTTCTCTGTGTAGTTCTGGCTGTCTTGGAACTCCCTCTGTAAACCAGGCTGGACTCGAACTTAAATATCCTCTTGCCTTTGCCTCCTCAGTACTGGGGTTAAAGGCATGTGCTTTTACTGCTCAGCAAGTGTGTGTATTTTAAAACCTATTAATTAAACAAATTATTGCAATGATTTATATGAATTTAAGATGTGGAACTGGCTAGGCGGTAGTGACACACGCCTTTAATCTCATCACTCGGGAGGCAGAGGCAGGTGGATCTCTGTGGGTTCGAAGCCAACCTGGTCTGGTTTACAAGCGCTAGTTCCAGGACAGACTCCAAAGCTACAGAGAAACCCTGTCTCGAAAAAAAAAATGTGGAACTGAAAATTTTTTCTTTAATAGTCGATCTAATGTTAGGTTGGGATAAATAGTAGAAAGGTAAATAGTTGACTCATAGGAATCCCTATTTATAAAAATTATCTTTTCCTTTTCTTTCTCTAGGTAGATTGGCGGCGTTCCTTCATCACCACGGATGTGAATCCTTACTATGATTCTTTTGTCAGGTGGCAGTTTTTAACATTAAGAGAAAGAAACAAAATTAAATTTGGGAAGCGGTGAGTTTGTTTTATTTCAGTGTAATCAACTAAAAATCATAATTCTTGCATTGCATTGCAATTCAGTATCTGTATCTCATCTTGTTCTCTTATCTGTCCATCTATCCATTCATCTGTCTGTCTGTCTCTTCCTTTTTCATCACTCTCTTCTTGTTCTGTTGTATCTCCTGCTTTCCTTTAATCTTGCCTGCCTGTGTCTTCCTTCCTTCCTTCCTTCCTTCCTTCCTTCCTTCCCTCCTTCCTTCCTTCCTTCCTTCCTTTCTTTCTTTCTTTTCGCTTTTTGTTTTACGCGACAGGGTTTCTCTGTGTCTTTTATTTTTCTGTTTCATTTGTGTTGGACTCAGGGCTCGCACCCCTTGACATGTGCTTTGTCACTGAGCTCCCACTTTCTTGCTGCTCAGTGTCTTGACTTCTGATCTGTTTTGTGTTTTTGACAGCTAGAACCAGAGAGAAGGAAATGATTCTTTTCAGTATTTCGAGCAAACCACTAAAAATTTTATTTGTGTTTTAGCTTATACTTCTATAAGTTGCTAAAATTTTTTCCTTTATTATGTAGATTAAATAGAAACAACTTATTTGAATTTATCTTTTTGTTGTTATTGTTGTTGTTTTGAGACAGGGTTTCTTGTGTAGCCCTGGCTGTCCTGGAACTCGCTCTGTAGACCAGGCTGGCCTCACACTCACAGAACTCTGCCTGCCTCTACCTCCCGAGTGCTGGGGTTAGAGGCGTGCGCCACCACTGCCTGGCTACGTGAATTTATTTTATGGTCTTATGTTTCGTTACTACAAGGCTAAGGCTAATCCACAGTTTTCATTAGTGCTCCCTTTCATGAAGGAGATGTCAATATCTCCGTTTCAGAACTGCTCATCAAAGCATGCGTAATTTAGACACTGGCTTGGCTGAGGGTGTCAGCTATAATTCACGCTTGTAGGGTATTAGTGATACTGGCTGATACTTCATGATGTAACCTGAATGATATAACAGTGTTTGCTGCTTATTGCTCTTTTTTTAGGTACACCATTTATTCTCCCAAAGATGGACAGCCTTGCATGGATCATGACAGACAAACTGGAGAGGTGATTATCTGGACCACCGAGTGGCCACTATAATACCCTTTATTGTGGCCACACCACTGGCATTCTCTTTGCTGGAAGGATGAATTATTCCTATGTGCAAGAATCCATGTCATAAATCTGAAGTGGATTCCTGCATAGGTCAGCAGGGTGAATCCATATTTTCCCCTTGTTTCTTTGTTTAGGGTGTTGGACCTCAGGAATACACCCTAGTCAAACTGAAGGTGCTTGAACCATACCCATCAAAATTAAGGTAGGTTTGCTAAAAATTACTGTTTCATGGTCTTTTTTTCTTTTCCTCTTCCTTTTTTTCCCTTCTTTTCTTGGAGACAGGGTTTTGTTTTGCAGGCTAGTGCTCTTTCCTCAGCCTTCTGGGTACTGAGGTTGAAGTTGCCATTATGTCTGGCTTGATTGATCGTTTTTGAACGATCAGATAATTATGAGGGAAGCCACAATTTTAACATAAATATGTGCTTTTTCTTTTTAGTGGTCTGAAAGGGAAAACTATCTTCCTGGTAGCTGCTACCCTAAGACCTGAGACTATGTTTGGACAGACAAACTGTTGGGTTCGGCCTGATATGAAGTACATTGGGTTTGAGACAGTGAATGGTGATATATTCATCTGCACGCAGAGAGCTGCCAGGAATATGTCGTACCAAGGTTTCACCAAGCACAATGGAGTGGTGCCTGTTGTGAAGGAATTAATGGGGGAGGTAAGTTGGGGAGCAACTCTTGATTTTTATTGTGAAATTGGAGGGAAATGGAACTTTTCGAAAAAATATCAAAAAACTGTAATTCGAGCACACACGAGATAATATGTGCAGGACATTTGTATTTTTTTTTTAAAGATTCATTTATTTATTATGTATACAATGTTCTGCCTGCATATATGCCTGCAGACCAGAAGGGGGCACCAGATCTCACTGTAGATGGTTGCAAGCCACCATGTTGCCCACCTGTTTCCTTTTTGCTCCTTACTCATGCTAAGCAGGTGCTTCATCACTGAGCTGTGCCCCAACTGTTGTACTGAGACATGCTTCCACTAAATTTCCCGGGCTGACTTTGAACTTACTGTACAGCCTCTGATCTCCTTGAAATTGTGATTCTTGTGCCTCTGTCTCTTGACAGATGGGATTTTAGGCTGGACCACCAGCCACGGGGTTGTTGCTATTTTTAAATTAGCATATCTTAACTATATATAATTATAGGTTTCATTATGCCATTTTATACATGTACATAATGTATTTCAATCATATTGACTTCCCTCTTTACCCTCTCATCCCCCTCCCATTCTCAACAAGCCCCTTTTAGTCCCAACTAGCCCCCTTCTACTTTCATTTTTTTGTGTGTGTGTGTGTGTGTGATCTAGTAAGTTTCATAGAGCTGCTTACAGGACCATAGGCACCTGAAGAACTGTTTCCTGTTCTTGTTGAGATAGGGTCTCTCTCCCTGGCATCCTAGAACTCACTATGTAAACCAGATTGGCCTTGAACTCACAGAGATCTGCTTCCCAAATTCTGGGACTATAAGTGTGCACCACCAGCTCCCAGCTTCTGTTTCCTGTTCTTAATGCCCTTCTTGCCATGGTATTTAGAATAGACCTTTGATTTCAGCCTTTAAAACTGCTGTGGTGTGTAAGCTGTCACCCATATGACTGCAGATTCTACAAAGGTAGCTCATATGTGCATTTACACACACACACACACACACACACACACACACACACACACGTGCCCACACAAAGGAATGAAGCGGAATGGTGCAGAACAAGTGTACAGCTGCAGCCCCTTTGTTGTCTCATGCAAGTGCAGGTCAGAGCTGGGTAGCACGCAGGAAGCGGAAGCAGGAGGATCACTGTGAGTTCTATGCTAGCCTGGGCTACAGAGTGAAATATAAGACATTTAAAAAACAAGCAAACAAAAGAACAAAAGGAGAGACAGAGAGAGACACACACATAGAGAATGGGCCCAGTCTTTCTGCATTCTCTAATTTTTTTGAGGCAATAGAAATAATCTTTTTCACTTCATCTTGAATTTGTAACTGTCATTTTAGACAGATATGTAGAGTTCTATTTTCTTGATGTGGCTTTTATTACCTAACTTTTTGGTCATGGAAAGCTTTAGTGCAGTGGTTCTGGTTTTCTTTTTCTTTTCTTTTTCTTTTTTTTTTTTTTTCTTTTTTTCTTTTTTTCTTTTTTGAGACATGGTTTCTCTGTATAGCCCTGACTGTCCTGGAACTCAGTCTCGTAGACCAGGCTAGTCTTGAACTCAGCGATCCGTTTGCCTCTGCCTTCTGTGTGCTGGGATTAAAGACGTGTGCTGCCGCTGCCCAGCTACTTTTTCTGTATATTATATTTTGTTTACTTAGTGGAGAAGTTGTGCACATGTATGGGAACAACATGATGTTTAAAGTGTATATATACATGGTAGAATGACTGTGTAAAGTAATTAACAAACAGTACTTCAGACTTCTCATTTTTGATAAAAGAACATTTAAAGTCATTATGGTTTTCAACTGTCTAACATCATGACATTAACCGCAGCAGCTGTTTTGTACAGATGTAGCTCTCCAGAGTTTATTCCTGTATGGTTCTCAGTAGGAGCCTCTTGACCTTAAAATTGGAATACTTATTTTAACTTTTTTTCACTGCAGTTACATTTCTTCCCTTTTTTGCTCCTCTTTTATGCAGGAGATCCTTGGGGCCGCACTTTCTGCACCGCTGACATGCTATAAAGTGGTCTACGTTCTCCCTATGCTCACCATTAAGGAGGATAAAGGTACAGATTTTGCTGGTAGAATGCTTTGCTAACCACATTCTGGTGTATTAGTTAATTCCTTTTTTTCTTCTTAAGGCACTGGTGTGGTCACGAGTGTTCCTTCTGATTCACCAGATGATCTTGCAGCACTCAGAGACCTGAAGAAAAAGCAAGCAAGTATCTGCTTCATGTCCTTGTTTTATTCTTTTTTTTTTTTTCTCCTCAAGACAGGGTTTCTCTGTGTAGCCCTGGCTGTCCTGTAACTTACTTTATAGACCAGTCTTGCCTCGTGCTCACAGAGATCCTTCTGCCTCTGTCAGTATTTAAAGGCATGTGCCACCACCACTCAGCCATGCCCTTGTTTTAAATTTAGATTATTAGTGGGCACTGCTGAACACCTGTGACACAGGCTGAGGGCGTACATGTTTGTCTCTGAACCGTCATCTCTAACATGGTTTTCAGTGTTTGTGTGTTTCTGTGGTTGGGAATTTGGAATACAATTCTGTAACAAATTTGAGAAGGTTGTGTGTGTGTTTTTAAGTGTGTGCAGCACCACAGGTGACAAAGAGGACATTTGTGTCCTGCTTTACACTGTCCACCTCACTCTTGTGATGGTCTCTCATGGGACTTGGAGCTAGGTTGGTGGCCGTAAGTCCCAGAGGATTCTCCTGTCTCCACTTTGTGCAGTGTTGGGCTTTCTAGTATGCTTGGCTTCTCTCATGGGTGCTGGGGATTTGAACTCTGCTCCTCATGCTTGTGTAGCAAATCCTCTCACCCACTGACTCATTCTCTCAGACCCGTATTTTCATTACAGGCAAGAATATTACCCTTGACTGAGGTGATGTCTCCATATCTGTGTGCGTTGTTGCATTTGATGATTTGATGCATTTTCTTTTTTTTTTCTTTTAAGATTTATTTATTTATTTCTTCTGGCTACAACATTCTGCCTCCATGTATGCCCACACACCAGAAGAGGGCACCAGATCTCATTACAGATGGTTGTGAGCCACCATGTGGTTGCTGGGAATTGAACTCAGGACCTCTGGAAGAGCAGACAGTGCTCTTAACCACTGAGCCATCTCTCCAGCTCCCATTTGATGCATTTTCTACAGGCATGTTCAGCCTGTGGACTGTGGATTACACGTGTCACAGGATAGCTATGGATTAGACTCAGTGAAAAATCATAAACTTATTTAAAACACGAGGTTTTGTTTGTAAGCTGGTTGCATAGTTCTTAATTGGCAAGTGGATAGGTGACAAGTTTTATCACAATGTCAAAATATTGGACATACCTGAAGGCTAGTCACATTAAAGTAAACTACTGAGTTTTAAAAGGTCACAGGTCCCTTATTGAGATAATGTTAAAAATGTTCTTTGTGGAAAGAACAAATAGTGGAATAAAAGTTGGAAGCCAGGGAAGAGGGAGGCCGAGGCAGGAAGACCTCAAGTGTAAGGCCAACATAGGCTACTGCAGTAAAGCCTTGCCTCAGGAAAAAAGAGTTTGCTTTCTTATTGATTGTATCAGTAACAAAATTGAGCACTAATGTTAGCTTATTAATTTTCCATAGGCCTTACGAGCAAAGTATGGAATTAGAGATGAAATGGTCCTGCCATTTGAGCCGGTGAGTATGTGTGTATTCTCAGACATCACACGTCTTTATCACAGGGGCAAAAGGCGCTTACATGTTCTTCTTGTAACAAAAATTTGTAGAGTTTGAAAATGAGAGGGAATTTTCTTACTTTAATTTGATAACTTACTGTTGTAAATAACAGGAAAAGAAAACAATACGCATTTTCTACCTGACACCTGCAGTTGAGAAGAGCCTATTATTCTCACCAGTTTTATACTAACTTGTCAACAACATACCTTACTTAACCTAGGAATATTTATTTTGTAGCCTTGCAGAGCTGTTTAATGTTTCTTATTTTCATTTTTGTCCATGCAGAAGAAAAGTCAAATGCCTTCCATGAAGAGTGTAGGAGAGTGAGCTTGGGGATGCTCAGTGCCCTGGGTGTGATTCTCAGCACTGGGGGAAAAGACTCCAAAAATTTGATAGGTGCTTGAAGCCATCCATAAAATTAGTTGACATTGCTTTGCTTCTTGCAGCCTTAGTTATTTAGTGGCCTGTATGGCAGGAGGTGAGAGTAGGGGGTGGCGTGTGTTGTTCCTGTGGTAAGGAAGTGCACACACTGCCATCTTCAGGTTAGTGGTCTGTGAGCTCTGAGTGTATGTCACTGCCTGGTGACAGTAAAATCCACTGTGGCTTTACAGGGCAAGGGGCCATGTCCACACGGTTGGTTTGTGTTTGCCTCTCAGCGTGAATGTACTTGTGGTGTTGCTGTTCTTTGCAGGTCCCAGTCCTTGAAATCCCAGGGATTGGAAGTCTTTCTGCTGTGACCCTTTGTGATGAGCTGAAAATTCAGAGCCAGAATGACCGTGAAAAACTTGCAGAAGCAAAGGAGAAATTGTATTTAAGAGGATTTTATGATGGCGTAAGTCATAATTTTTATTGTTTTTATCTGTAGCTATATGCTCTGCTATTCCTCTTAATAATTTTAACTTAAAATGAAAAATTCAACATAGTTTTTGTAAAACACTAATTTGGAAAAGATGAATAAATTTTATTCTAAATTTCCAGTTTTTATCATGTCATTTCTAGAAACATTTCCAGAATTACATTTGTGTGTGTTCTGGGAATCTCTAAGAAATTAATTTCTTGAGATATTTAAAATGAGTTCCCGTTACTATACAATACAACTGTAAAGGTTGGCTGCATCAAGAATGCCTGCTCCAGGACTGGGAGATGGCTTAGCAGGAAGTGCACTTACCGCTTTTATAGAGAACTTGGGTTGGATTCCCAACCCCCACATGGTGGATCACAGTCATCTGTAACCGCAGTGCAGGGGATCCGGTAGGCATGCATGCAGCGCACATAAAATAAATATATCTTTAAAATTGGAAAAAAAAGAATGCTTTTTCTTTTTGTTTTTCATAATGGTTTCATTTTTTGATTAAGCTGTTCTATTTGGTCTTTTAATTGATTTGTTGTTGCCTGTCAAGTGCCAAGTGAGGCCCACAAAGCTGTTCTGAGCTTCCTCTCTCAGTTCTGCCTGTGCTAATGCGCCTTAGGTTTTCAGGGGAAGACTAAACTAGACAAGAGAAACCCAGTCAGAGGTTAGCCACATAAGGCTGAAGTGAATGTTTTTAAAGGACACACATTGGGAGTAGTTTTTATTTTTACATTTTCCCTTTCTTAGATAAACAAAAATTAGTTTAATTTTTTTAAAAAGTGAATTATATATTGTCTTAATCATTGTTCTTTTGCTGTGAAGAAATACTGTGACCAAGGCAACTCTTATAAAAGAAAGGATTTAATTGAGGCTGGCTTACAGTTTCAGAGGTTTAGTCCATTATCATCATGGTTCAGGGAGACATGGTGTTGGAGAGGTGGCCGAGACCTACGTACTGATCTGACGGCCGAGGACACTGGGCTTGGCTCGGGCTTTTGAAACCTCAAAGCCCATCAGTGGCACACTTCTTCCAACAAGGCCACACTTCCTAATTCTTCTCAAGTACTGCTATTCCCTGATGACTAAGCATTCAAATATGCAAGCCTATGGCGGCTATTCTTTGTCAATCCATGACAGTATTTTGAGTGATAGTAAGAGCCAACACTTTAATATATGAACTTAAAAGAAAAGAATGTTTTATTAATTCATTAGTCGATTTATTTATTTATTATGTGTATGTGTGTTATGCCTACATATGTGCACTACATATGTATGTGTTGCTCGTGGAGGTCAGATCTCCATAACTGAGTAACAGATTCCCGTGAGCTACCATATGGGTTCTGGAAACTGAACCCAGGTCTTCTGTAAGAGTAACAAGTGCTTTTAACTGCTAAGTTAATTCAATATTAACTGAGCTCACAAAATAACGCTGCAAAGTGGGCAGTCTCGTCGTCACTTACGGATAAGGAAAGGCACAAAGAGGCTACTGTTTTCTCAATCTTGTGGCAGGATTGGGATCCAGAGTTGGTGGCTTTGCTCCATGATCTCTGATCCTGCACAGTGACCATGACTCTAACTTCATAATTACATGGAATGAAACATCAATATGTTAATAACCTGAAGAGCAAAAGCAGTATTTTTTTTTTTTCCACCTAAAATGGGAACTGCTTGTTAGTGGCACAGAGTCAGACCTAAAAACCTGAGCTTTTTACCCACGTCAGCTTTATGAGGCTTGTGGTCTCGTCCGTGGAAACAAAGTGTGAGTTAATTCTTTGCCCTAGTGTTAAGTTTGCCCACTAAATAAGAAATTGAAAGGCATCAGGCATATAGCAGGTGGGTAAGGGGCAGGGCTGGAAAGAGACGCCTTGAGTGGGTTATACTCAGAAGAATGGTCCTCAGCCTTCCAAATGCTGTGACCCTTTAATACGGCTTCTCATGTTGTGGTGACCTGATACCATAAAATTATTTTGCTGCTGTTATGAATCATAATATAAATATCTGATAGGCAGAATATCTGCTATGCGACCCCTGTAGGGGTGCGACCCACAGGTTTAGAACCCTGGTATAAACTATTCATCTCCATGTGGAAGCTTAGCATGGAAGGGAACGTGTCTTCCTAGCCATGCTGTCGTTAGCTACAGCCACAGAAAGACAACAGTGCTAGACCCAGTTACACTTAGAGACCAGTGTGTTATGAATATCAGTTGTATAAAGTTATGGCTATAAATGTGATCACTGTTATTCTAAAGATATTTTTAGTTTGGTCTGTAAAGTACATTTAACTAGCGAAACTTGAAGCAAAATTTAATTTGTCTTGTATGTTCCCCTTTCGTCCTTGTAGGTGATGTTGGTGGATGGATTTAAAGGACAGAAGATCCAGAACGTAAAGAAGACTATTCAGAAAAACATGATTGACGCTGTAGGTGGTAGCCTGTCCTCTGGGGACTGTTTGGGAAGAACGGTTCACTGCAGTAGACCTAAGAGTGTTATTAGTTAGTTTTGTAGTAGGACTTAGCACTATATAAAAAGATAGCATAGCTTTATGGCAGGAAATAGGCCTATTTGCAGTTCATCTAATTTGCATCTCCAGTTATAGGGATGAGGTTGCGCCCTAAGGCTGGGCTGTGCCATGTGTGGTAATGCGTACCTTCATCTCAGCATTTAGGAGATAGGGGCAGGGAGATCTCAACTCCATGACTAGCCTGGGCTATGGAGACAGTGTTTCAACTCACCTTCTCCCCTGTAAGAAGAAAGCACACCCAGACACAGCTAAAGTTCTGGCGAAGTCTCCACAGCGGCCACTTTAGAGTTGCGTACAGTGGTTGCATCCTTTTTCTGTGCTCTTTGCTTTTTACCTCTGTATTTTGTTTTTCATCTCCAGATTCCTCCTTTGATAGACCTTTGCTTAGCTACTTATCTCTTAAAGTTTTGATTTTAACAATCATACTGACCCATGATATGTAGACAGTGGTCTTTATGTTTACTGAATTCAAAAAGCAAAGGTTAGTGTATTGATTCATATCTGTAACCAGGAGGCAGAGACTTGAGAAACAGTGCTGGCTCCAGAACGAACAGGCTGGGAGAAGACTTAAGTTCTAGCCCCGGAATGGATACTTGCGTGATGGTGGATGCTGATATCCGCTGCTGGGGAGGTGGAAGCAGGCAGATCCCTGGGATTCAGTTCACTGCCTGCTTAATGAATTTCAGGCCAGTGAGAGACCCTGTCTCAAAAGGAATAAAAAAGATGGCACCTAAAGAATGTTATCTGGCTTCTATATGCACACAGACATGCACGCACATGCACACACGCACAGTAATAGAAAGCAGCCATCTCCTCTGTCTTTTCACGTTCTTTTTCATTTCTCTTTGGAGAGGACAGCTTTCGACTGTGTTGCTTATTTTAATACTGATCTCCTCTGTTTCTGCCTCTATCTCTTGTTTCTCTGTCTCTCGCTCATGTTTTTTTTTTCTTCTGAGACATGGTCTCACTTTGTAGTCTAGACTGGCCTCGAACTTGTGGCAGTCCTCCTGCCTCAGCCTCCCAAGTGCTCTGATTACAGATATGAGCCACTATGCCCAGCTTTCATAGATGTCTAGGTGTTTCTAATGTAATTTTTGTTGCTTTGTTTTGTTGAGAGAGGGTCTCCCAGTGTAGCCCAGACTACCACTGAAGCTATCGTCTTCTCGCTTCCGCCTCCTGTAGCTGGGATTGGAACTGCTGGAGTGTAGTTTTTGTTCTGATGTTTCCTTAGGTTTAGCTATCCGCCACTAACTTCCTACTATGGGGAAAAAAATCCAAGAATTTTAATTTTTTAATACTTTTTTTGTATATACGTCTTCATCTTTCATCTTTCATCTTCATAATGTATTTATAATGCACACTAGATTAGTCATTGTTTATACTTTTGAGACATGGCTAATCCAACTGTGGTATATAGTAAATATTTTATTCTCCAGTTTTCATTTTCCCCTACAATTAATATTTGCCCATGTACTTATTCACAACCTATTCACAAATCTGCAGCTTTGCATTTCTCCCAGCTTGTCCCTCGTTGTATCTTAGAGTGCTCTCCCAGTGCCTTTGGCCGTATGGTCTGGATGGGTTGCTGTCACTGGTGGAGCTGATGCCTCTTGGCTATTACAGATTACTTCTGCCACTCTCAAAGCTGGTCTTCTTGCATAATTCCGTGGCTCGTCTTTTTGTGTCTCCTCATTTTGATAAGAAGTATCTCTGGTAGTCTGGTGACCATAAATCTAGACGGTGTATGTCTTTCCATATTTACATTTGACATTCTGGGTAGCAGTTCTGGACTGAGCAATCTGGAGGTTGAGTGGGAGATTGGTAGAGATGGTACCAGCAGCTGGTGTGCTGACTTTCAAGTAATCTGCTGATTTTGCTGTGATGTCTGTGCTATGATTTGCCCAGAGGATAAGCCTCTGACACACTGCTGGCACAGGGATGGTGCAGTTGTTCTCTGTGTGGTGAGTATTCTAGTTTGCTTTCTGTGGCTGTGATAAGTACCATGACCAATAGCAGCTTTGGAGGAAAGGGTTTATTTCCACTTGCACTTCCAAGTAATATTCCATCACTGAGGGAAGTCAGGGCAGGAACAGAGGTAGGAACCGTGGAAGAAGGCTGCTTACTGGCTCATGCTCAGCTAGCTTTCTTGCACAATGCAGGCCCACCTGCTTAGGGATGGCACTGCCCACAGTGAACTTGGCCCTCCCACATCAGTCATCAATTAAAAACAAATGTCCACAGACCACCTACAGACCAGCTTGATCTAGGAAATTCCTCATGTGAGGCTCCCTCTTCTGGGTGACTATAGCTTGTCTAGCTTGCAATAAAAACTAATCAGCGCATGGATTAGCATATCTGGGCTCCTAACCACGGTTTAAAACGTTGGTCTGTCCTCTCTTCAGCGTCATTGTTTTCTACCTGAAGAATCAGGCCGCACCACTTATTCCTGAGCGTTTGGAGACTCAGCAGTGCAAATGGGATTTCTCCTCAGCTTTTTCTTCTGCTGGTTAAGATTTAGCTAACTTTTCTTTTCTTTCCTTTGTTTGAGCCTTTTACTTGGGCTTGAACCCGGGACCTTACACATACTTGCAGCCCCTCTGTCGAGCTGTACCGCAGCTCCAGCTAGCGTTATCTCTGTTGGAGCAGTTATTATGCACTCAACTTTTTCTTTTCCCATTCTACTTATCTTTGTAGAGTCAGTCCATCCCTCCATCTTCTTCATTGTCAGCTGGAATTGAAATTTTTGAATGGAGTTAAATCCACTGCTTACAAACCAAAAGCATAACTTTTTAATTTAGATTGAAGAATTGTATTTTAAGTACAGTGCAGGGAGTCATTTTGTGAATGATAATATTGGATTTTAGTTTTAAAAGTTATCCTAGCTTGCTGGATGGTGGTGGTGCATGCTTTAATCTCAGCACTTCGGAGGCAGAAGCAGGTGGATCTCTCTAAGTCTGAGGCCAGCCTGGTACAGAACTAGTTCCAGGACAGCCAAGGCTACACAGACTGTCTCAAAAAACAAAAAAAATCCTAGTTTCAAGTATTTGATCCTAAAATGTATGAAGAGATAATTATATCAAGTTAAAAAACAAAGTAAGATTTGCGTCCACATGATGATGAATGCCTATCTCAGTACTTGGGGTAGAGGCAGGAGAATCAGAAGTTCAAGGTCATCCTCTGCCACACAGTATGTTTGAGGCTAGCCTGGGATAAATGAAACCTTGCCACCACCAAAAGTAAATAGATTGTGGTCAGTTTTCTATTTGGAGCTGCATTTTTTTTTGAATGACTCTAAATCTTTTAATAAGGTTTTTCATGTTTATATATTTTATTTTAAAAACAGTGGTGTCATGTATTTAGTTTTTAAAATGTTCTTTGTATTTTAATAACAAAGATAGAAAGTTATCATAGGCAGCCACCATAAGATTAGAAAGTGCTAAAATGATGAGTAGCCTGTGAAGTGGAGCACTTGATGAAGTGTTCCGGAAGCAGATACCGCACGGAGAGGCAGACTCTGTTGAGTCTGGGGAGGGGAGGCTTCTGTCCCTGAGGAATTGGGTTGATTGGACGTGACATCTACCATGTCTTTATTTCCCTTCGTTTAGGGGGATGCGCTTATCTACATGGAACCAGAAAAGCAAGTGATGTCGAGGTCTGCGGACGAATGTGTCGTGGCCCTGTGTGACCAGTGGTTAGTCCCTCTTACCACAGGATGAGTCTGTCAGTCACTGTGATCATTTCTGACAGTGAGACAAGTTCCATTTGTTCACCCCCAGGTACCTGGATTATGGAGAGGAGAGCTGGAAGAAAGAGACATTTCAGTGTTTGAAGAACATGGAAACGTAAGATGGGGGAAACCGAAAGGGCGTGGGGATGAGAACCGTGGAGGCTGATGAAAGCAAGTACACTCTTCGGCCTTTGTTCTTCTTAGGTTCTGCGAGGAGAGCAGGAAGAATTTTGAAGCTTCCTTAGACTGGCTACAAGAACATGCTTGCTCACGAACGTACGGTTTAGGTCAGCAGATTTTCCGCACTTCTGTTTGGGTGATTTTGTTAGATAGAAAATGCACATTTCAGCTGGGTGGTGGTGGTGGCGCACACTATTAATCCCAGCACTGGGGGGCAGAGGCAGGTGGATCTCTGTGAGTTCAAGGCCAGCCTGGTCTACAGAGTGAATTTTTAGATCAGGCTCCAAAGCTACAGAGAAACTCTGTCTTAAAAGAAAAGAAAATCTACTTTTCTCCTTCCTTCCCCTTTTCTTCTGATGTTTGCTAATTTGGAAGTGATAGGTTTTGGTTAGGGGATGGGAAAGACTAGGATGTGGTTCCCTGTAATCTACCTATTGCTAGGTATGTCCTCTTCAACCCACATGGCTTTAGAGTATGATCTGTGTTTTATTTATGTACTTAACCGTGTGTGTGTGTGTGTGTGTGTGTGAGTATGGTGTATGTATAAGCAGTAAGCACATTTATGAGCAGAGTGTGTTTGCCTGTGCATGTGTGGAGGCCAGTGGAATGTGTCTGGTGTCCCCTTCGGTCACTTTCTGGAGCTAGGTTAGCAGCCAGCAAGCCCCAGGGATTTTCCTATCTCCCCAGTAGTGTCAGGGCTATGGTAGTCAGGATCTTATACGGTAGTGGGAACCAAATTCCGTTTTTTCTGTGTGGACGGCAAGTGTTCTTACTTACCAAACCCTCCCCGTAGTCCCATGCATTTCTACTAAAGGACTCCAGAGGTTCGCCCATTTTTGGTTTTGTGCAATATTTTATCTTTAGAAATTATTAAAGTAGAATTTAGAGCTTCTTAGGGTTGGGGATATAGCTCAATGGTGAGTGCTTGCTTCCTGTGTGCAATTCCTAGCACCACAAACAAAATAGCAGCAACCCACACTCAACAACAACAGAACTTGCTAGACTGTAGCCTCTAAGATGTGGCTTCTTCCATTGGGTATCTCTTAGCTTCATTCATATTAATTTTTTTCCTTTTTGTCTTGCAGGCACTCGTCTGCCTTGGGACGAGCAATGGTTGATTGAATCACTGTCTGACTCCACTATTTACATGGCGTATTACACAGTTGCACACCTGTTGCAAGGAAATGACCTGCAGGGCCAGGCAGAATCTCCACTGGGCATCAGGTTGGAACATAGTTCAGAAGAAGAACTGTGCACATGTTGTGACATTGTGGTTTACATATTTAGAAATTAATTCTTCCATATTTATTTTACTTAAGAATTTGGCTAGCAGGTGGCATTTACTTTTAATCCCAGGACTCAGGAGGCAGAGGTAGGCCACTCTCTGTGAGTTGAAGGCCAGTTTGATATACATAGTAGACAGCCAGGGCAACATAGTGTGATTCCTGACTTTTTTTTTTTTTTTTTTTGGTTAGCAGTCTTTTATTACATTTTGCTTTTTTTTATTGTGCAACTGAGAAAGATGATTAAGTGGTTAAGTAGCCCCTCCTGTGTTGTTAAGCCTTCTTGACTCATAGGGGAGTGGTTCGCTCTTATTTGCTACTGTAACTAATTAAAATTTCAATTGATGATTAAGTGAAAATTCTGACTCCTTCAAAATAATAGTGCATTTGTTTGCCTTATTTCAATGCAGACCCCAGCAGATGACTAAGGATGTTTGGGATTATGTGTTCTTCAAGGAGGCGCCATTTCCTAAGACTCAGATCCCAAAGGAGAAGCTGGATCAGCTGAAGCAGGAGTTTGAGTTCTGGTATCCAGTGGACCTTCGAGCCTCCGGCAAAGATCTGATTCCAAATCATCTTTCGTATTATATTTACAATCATGTGGCCATGTGGCCTGAACAAAGGTGAGTGCTAAAGTCTGTGTGGACTGTGTTTTTTGATGGTCAATAAGGGTGTCTTCGAGTGTCTTAAGGAATGGCTATGGAGGGCTTAGATGGATTTGCACAGTGTGCCTTAATGTGGAATGTGCTTCTTCCTGGACGGACAGCCCAAAGAGTATGCCTTCTTTCGGGTCATCAAGGGATAGTGATCTGTTTGGTGCTGGCATGCACAGTTTTCAGACATGTTGGAGAGTGTGTAATGCAGTGTGTGAAGACAAAACGCTGCTCACGACCTTTCACCCACCATTGCACTTATTTCACTTTGCTATAGCCCTGACTGCCCTGGAAATCACTCTGTAGACCAGGCTGGCCTGAACTCACAGAGATCCTCCTGCCTCTGCCTCCCAAGTGCTGGGATTAAAGGTGTTTGCCACCATCACCTGGCTGTTTCCTGGTTTCTTTTGGAGCAAATGTTTATGCATATTCTGGGAATTAACTATATATTTGTATTCTTGCAAAGGTGGTATATGCACTCTTCTGTTTTTTCATAATATCATATTTTCAAGATCTTCCTGTGTTCATAGCTGAGCTCTGGTTATGGTTTCAAAACAGTTGCAGTATTTTTGTTTTCATAACTCACAGAGATGCTCCTTTGGTTCTTTTCAATTGTCTCCTGTTGAAAACAGGAGCACAGCACAGGGAGGACTTCTGTGGGATGAGCCAAGCCTTGTTTTTGAGCCTTCAAAACAAAAGTTACCTACGGTTGTAGTGCCATGGCTTTATTTCAACAAACTGCTCATTGTTAACATTTACCTCAGGATAACATGGGGAGCTATAATTCTGTTTTTCTTCTTATTTTCTGTTTTACAACATGTGCCTGTGAAGTGACAAGTGGCCTGTGGCTGTGCGAGCAAATGGACACCTGCTGCTCAACTCAGAGAAGGTGAGGCCCCGGGCCAGGCTTTTCAGCCGAGGAAGAAAGTAAACAGTAATACGAACTAGTTAGAGTTAAGAAAAGTTACTTAAACTCTTTAGGATTAATAGCATCAAATAAATTTTAATCTTTGAGTAAGCACAACAGGTTTGTTATGATAATGGGATTCAGAATGATACAAAAGAGGACTGGAGGGGAGCAATGAAGCAAAGGCAGTGAGGAAAAGCAGAAAGCTTAAAAAATTAGCATTGTAACCCATCAGATGCCTCTTACCAATGGAGAGTGTAACCAGACGTTTCTCTCCTGCCCACCTGTTCCCAAATACCTGGAAGCTGCTTCCCAACATAGATGCTTAATGTAAATTATAAATGCTGGCCAATAGCTCAGGCTTGTTACTAGCTAACTCCCACACTTAAATTAGCACATGTTTCTATATTTATGCTCTGCCACGTGGCAGTACCTTTATTAGCATGACATGTTTATCTCTTGCGACACCCTGACCTGCCTTTCTTCTTCCTAGAATTATTCTAGTCGGGCTCTAGTACTCAATCTCTTTCTGCCCAGTTATCGGCCAATCAGCTTTCATTAGCAAATGAGAGTAATACATATTCATAGTATAGAAAAAGATTGTTCCCCAGCAGGAGAGAATGCCTGGTGCTTTTTGTTTGCTACTGTGACTTGTAGTTCTTGAAGAACAAGAGAATTTGGAGCTTTAGGGGTTTTTATATATCATGTAATGTTAATACTGTTCCTGTTTACACTGCTACTCCCAACATCATTAGGAATATTGTTCCTTTTGCTGGATGTGTAGGATTTATCTCAGTTAGTCAGTTTTCTAATAAAAAGTTAGACAGCCTCCCCTCACTTGTCCCTCTAATGCCTGCTCAGCAGAAACCACAAAAAGACAATCTCAAAAGTGGCTGTATTTATTTCTGAATTAGTAAGCTAGGTTCATTGACCAACTAATAAATTTAGTGTAACCAATAGACTAGTAATGGCAGGGCTGCTGTTTTAGTAGAGCTGGAGGGCAGCTCAGCCTGTGAAGCACCTAGTACCCATGTCACTACAGCTCCAAGGATCCGAGCTCCCTCTGGACTCTGTGGGCATGTGCATGCTCACACACACTAATACCTTCACACATACGTAAATGAAAATGGAAACAAATCTTTATAAGTGTTATAGTGGAAATAGATACAGATTTGAACAAACAGTAGTTGATATAAATTACAGTGTGCAGTGTCAGATATAGTCAGTACCCTAAGAGCAGAAGATGAATTTTAAAAGTTCTCCTGCAGTGGGCATGGTGGTATGCACCTTTCATCTTAGCACTTAGGAGGCAGAGACAGTAGTAGCTCTCTATGAGTTCCTTGCCTGCAAGGGCTACATGGTGAGACCCTGTTAGCATTTTTCCAATCTGCTGTAAATGCTGCTTTTCTATAGCTGAAGGTCATGAAAGTCTGACTTTACCCTCAAACTCACAGAGATCCACCTGCCTCTGCCTTCCGAGTGCTGGGATTAAAGGTGCATGCCACCACTGCCCGGCTCATTTATGTATATTCTTACTAATGCCTGAATACTGCTTTCTTTTTCAGATGTCAAAATCTACAGGCAACTTCCTCACTTTGAGCCAAGCTGTTGACAAATTTTCAGCTGATGGTGAGTATGCATTTTTATCCTTGCTGTTTCTCAGATTGGGCTGCAGAAGATAGGTTAAAATTGTTGTTTATTCTTTTGCTTTTACCAAAAATTTAAATACTCATGTTTTCTTTGTGGATAAGCAGCACACTATATAAATTAAAACAACAGAATTGCTGAGATAATCTATTCAAGAAAAAGCTCAATACGTTCAGAGTCGTAAAGATGTTTATTTTTTTTGTGCATCTGTGAATGGCGCATATGTGAGTATGAGCACGCTCGTACTGTGGTGCATGTGTGTAGGTCACATGACAGCTTTTTTCCCATGACATTGTCTACAATGAACAGATGACAGATGTTTGGAGCTGATATTTCCTCTCCTCCTTGCTTCAAAGCAGGATCTCTCTTGTTTCTCTGTATGCTTCAGACTAGCTGGCCAACAAACTCGGGGTGATTCTCCTGTTTCCACCTCTCATCTGCCCATAGTAATTCTGGGATTACAGATGGGTTCTACCACATTTGGCGTTCAGACCTGCCAAACACTTAACCTATAGAACCATCTTGACAGCTCTACAGTTTTTCTTAAAATATTTTGTTTTTTAAAATTGAAATATTATTGCATCATTTTCCCTTCTAATTCCTCCCTACAACCTTTCCCATGTACACCCCAACCTCTACTTTCTCTTATATTCATGGCCTTTTTTTTCTTTTATTGTTATGAAGATACTTCTTTTGTTTTTCAAGACAGGGTTTCTCTGTGTAGCCCTGGCTACACTCTGTAGACCAACCTGGCCTCGAACTCACAGAGGTCCACCTACCTTTGCCTCCCAGGTGCTGGAATTAAAGGCGTGCACCACCACCACCTGTCCATATTTCTTAATATATAAATATACCCTATTTAGTCTGTGAGATGTTACTTTTTGTATTTGATTTCAGGGTTGACTACTTGGTATTAGATGACCAATGGGGGTGGGAGGGCTTCCCTGGCCTAGAGTGTTTGTTTGGTCCAGCTCCCTCAATGTAGCCTGTGTGACAAAACTTCCTGGGCAGACTCAACACACATATCTGCTCACCCTAGATAGGAATCCCATGACAAAACAAAATGTGGATACCTTCTATATTTCAAAATACAGAAACCAGACTTTGGTGAACCAAAGTTTTATTGGGGTTATTTACAGAGCAGAAATGACTCAAAGACAGCTCTATCACCAAAGCCACCCTGGCGTGTGTGATATTTCACAAGGCTGGGAACCTGAAGCACAGTACACAGCCTGCACAGCTCAACAGGCTGGAGAGTGTCCTTTCCAGGTGGTCTAAACCTCTTCCAGGCAGCTATCTGGTCTCAGAGTCTTCTGTGCAGCTTTTCTTCTATGAGAGCTTTGTTTGCTGCAGCTCAGCTTCAGTCTGTCTGATTGCGCTCTCAGCTTTTCTTGTTTACTCTGGTGGGGGGTGGGGGGGGGCGGCTAGTGAATCTGGTCAGTTTTAGGGACTTCCTAAAGCTATTTTGAGTTGTTCTCTTTCCTGTTCAAAGAGCTTCTCTTTCAGATAGAATGTTTCAATCTCACAAGAAACTGTTCACAACACTCCCCACCCTCCTCCAGCTCTTAACACTCTTTCTGTTTCCTCTTGGCAATGATCCCTGAGCCTGGGAGGGGGTGACTGTAGATGATCACCTATGGCGAAGAAATAGGCCACATGTCACAGTAGCAGTCACTTGTTGTCATCAGAGAACAAGTTATGAGTTGAGGCTGGCAACAGTGATCTGCGGATGTGAATGTACATGTATAGAAGGCAATTTGACAGGCATACGAGACAGCCATCAAATAAAACAATAGAAATTGCTTTCTCATTGGGACTTAGGACTTTCCCAGCCACAGATTTTGTCCTGGCATACAGTACCAGATGTGAATTTCCTCTTTTAGAGTAGATCTTAAATCTAAGTGAAAGGCTGTTGGTCTTACCCGTGCTAGCCGAGCCACTGTTGCACAAGCAGGCACATCTTGCCTGACACAGCGATATTTTAGCCAAACAGGAGGCTTGGTGACAGTTCTCTACCAGCAGCCTACACAGCCCCTCTGAAACTACAGTAGCCAGCCAGCTGGGTAGGAGTTTCCTGTCAGTCCTGGCTGATTTCTCCATGCCCTACAGTCAAAGGATACACATGTGGTGTCTTTGACAATAGCATCTTACAACCTAGTCCTAGCCTACAACCAACAGAAGTAACAGTAGCTACTTAGCTTTTATGATTTGTGGGGCCTCAGTGGCTCTCCTGGCCAATAGTTCATAGAAACGTAGCCCACTCTTAGCCCTAGAGTTTTCATTCAATAACCTTCTGGACCCTGGGAGTGTCCTTGTCCTTTTTTACCCATGGACAGGATACCTTTTGTAATTTTTTTCTCTTATAATTAACCTAGCTTCAGTTGGGTTGCAGAGCAGTTAGAAGTACCCTTGCACTGGTTGTCTCTCTGAAGGCTTCTAAATCTGCAAAACCTTAGAGATTAGCATTGTCATCTAGGTAACAAAACCTTCCCCAGAGGATGAGCAGGCCAAGGCAGCGTCCCAAAGTACCCTTCCATAACAAATAGTGGGGTTAAGAGATGACCCCAGAGGCTCATAGCTATAAAATACTAAAGTCAGACATGAGCAAGGGCTGACACAGCGTGGAAAGGTTCCATTCGTTTGTATCAATTGCTTCCTGCACAGATCAAGGTTGGATAGAAAGCTTAGATAGGAGGTACTAATTTAATTAGCTCCCTCTAATCCCTAGTTATTCTCTCTGATTATATTTCCATATCCATGTAGCCTTCCTACATTTCTCCAATACCTGATAAATTCAGTGGGCCTGACTTAATCCGCTCAGACTGACTGAGGGTGGAAGGTGAATGTGGTCCTGCTTTCCCCTGTGTACCTGCTGCTTCCCTTGGTAAGAGTAGCCCTGGGTGAGCACAGTGGCTTGTAGCCTCCTGGTTCACCACTCCTGGCTCTTGGGGGCGTTCTTGATTGGGCAAACTGGACAAACATCTCCACCCCTAGCATAACCTTTTGCTGGAGGGAAGTGAACCCTCCCTAGACTGGGAGGATAATTACCTACCCCTGGGACAGGCTTGACCATCTTTACTTGTATTGTTATATCATGGAGTCTTCTGTGGACTGCTCCTCAGACTTTTAAAGCCTTCGAGAAGCTCACTGGCACACAGTTTGGCTTTCTTCTTACTTTTTTCTAGGAACTTCAGCTTAGCACACATCTTGCCACATTTGTGCTTGAGTCACCCAGACAGACCTCTTCCTTCTGCTTTACCTTTCCTTTATTTCCTCTAGCGTGTTCTTTAGTTTACGGACATCTTCCCCAGCTGGTCTAAGTCAGGGAGCTGCCAGAGCCTTTCCTACTTTATTAAGGTTTTGACCCACTGAAGGACTGAAGCCGCTAAAGCTCTAGAACATCCTTGAGGTTCCTGCTGGGTCAGCATTTTCTCTAACTTGTCTGAACACAGTTCTCTCTGGCCCAGTAAACTGGGGTTCAAACACAGCTTTTCTTATTCCTAGTTCCCTCAATAGGACCTGCCCTTCCTTATGATCCTCTAACCCCTGATATTTATGGAGATTTCAGACAGAGATAACCAAGTGTTCTAATGGCTTTGTTAAGCCAGCCCAATTTCTCTCACACTATCACTGCAGTATTTTCCTTAAGAAGGGATGAGAAGTACTTCACTCAGCTTTTCTGCCTCCACAGCTGTTAGACCGATCCATCCATTTCTACATCCCACAACCCCACAAGCCAGCCTGAGACAGGCTCCTTCATTGCTTGTTTTGAAAATCTACCCTAATTCCAGTAGTTCAAATGCTGAATATTTCCTGGTATCACTAATATTTTTGCACTGGATCCTTGTTAATGCCCCTATCTGTACAGTGGATTACAGATTATCCCTTTTTCTATTAAAGGTTGGACTTGAGGGGTATCTTATCTCTTTTACCATGTTCTCCCCTTCATCCTCACTCTGAATCTTCCCATCGGTTCAAAGTTCTTGGATCCAAGGAAGAGCTTTTGATCACAAATCTAACTTGTATTCACTTTTTTTCCAGCCCCTAAGCCTTAAGAATCAGCAAGCTGCCGGGTGGTTGTGGCTCATGCTCTTAGTTCCTGCACTAGGAAGGCAGAGGCAAGCAGATCTCTGTGAGTTCAAGGCCAACCTGGTCTACAAGATCTAGGTTCAGGAAGGACAGGCTCCAAGGCTACAGAGAAGCCCTGTCTCATGGAGAGATGGCTCAATGGTTAAGAGCACTGACTGTTCTTTCAGAGTACCCAGTACATGGCAGCTAACAACTGTAACTCCAAGAACTGAGCAGACACCCTCACCAGACATATATACAGGCAAAACACTAATGCACATAAAATAAAAATAATAAATTATTAAAAAAAAATCTGCAAGCCAGCACCTCCATCTCATCCTCTTATTTATCTAATTTACTTGCCAAATCAGAGGCTAACACAGAGGATGCTAACAAACAACTTTCTGTTTGGCTGCCATCTTGGCCTCAGATGCATTTCTAACTACACACAACAGAAGCTAGGTAATCTTAACTGCTTGCTGACAGTCTTGACCCTTGTGCACTAATCTCGAGGATTGTAAAAGTCCTCTAAACCTTTAACTTGTTTTCAGGCCATCTCCATATTCATGTGATAGACCCCACTCATCAAGCAGGCATACCACCTCAAGCACATAAATGAAGATTGCGGACCTGGGATTCCTTCCACAGATACTCTTAGCCTAGTTACTTGTCTCACTATACTTAACAAGAACCATGCCTCAGTACCACTGTCATCTCAGCATGTCTGGGAGAAAAACCTTGTCCTGGGTGTGTTCAAACTGATACAAATGTATACAGATAACACAAATGTGATACAGAGGACCCAAAGAGTATTGTAAATAGTTGAGAGTCTTATTTTTGCTGTTGATCCAGGACAGTCATAAATAACATTTATGATTTCTTTTTTCCAGTAATTTATTTATTTTTATTTTATGTACATTGGTGTTGCATGTATGTCTATGTGAGGATGCTGGATCCACTGGACCTGGATTCCATACAGTTGTCAGCTGTCATGTGGGTGCTGGGAGTTGAACTTGGGTCCTCTGGAAAAGCAGCCCGTGTTCTTAACTGCTGAGCCGTTTCTGCAGTCCCCATTTATTGTTTTTTAATTTGTATGTAAGGATTGCAGTGTACCCAACTGGATGCATATTTTCTTTTTCTAGAGTATAAGTGTGTGTTTTGTTTTGTCCTTTTTGAGACAGTATCACATATAGCTTGGAATGGCTTCAAGCTTTGTATGTGGCTAAGGATGACCTTGGGTATCTGCTTTTAACTCCCACGTGCTGGGGTTACAGGTATTTGCCACCATGCCTGGCCTTCAGTAATCACACACACACATTTGGTTTTTCAAAACAGGGCTTCTCTGTGTAGCCCTGGCTGTTCTGGAACTTGCTCTGTAGACCAGACTGACCTCAAACTCAGATATCCACCTGCCTCTGCCGCCGCCTGAGTGCTGGGATTAAAGGTGTGCCCCACCACCACCTAGTTAGTACCCATACTTTTAAGTGACTGACTTTGTTTTCTTTCAGGAATGCGCCTGGCTCTGGCTGATGCTGGTGACACGGTTGAAGATGCCAATTTTGTGGAAGCCATGGCAGATGCAGGTATCCTCCGTTTGTACACATGGGTAGAGTGGGTCAAGGAAATGCTCGCCAACTGCGGCAGCCTCAGAAGTGGACCTGCCAACTCGTTCAATGATCGTGTGTTTGCCAGGTAATCCTGGGCCAGCACTGTGCCGTGGGAGTTGTGTCAGCCTCCTGGTTTTCAGGGTGTCTGTTTCTCCTGTTTTCTAAGACAAGTTAAATGATAGTGATAACTGCTGTTTGCTGAGGGCCTCTCTGGGCTAGGTACTTTCATGTGATTCTGGCCCCAGAGCAATGTCATGTGCTAACAGTGTATCTGGCTCAGCCTTGGGGATGAGGAAGTTGAGACTCAGCAATTATTTCGTTAACTGTCTTGATGTAGTAATAGGAAACTTGGGATATGAATTTGTCTGTGTCTCCAAAACCTCTGCATAACATTACTCTCCCATTGCAGTAGCATCAAATGGTGACAGGAAAAAGAGGCTAAGAGAAAAGGAGAAATACCTTTACAAACAGTTAAGACATTTGGTGGCCTCGTGTTGGGAGTGATGAGTAAGACTTCCTGGGTGGACAGAGCGCCTACTGACTGGGAATTCAGTAATAGGTGTAAAGAGGATTCAGGGAGACTGGGAATTCTGGGTTTCTTGAATAAATAGATAATAGTCTTGCAGGGAAAGGAGAAAACACATATAATCCTGGGGAAGTGCAGTGTATTTCAAGGCATGAAACAGGTCAGGGCCAGCTCAGGTCAAATTGAATCTGGGGTGATGAGAGGTGTGTTTCCTAATAGCTTGTAACTATTACTTAACATAAGTAAATCCTGGCTACCGCCTTAGTAGGCATTTTTCATAGTGTGTTTAAGGAGCATTAACAATGATTTCAATGAGGAAGTATTTGGGAAGACAGGGTCTCACACTACCCTAGGCTGACCTTGAACTTATACAGTCCTGCCTCAGCTTCCCAAGTACCTGGATCACAGGCCACCATGCCCAGCTCTACCAAGAAACTTTACAAACAACAACAAAAACACTGCTAAGTGTGTTATTATAAATAGGAGCTCTGAATAGTGAAAGCCAACACTGCATGCAAGTGGGTAGACAGACTACAGTTTTAAAAAGGACAAAGCAGCTTTATATTGAACAATTTTTTTTTTTAAATCCCAAATTTTAAAAGTGTACATGCATGCCCCCCTCTCCCCCTGTCTGTGTATGTGTGTGTGTAAGAGAGAGAGAACAACCTCAGGCATTGGCCCTTGCTTTTCACCTTGTGTACACCACACTAGCTGGACTGGGGGCTTCCTGGGATTCTCCTGTCTCAGCCTCCCGTCTCACCTTGATGCACTGATCTTACAGACAGCACTGCATCATCTGGCTTTAGTTGAGCCCTGAGCGTCTGAGCTTAAGCTCTCATGCTTGTATGGCACGAGAAACCACTTACTCACTGAGCCGTCCCCTGGCCCTTGTATTGAGCAATTTGTAATGTTTTTGGTCTCTTACTGACTTTGTTGGTTATTGATCTATGTAATACTTATGTATATATTTATATATATATATAGAACATATAAGTATAGGTCTATCATATAAATATATTATGTAAACATAAATATATAATATTTAAAAATTCTTAAAATACATAGTTGTCTTTAAACTGAATAGATTTTCTTTCCTTATTCAATAGTGAAATGAATGCAGGAATTATAAAAACAGATCAAAACTATGAAAAGATGATGTTTAAAGAAGCTTTGAAAACAGGTTTTTTTGAGTTTCAGGTATGCTATTATTTTGGTCTCTAAAACATGTCAGCATTAATATGATGTTTTTTCTTCTTGCTATGAGATAATTGAACGCCCAAAGCACAGACTGAAAATCTTTTCAGTGAGTTTTCTAAGTGTTCTGATAACTGTGGTTTTAAAGTAGCTTTCTTTGACATTGTGTCTATGATATCTACTTAGTATAGGAAATTCTGCTCTTATTTTACCCATGAGCGTTAAGAAGTCCTCCTGCCTCCACTTAGGTATGTACCACTGTGCCCTGATAAACAGAAGCATTGTAAATTGATAAATACAAAGACAAGCATATAATTAATTACCATAAACATAAAAGCAGATGCTTTCTGAGTTTTTCCACAAGGTGTCAGTATTTTTCCAAGTTTGATATTTCAAGGGCCACATGTAGCTCAATCAGTTTTGTAAAATGTCACATTGGGATTTATGTAACTTGGTTTTCAGATGTGGTTAAATAAGGCCAAGTGCTGAGTGTAGAAATCCTGCCTTCATAGCCCTTTATATTAGTGTTGCTCTGGGCACTGCTCAAAGCCCGACCTTATAAAACAGCTCAGAGACCTAGCTTTATGCCTCACTGACATAAATATGCCTTAAAGTGCCTTAAAAAAAAATGAACATAGAGGGCTTATGCCCATAGTCCCAGTACTTGGGAGACTAAGGCAGGAGGATAGCTGTGAGTTTGAGGTTAGCCTGAATCAAAGAGTGTGGTTGTAAAAATAGAGGTAGTGCAAGCTTAGGGTGCATTGGAACACTCTGTCGCAGACCCTAAACCAGGTAGACAAGCAAAATTCTGAGACTTTTGTTCTTTATTTTTCTTGCAGTCAAGAAAATTGAAGCAATTTTTTGGTTTATTTTAAGCCCAGGGCCTTGCATGTGCTAGGCCTGCATTCGTGCTGCTCAGCTACATTTCCAGCCTTCTTCCTAGAGAATCATTAATATAAAGACATAATATTCTCTGGATAAAAGATTGTTTTTATACTGTAGAGTTTTAAAAATAAAGTGAAACTTTTATAATAATTTATTATGGAATTTTTTTGAAAGACTAAGACTTAATGCATTAAAACCAAGAAGCTGAATATTTTGTCTTTATTTTAAAGAAGATGATGAAAATGATAAACCATTTGAAATTTTGTATAGGCTGCGAAAGATAAATACCGTGAACTGGCCATGGAAGGCATGCACAGAGAGCTTGTGTTTCGGTTTATTGAAGTTCAGACAATCCTTCTGGCTCCATTCTGTCCACATTTGTGTGAGCACGTCTGGACACTGCTGGGAAAGGTATGTACATCACTGGGTTTTAAATGTCATGGGTAGTGTGTTTTGGCCTTAGGAAATAAGTGTTGTTGATAATGTTGTTACTCGTGAGAAGTTCAGGAATGATACTAGGTTTATCATCATAATTCTAACAGATTGAAAGAGCCATACAAGACAGATCATATATGTGCATTTGTACATACACATATATGTGTTAAAAATGTGATTGTATGCATGTTGTCTATTATTTAATTCCTATCTGTATTTGAGTATTCTCAGATGTACATTCGAATGCATGTGTAACATTGTTCTTCCAGTGGTTAAAAAGGAGGAAATATTTTAGAGAGAGCTGGAAATAACAGGATGAGGTGATCATGAACAAAGATATAAGGGTATATTTACATAAATGCTCTTGTTTTATACAAAACTCCTGGGATATATAGGACTGCGTGTCAAGGATGCTATGTCACATTCATAGTGTGGAGATCAATTCAGTAATCTTCCTAGGCTTGCAGATCAGTAGATTGGTCTGATTCATGTTCCTCTCCAGCCTCCTTAGCCATGCGTTTGTGCTTCTCAGTCTATGAGCATGTGTGGAATTGTGCTGGTGATCTATATGCTGAATAGCCATACTTTTAATGTTGGACGTATTAATAGGATAAAAACCGAGAGCATGCATAATTTATATAATAATGATTAAATTTAGGCCAATTAACATTACATAATTTTCTTTGAAAGTGAGCATATGTGTGTGGGTATTAATATGCTTGTACAAATGGATGCTAATTAAGAATGTAGAGTCAGACTTCACAGCTTGAATTCCAGGGAACATTAGATCAGGGACTGTAGAAGTGTGCTATGTGTAGTCAGGTTTGAACTTGGGGCACACAATTCCAGATGGTAGCCATGGTGTGAAACTGTAAGCAAGGCCTGGAAAGCAAGTGTTGTTTAATCTCACTCAATCTTTTTTTTTTTTTTTTAAAGCCTGATTCAATTATGAATGCCTCATGGCCTGTGGCAGGTCCCGTGGATGAATCCTTGATCCGTTCTTCACAGTATCTCATGGAAGTAGCACATGACCTTAGGTTACGGCTCAAGAATTATATGATGCCAGCTAAAGGGAAGGTGAAGTCATCCTCTAAACAGTTTTTTTTAAAAATAATTTATTTCTTTTATGTGCATTGGTGTTTTGCCTGCATGTATGCCTTTATGAGGGTGTTTTTATCCTGAAACTGGAGTGACTGACAGTTGTGAGCTGCCATGTAGGTGCTGGGAATTGAACCCAAGTCTTCTGGAAGAGCAGCTAGTGCTCCCAACCGCCGAGTCATTTCTCTAGCGCAGTTTTAAAAAAGATCATTTATTACAGTATGTGGTTAGATAGCAAACTAGTGATTAAAATGGGTACTGCTGTGTGTACTGCGGATATAGCTCTGAAGCATGTATGTTCTTTTAAAGGTCTGGAGCATGTATGTTCCAACTGTTGAGAGTCTGAAACATACATATTCCAATTTCTTAAGGGTCTGAAGAAAAGGGTTTGAAGGATGTGTGTTCTGTTTAAGGGTTTGTAGCATGTATGTTTTAACTGTTAAGGGTCTGAAGGATGCATTTCTAACTGTTACGGTGGTTGTCTAGGCACTCAGTGTTCTTTTCTTTGGTTTACATAAGAACCAATGTGTTTTTTTCTTCTCCTGTGCAGAAAACTGACAAACAGCCACCACAGAGGCCCTCCCATTGCACTATCTACGTGGCAAAGAACTACCCTCTCTGGCAGCACATCACCCTGTCCGTCCTGCGAAGCCACTTTGAGGTGATGTTGATTTCTCTCACTACTATTTGCGGGAGGATTGTTCTCATTGTCACTCCACTGTGCCAGGATAGCCACCTGAGTCAAGGACAGAGTCGGTGATTGGTTGACCCTGTTCTCCATGCTTTCCCCAATCCAAAAGGCCTGGAAATCCTCCTCTGCCTCTCCTTTTCTCTTCATGTTCCTCTCTATTTGATTTCCTCAGTCCTCCAACATCTCTATGGCTAATCCCGGTCAGCCAGTCACTTACAGAGGCCCTGCCACCTGCCTCCTGAGTGTTGGGATTGAAGGTGTGCTACTACTCTTGCCCCTACTTTTCTTTCTTTCTTTCTTTTTTTAATATTTTTATCTGTATGATTATAATACGTATAGTTTATTATTTTAAGTTGTTGCCTGCATGTCTATATGTCTGTGCACCATATACATGCCATTGGTGATCTATGACAACTGTTTTTTGTTGTTGTTGTTGTTATTTTGAATAGATAGAAATGATATTAATTTTGACCTCAGAAACTAGGGAATCTTTCTCCCCCCCCCCCCCGCCCAGGAGAGTATTCAAAAGCAGTCATATTTCAGGGCTAGAGAGATGGCTCTTGCTGAGGATCTGAGTTTGGTTCTTAGTACTTATGTCAGGCAGATCACAGCTGCCTGTAATTGTAGCTCCAGGGGGATTTGATGCTTCTCAGCTCCGTGGGCACCTGCTTTCATGTGCACACAGACAGACACACACACACACTCACACACTTAATTATGGGGAAAAGTCTCCCCTGAAGTTGTCATGTAAAATGTTTTGTATATGAAATGTATTGCTTTCCATTTTAACTTGACCAATGTAATGATAAGGTCTTTGAACTTGGGAGCAGGATCTTTATAAGAGCGCATCAGTCTTTTACCAGGAGGGGCTGCTTTCGTTAAGAAAGGTGAATATTCAGTGCACTGCACGCGTGTTTCCCATGTGGACTGACAAGCATGCTGCTGTTCAGAAGCGAGGGTCTTTGTGCATCAGCCACTGAACTTACCCTTCATGACGCTGGGCTGAGCACCTCCTCAGACAGCCACCTTCTGCAGCTGGCACAGTTCCTGCAGGCAGACCTATGGTCTCATATCATCTTTTAAATGTTTCTCTTTACACTCCTCTCCTGCTCCCATTTTTAGGCCAACGGTGGAAAATTGCCTGATAACAAAGTCATTGCTTGTGAACTAGGCAATTTGCCAGAACTGAAGAAATATATGAAGAAAGTTATGCCGTTTGTTGCCATGATTAAGGTGAGTATGGTCCTTGGATAGCTGTGACCTTTTGAGAAATGGTTAGCTAGGACAGAAGAGGGAAACGGAAAAGTCTTCACAGTCTCCCCCAGTGACATGCTAAAATAGCACTCTTCAGTCAGTGGTTGTGAGACATGAACAGTCAGATTTTGAATTTACCTGCAGGGTTGCTGAAAATATGAAAACATGTATTCCAGACTGAAGGAAATAGGCTTAGAGTTGCTGCACTGACTTGTTCCTGTGCTCTCCCCTTCTCCCTCTCCAATTTTGGGAAGAAGTGTGTTCTTGGGCATACGTTAAGGTGTGGTCAGTGGATCTCCTGACATGTCTCCATTTCCTTGGGTTAGTTGAGCTGCATGCATTGCAGTGACAGTGGCTGCATTCGGGTTAATGGATACAGCAGTAGGCTAGTGAGTTCTTTGTTATGAAAGAGTTGAGTTCTTTAGGATCTCAGTATTAGATTTTTCTTTTGTTTTTTAATTAATTCTTTTGATACACGGTCTCACTATGTAGTCCTGGCTAACCTGGAACTCTATATAGATCAGACTTGCCTCAAACTCACAGAGATCTCCTGCCTGCTCTGTCGCTCTCTTTCTCTCCCACTCTTCTTTCCCCCTCTCTTAATCTGAGACAGGGTTTCTCTGTATGATCCTTGCTGTCCTGGAACTTGCTTTGTAAACCAGGCTGACTTCAAACTAAGAGATCCTCCTGCCTCTTCCTCCTGTATGCTGGGATTAAAGGCATGTGTCACCACTCCTGAAAGTAATATATTCTTAAATATTATTTTTGATTTGCCAAGCAAAACATCAGTGGTTGTGCAAATGTTGAGATGATTGATGAGTGTGAGAATAAGAGAATGACTTTCTTGGGCTGGGTATGTGGCCATGTGGTAGAGAGTTTGTTTACCATGTCCAAGCTCTGGGTTTGATCCAGAGCTTTTAATGTGCACCACATTAAACCAGATGCGGTGGTGCACACCTATAATTCCAGTACTTGTGAGGTGGAGGCAGGGGGATAAGAATTTCAAGGACTCAAAACCAGCCAGGGCTACACAAGAGCCCGTTTCTAAAGAAATTGCCTTTCTAGTACTTTTGTAGGAAAGGAAACAGAACTTAGGTGATTTCTTAGTCAATCTTTTACTGCAGAATAGGTTACAACAGACTGGATAATTTTTTTTTCTCTTTTTGTGATGTTGGCAATTAAATGTAGTGCTTTGTAAATGTTAGGCAAGCATCCCACCAATTTGTATAAACACTAGGAGTTCCTTTGTCTTGTGGTTCTGAGGGTTGGGAAGCTAGAGCAGCACTGGCCCCTGCCTTTGTGCTGTGCCACTATGGGGGTAGGACAGGTGGACACCTGCAGTGCACACAGATCAGTAACTCACACTCCCTGTATAAAGGCACCGATTCGACTGCAGTTGGTAACCTAAGCGGAGTACAGTAGGAGTCATGTGGGGTCGCTTTCCCAGGAAGCTAACACATTGTGTTACACAGCTGTAGTTGTACTTATTAAGTAGGATCACTAAGGTTATGTTTTGAGTAGAAAATATTTAATGTTGAAGAAAATTAAGCATAAGAAATTGGTTTTTGAATATCACAAGATTATCTGTATACCTAGATAGTATGATAGCGTCAGTTTTTTTTTAAGCTTTGCAGGCATATCTTTGGGATTTTTAATATTTGTTTTCTTGGAAAATTTAAAAAAATTAGCTAAAGAGATGTTTTTCATTTCTTTGATTCTTGCAGTTTGTACAGTAAGTCATCTAAGTGCACAGTTTTAAAACAGTGTTTATTTTCAGTGCCTGAAAATCCCATGCCTTCTAATGTTTTCAGTACTTCCTTAAATCTTATTTTACATGGCAATTATTTTGAGCAAGTAATTTCTTTTTTTTTTAATTTTATTTTTCCATTCAAAATTTCCACTTCCTCCCCTCCTCCCATTCCCCTCCCGTTCCCCCACTCACCCTCTTCCCTCCCCCTCCAGTCTTAAGAGAGGGCAGGGTACCCTGGCCTGTGGGAAGTCCAAGGCCCTCCCTCCTCCATCCAGGCCTAGGAAGGTGTGCATCCAAACAGACGAGAATCCCAAAAAGCCAGTACATGCAATAGAAACAAGTCCCAGTGCCATTATCAATGGCTTCTCAGTCAGCCCTCATTGTCAGCCACATTCAGAGAGTACTGTTTGATCACATGCTTGTTCAGTCCCAGTCCAGCTGAATTTGGTGGGCTCCCATTAGATCAGGCACAGTGTCTCAGTGGGTGGACCAACCCCTCGTGGTCCTGACTTCCTTGCTCATCTTCTCCCTCCTTCTGCTCTTCAACTGGACCTTGGGAGCTCAGTCCACTGCTCCGATGTGGGTCTCTGTCTCTATCTCCATCCATCGCCGGATGAAAGTTCTATGGTGATATTTGAGATATTAATCAGTGTGACTATGGGACAAGGCCAGTTCAGGTACCCTCTCTACTGCCCAAGGACCTAGCTGGGGACATCCCGTGGACACTTGGGATCCCCTATAGAGCCAAGTCTCTTGCCAATCCTAAAATGGCTCCCTTAATTAAAATATCTTCTTCCCTGCTCCTATATCTGCCCTTTCTCCATCTCAACTCTCCCATTCCCCCACGCTCTCCCCAATCAGCAAGTAATTTCCTTAACAAGCAAACATAGGTGAGGGAAACCCATTGAGTCAAAAGCCTTTACCTGATGAAATGTATACATGTTTTATCAATTGATTAAATGATTGATTACTTAATGACAGATTCTTTTAAGCATGTTTTTAATATGATTTTGTTTTTCAAAATCATTTGGCTCTTAGGAAAATATGGAGAAGAAAGGGCCTCGAGTCTTGGATTTACAATTGGAATTTGATGAGAAGGCAGTACTTATGGAGAATATAGTCTACCTAACCAATTCTCTCGAGGTAAGAGGGCCAGGAATTGTATAGCTAGTTACTGTGGTTTCCTATAAAACTACAGTCCAACTCTACAGCCTGTTAGGATACGTTTCATAAATGTCATGTTCAATCTTTAGAACTTTTACTAAATATATAATAAATAAATGTTTTTAGATGAAAGTAAATGAGTGGATATAAAACTTGCAGAAAGAGTGATCTGTCACCTTACTCATTTATCAGTTATCTTATATGTAAAACATGGGCTGTGTGTGGTTCGGGATTCTCTCTAGATTATCTTTAAAGCAATTAGGAGAATCCATGCACGTGTTATTGTCCCAGTTTCAGATCTCAGACTTACAGAACCGACTTAATTATAATCTGTGGTCCCGGTCCATTTTCAGTCACAGCTTCACAGAATCTAAAAGTGCTTTCCCTTAGCTGAGCAAAAGGAAAACTAATTTGCTTTAGACCACTGTTGGAAGACTCAGAATGTGGTTCTAATGATAATGAAGACACTGAAACCGTGCAGCTTAGAGCGACCACAGAGCTGAAGAGTTCTACCCGAGGATTTGTTTTATTCATTATCCCTGTGCATTTGCCACCGGTGATTGACCCCAGGCCTTGCGCTGGCTAGACCTGTGGATCGTGAAGTCCAGGATTAGTAGACATCTGTATTGTGTATGTCTCTAAATGTCATATGTATGCATGTTCACATTTTTGTAGGTCGGAAACTCCTTTTTTTCCTTTTCATGTGAACAGTAGGCACACACGTCAGAGTCATCTATTGGGAAATCTGCAGTATGTTATATTACTGAGCTGTTCTTCTGCTTATGTGGCATCTGAAATGATAAACTTTGGAGCTTCTGTTGTTTAGGTGGAAGCTTTCATGCTGGCGGGTAGAGCCAGATTCCGATTTACAAAGCGACACACGATTGTGTAAAGAACAATGCCATGAAACAGCTAAGATTAATGTTGATAGCAGATTGTAGTTTTCACTTAATATTTATAAGGAAAACAATAAAATTGTGCAAATCATTTCATATTAAGAGGAGAAGCCGAGATGAATGAGATGAAGTGGTGATTAATTTCAGTCATACTAAGTGCTACTCATGACTTTCGTTTCCCCCTCCATTTAGCTGGAACATATAGAAGTCAAGTTTGCCTCTGAAGCAGAAGATAAAGTCAGGGAAGACTGTTGTCCTGGGAAGCCGCTTCATGTTTTCCGAACAGAAGTAAGTTGAAGAAGTCGTTTTGAATCATTGCCTCTTAGGCCTAGACAAGAGCAACAGCCATCATTCGTAGGTGGAAGGAATTGAATCTGAAGGGTTAGAAATGGGGCAGAACATAGGTGTTCTATTGCTCTGGCTTGTGCAGTACTAGTTATATTTATTATTTGTGGTTTTAAAAAACAAAGTAAGATGTTTTGAACCTGGGATTTTTGTTTTGTTTTGTTTTTTTTGTTTTGTTTTGTTTTGTTTTTGTTTTTTTGAGATATGGTTTCTCTGCATAGCCTTGGCTGTCCTGGAACTCACTCTGTAGTCCAGGGTAGCCTCGAACTCACCGAGCTCTGCCTGCCTCTGCCTCCCGAGTGCTGGGATTAAAGGCATGTGCACCACTGCCCAGCTCTGAACATGATTTTTACTCAAAGAAAGAAAAAAAAAAGAGTAAGACTTTTAAACAGTGACAAAGCTTTCAAATGTCCTATTCCGACTAGTTAGCTATTGTGCAAGCTTTTTGCTTTTTGGTTTAAACCAGGCAGGCCCATCAACTTAATACTAGAATTGCCTCCTACCTCTTATTTTTGGTAGAAGTATAAAAGTCTTACAGATTTTATTTAGCCTCCAAGTATCCATTCAGATTTGGACTACAATTATGACTCCATAATATCCTAATAGAGCACTTAGGAATGTTGTTCCCTTGACCATATTTAATTGAAAACAGTGGTTTATTTTGGAAGAGTAGGGTAATCATATTCATGGAGACCTTCTGAGTTTATTTTGTGATAATTCTCTCATCGTCTCGCAGTGTGGCTTGCAGAAGTGCAGTCATTTGGCTCACAGAAATGAGTAAATAAAATGGTGTTCTTTATAGAGCTGTAATGTTCCCTTGGGGGATGAAAGCCATGTCTGTAAAGTGTTTCTTCTGGTACCTGGCCTGCAGTAGAGAGGTTGAACAAGCGATGGTAGTTGTGGGAGAGAAGATGCTGTTATTGTTACAGTCTGTCAGCAGGGTTGGTACGTGCAACTGTAGTCTGTTTCGGCATCTGGGTCGAAACATGAGCTCACACAGTTTTTCTGTCGTGTCTTATCATGATTTTATGTAGAATTAGAAATGTCTTTAGTGGGTATTGAAAATATAGTAGAGATTGCCCTTATTTTTGGTGGTATTCACATTTAATGTGTCATAACTTATATCTTTATTCTCCTAGCCAGGTGTGTCAATCTTCCTAGTAAATCCCCAGCCATCCAATGGCCACTTCTCAACCAGAATCGATGTCAGGCAAGGAGACAGCTGTGATTCCATAATCAGGCGCTTAATGAAAATGGACCGAGGAATCAAAGGTAAAATCTTTCCCTTGAAGCTCCTACATAGCAGAAGCTCATGTATTGATGAGTTGTAAGTAGAAGGGACAGAGAGAGCTCTTCTGACAGCAGTTTAACACCATGGGAAGAGAACTGGGCCCTAAACTGGAAACCTAGATTTTTTTGGTCTTGTTTGGGGTTAGGTAGTTTGGTAATTTTGTGTCACTTAAGTGCCAAGCTGGTTCTCTTTCAATGTCCTGAGTACTCTGAATTGGATATTTTTTCAGTATCCTGTCTGATTCTAAATTACAAGTGATTTATGTCTCTTAGAGGTAATTCAAAATTAGAAACATATACCCTTAATTTTCTAGACTAAGTTGTCCAGCTGGATCTCTTCCTAGGGAAAGAGGAGAATTAGAATGAGTTTTTGAGTGTCTTCCGTGCATTAGCTTATTAATCCTTCTACAAATTACAGCGTAAGTATCATCATCATCATCATCATCATCATCATTCCCCTTGTGTAGATAGTGGAATGGAAGCTCACAAAGGGAGATTTGCTCAGCTGGAAAATCTCAAGCCCTGAGTTCAAACTGTTGGATTCCAAAGCTTCTATTTTTTTCTTTTAAACTGTGTTTCTCTAGGCAAAATACATATACAATCTCAATTTCTGATCTAGATTAGGAGTATATGTTCTGTGATTAAATTGAACATCAACACCCTCTCCCCTCCCCTGAAGGTCTTACTATGCAATCCTGGCCGGCCTGAGACCTGCTATGTAGACCAGATTTCCTGAAGCCCACAGAGACCTGCCCGCCTCTGCCTCTTGAGTACTGTGGCCTCCCTTTTCAGTACCCAGTGTATTCGTTAGTTTTCTTGTTGCTATGAAAAAATACCCAACAAGAAGCAACCTAAGAGAGAAAAGATTGCTCTGACTCCCAGTTTGAGGGTGTAGAGGATAGTGGCAAAGACCTGGCGGTGAGGCTAGTACTTGGCCATTGCCCAGGATCTTGAAGCACTGGTCACAGTACATTTGCTGTCAGGAAGCAGGCGGGAGAGCCTTGTTGCTCAGCTGTCTTCCCTCTGTTGTCCTTCTGAGTCAGCCTGGAACCTGAGTCCATGGGCCAGTGCCACCCACATTCAGAGTCGGACTTCTCTCCTCAGCTGAACCTCTGGAAATGGCCGTACATATCCAGATTTGTGCTCCCTTCATTTTTAATGCCGTCAGGTTAGTGAAGATTACCCATCACTCCAGCCAGGTCCTGGAGTGGACACGAGAGGCAGCTTAGTGTGTCTCGAGGACTTTTCTTCAGGATTATAAAGACTGACTGATGTTGATGTTCATCTTTTAGGTGATATCTGTCTCTCCCATTCCTCACATCTCTTCTCCCTCATCATGTGTATTTTCAGACAGACTCTTACCATGAAGCCCTAGGTGACTTACTTGAAACTTGCTATGTAGACCAGGCTGGCTTTGAACCTATGGCAGTTCTGCCTTTGCCTCCTAACTGCTGGAATTACAGATGCGTGCCCCCAGGATTGGTTGTCTTCTTATTTAATTTTATGTATTTATTTCTTTGCAGTGCTAGGTTTGAATCTAGGTTCTTGTACATGCTAGGCAAGGGATCTCCCATTGAGTTAGATCTCATTTTTAATGACTTTTACTTGTTATGTATGTGCACATACAGTGCACATACTTCCAGGTCGGAGGGCAGCTTGTCAGACTTCGGTCATCAGGCTTGGGCACACCTGTACCTTCAGAGCCATCTTGCTGGCCCTCTTTTCTTTTTGATAGTAATCAAAAATGTGTTAGTTGTGGGGTTGTGGGTAACCTGTTGCCGCTTGCTGTTTCCTTCTAGTTCTTTTTGACCATTCTTAACCGTCCCACCTATTCTAGGCCCTTCACAGAAGTAGGATTGGTGTTTTATTTTAAAGATTCGACACGTTTATTAGTAAGCCTTTTTTTTTTTTTTTTTTAAAAAAAAAATAAAGACATGACTTCTCACTCTTATCCAGCTCTGACCTGACTGAAGCAGTTTCTGCCTGGCCTCCTGAGTAGCCGTAACTACAGGCCTGGGCCACTTTGCCCAGCAGCAGTTTTCCTTTCACTAAGCAAAATGTCTCCCATGGGCTGACGTGGGAAGCCAGCTCAGTTTGTAAAGTGCTTATTGCGCAGATGTGAGGCCTGGGTTTGGATCCCAGCACCAGTATTCCAAACTGAAGAAAACCAGCCAGGTGCAGTGATATGTGCCGTAGCCCCAAAGCTGAGGGGATGCGGGGGAGACAGATGACATTCAGGTAGCCAGCCAGACCAGCTGAAACAGCAAGCTCCAGGTTCTTAATAAATAATAAGGTGGAGAGTGACAGGAAGACACTCAGCATTGACCTTCACATGCACGTAAGAGTTCACCCACATACATGCATATACCACACACACACATACACACACACACACACACACACACACACACACACATACACACACAGTTTTCCAAGATTCATCTATGTTCTGAAAGATTTGTTCTTTATGTGTGTATGTATGTGTGTCTGAGTGTATGGAAGTGCACCATGTGAGTGCAGGTGTCCATGGAGGCCAGGAAGAGGTGTCAGAGCTCCTGTAACTGGAGTTACAGGTGATTTTGGTGCTGGGAACTGAACCTGGGTCTTAGTCACTGAGTCATCTCTCTAGCCCATATAGGCATTTAGTATGTTTCCTTAGTGAAATACCACGGAGGGTACATATACCTTTGGAGCAAATAAGCAGGACCTGAAAATTGGAAAATATGAATATCCAGGAAGCCATGTTATGTCTCTTCATATTTGTATTGCTTTTCAATCTTCAGCAAATTTTCTAATAGAAAGAACACATAGTCCTTAAAGCCATTAGAAGGGCTTTTAAAGAAAACGGGTATTCGTGGGAACCCATGGGTCTTATTATGAGGTTGTGGTATACTAGAGGATGTGTTTCTGCATTGGAAATTGTATTGCGAGTGTTAAATTGGGTGATGAGATGCCTGAGTGAGCTAAGGCACTTGTTGTCAAGCCGATGACCTCGGTCCTTATCTTGTCATGGAAGAAGAGAAACTTAATTGTTGTCTGAATTACACATGTGTGCTATGGCATGCTTACACAAACATTCACAAAATAAATAAATGTAATAAATTTTATTTATGTTTTTGGAGGGGGGCTTCCGAGGCAGGGTTTCTCTGTATAGCCCTGACTACCCTGTAACTTGCTCTATAGACCAGACTAGCCTTGAATTCAGATTAGCCTGCCTTTGCCTTTGCCTTCTGAGTGCTGGAATTAAAGGTGTGCACCATCACTGCCTGACATTTTTTCTTTTAAGATGTTAAATCGCATTCCTATTAAAGGTACTCAGTGCACGGACTGGGTTCCTCAGAATTGTGCTGGCGTTACTGTCTATTTGTTGCCTTTTTTTCATGGAGCTTCTGGTATCATTCTTATTTCTTTATTTTACAAGCTACAACTACATCCAGTGAGTGTGAATCACAGTTTTAAGTTTGGTGTTAGTAGCTGCTATAAATTTTGGAAAATGAATAGATGCATTAGCGAACTTCGAAATCGGTATTTGTGTGAGAATCACCAGAAGAGATCTAACCTTGATACTTTCCATAGGCTTCGTGTTGCTTTGATATGTGTGAGGGCTGAGCATATTGAGAATGTAAGATAACACACTTCATAGTCTGTCTACTGCACTAGCCAGCGAGCAGTCCAATTAGTGCCAATTGTATTGAGGGTGATTATGATCGAGGGCTGGGAGAAACTCAGCTCAAACCATCATTTCACTCCACAAAGGCCACCGAGCAACTCTTGATGATAATGACTTTAAATCACTCACACCTATGCCACATATGAAGTAATAACTCGGAGGTGAGAGACTCCATTTCATATATCAGTCCCCAGGGACTTTCAATCGCTCTTATCTTTCCTCTAAGCGCCTTAAATCTTGTGTAGTTGCAGACTTAAATTTCAACATTTTCAGTGATGAGAGAGATCTAGGATAAGAATAGATAGGAAGGCCACTAAGAAAACCCTACGAATTTATTGGCGGTAATGAACTACATGACAAAACATCAAAGCAAATGTGTTTTGTCACTGAGAGGGCTGATTGAGTGTTAAGGTTTCTTTGAAATAGTTCAAATTAGAATTGGTTGAAATGATGAGGGGAGACAGAGAGAGAGCTGCAGTGAATGTATGAAACCTGCTGGCAGAACTTGTTACAGTTTCTATAGCAAAATATTTGGTGCCACTGATGTACCGGTGAAATTGCAATAGCTGTTACCATGGATTATATTCACCCAAACAAGATGAAGGCTCGCGGAAGACTACTGTCTCTCCTGTTTTAGGTTTCAGGGCTTGTGCTCTGTCTTGGAGCAGACTGTGTATGGCTCCTGCAGAAACTCGGAGCACTCGCAGGCAGGGTTTGCTTTTATGGCAGATGCAGGTAATTGCTTTGTAAGCCCTGAGAGCTCTTCTCTAAACTTGCTGGCTTTCAGTCTTTGTTTCCCAGAGAGAACAGAATGCCTGGAAGACTTGTACTCTGGGTATGACTGCCAGCTGCATTAATGTCTTCTTTGATCTCTTTTCCCTTATAGAGCTAAGCTTTGTCCTCTTGAGACACCAGGAGGGGATGTAGCTCACAGACCACCCAGTGATCTATTTTAGAAAAGCTTGGAAGTAATGTAGGAAATGTCATCTGGGGAGGGGCAGGTGAAGCATAGCTGACCACACTGTGCTCAGAATGGCATAGACCTAGACTGAGCATTTGTGTCAGTGTTTTCCCCCCATATAAAAGCAAAATTGTTTGATGTTGAAAGTCTCAGAATTGCTTAAATAAATTTTTTTGATCAGATTGTTGAATCATAAGTTTATCCATAAGGTAAGTGCTTGTTTGGTTTTGGGTTGCTGTTTTGTGTTTTTGTTTGTTTGTTTGTGAGGAGCTGTATTACGAGATTGCACGGCAGTAGGCCAGATGCCGGTCAGATTAGAGCTCATCTCAAAGTTGCCCCTCTCTCTGCCCCTCCTTCTCTTCCTGATTCTTTTTTTTTTAAGACTTATTTATTTATTGTGTATACAGTATTCTGCCTGCATGCATGCCTACAGGCTAGAAGAAGGCACCAGATCTCATTACTGATGGTTGTGAGCCACCATGTGGTTGCTGAGAACTGAACTCAGGACCTTTAGACAAGCAGGTGGTGCTCTTAATCACTGAGCCATCTCTCCAGCCCCTCTTCCTGGTTCTTACCAGCTTGTGCTATAAGCACTTCGTGTCTCTTGAACAACAGAAGAAATAGGTAGTCCTGCTTCTCACAGAGATCGTGACTCCTCCATAGATAGGTCAGAGAAGGTCCTTCACCAGCTGAGTGCGTCCAGGAGCACCAAAGGCTTGGTGAAGCATGTAAAGGTGATGTAAACCGTAGGTTAGCCCTTAAAAAAGAATACTCTTCTTCCTCCCTCTTGGTTTGGTGTTCAGACGTGTTACACAGACGCGCTGACTGTTTGGTTCAGGTGTAAAGCTGGGAGGGGATGAAGTTTACAAGATGCTAGCTTTGCTTCTGAGGCGGGTCCTAAGAATCTGATGAAAATGCCCGTGTTTGGCTATTATGAGGTTGTGTCAGTGACTATATGCAGATACTCATGTTGGTGATCTCTTTCACTATAGATCTTTCCAAAGTGAAACTGATGCGGTTTGATGATCCTCTGCTGGGGCCTCGACGTGTTCCAGTCCTTGGGAGGGAACACAGTGAGAAGACGCTCATTTCTGAGAGTGCTGTTTTCCACGTGGACCTAGAGAGCAAGAAAGTTCACCTCACTGAGAACGGGCTACGCACGGATATTGGCGACACAGTGGTCTATCTGGTTCACTGAAAAAAACTCATGCAAATTGGAGATTTAATGTGGTTTCTAAGTTACTTCTGCCCTGAGACTCTCAAGCTAGATCTAAATAGACTTCATTTCTAACTGCTGGATTCTGTATGTAATCATAATTATACCAATTCATCTTTGATTTCTAAATCTAATAAACTTTCATTTTTTTCACCTTTGGGCCTTTAAGAGAAATGGTTCGTGCTACATTATTTTTAACAAATAATTCTGTTCTCTAGGAGTTTTTAATCTTTACACAAAAGTGTCAGGATGCCCCCTTTTTGGGTCTCTGTTTTGTGTTTCAGAAAGTGTCTCACTGTAGCCCAGGTTGGCCTCAGAGCTCATGATCCTCTTGACGCAGTTTCCTGAATGCTGGGGTTCTAAGCATGTCCACTGTGCCTTGTTGTTGGTGTGTCCCTTTTATGAATTATGCTTTTTACTGTTTATGCAGGTTAAGGAGCATCACAGCTCTTGATAACATAATATATCCACTTAAGGACTTAGCTAAATTGTTTACACGATGGGCAGAGTAGTAGTGCAACACACCTTTAATCCCAGCACTCAGAAGGCAGAGGCAGGCGGAGCTCTGATTCCAGGACAGCCCGGTCTACAGAGTGAGTTCTAGTACAGATAAGGCGACATAGAGAAACCCTGTCTTGAAACAAACATACAAAAAAGAAAAGGGAAAGACAATAGTGAGTGAGCTAATTCCATCACTTACTTTTATGAGTGTGATATGAGCATGTGTGTAGTGGATGTGCATGTATGTGTGCAGAACTCTGTGCACATGCTCATGTGCCAGACAAAAGAAGACACTGGTGTTTTGCTGTCATTCTCTGCTTTATTCCCATGAGACATGATTTGCCACTGAACTTGAGCTAGACTAGCAGTTATGAATCCCAAGGAAATATTTTTGTTTTTCAATATACTGTTATTATTGTGTGTCTATGTATGGTGTGTGTCTGTGTGTGGAGGGGGTATTTGTACCATGGTGTGTACATGGACATTAGGGGACAGATGTCTGTATCTGCTTTTCCATCAGTTGCTATTTGTTTTGTTTTTCAAGAGAGAGTTTCTCTGTGTAGCTCTGACTGTCCCGGAACTCACTCTGTAGATCCGGCTGGCCGCAGACCCACAGAGATCCTCCTGCCTCTGCCTCCTGCGTGCTGGGATTAAAGGCGGACACCACTATACACAGCTCTGTATGCGGTTTTAATGATTTGTTGTTCTTTTATGTCCAGCTTTATGGTTTTCTTAAAAAAAAAATTGTTCTATTTTCAACTAAGTGCATTTGTGTGCCCTGACTGGGTTTGTGCGTGTGCGTCAGTGCCTGTGGAGGCCGGAAGAAAGTTTCATTTCCTGGAGCAGGAGAGACAGGCCACTGGGAGCCAGCTCTAGAAACTGAACTCGGATCCTCTGCAAGGAAACAAGAGCTTTTAACTGCTGAGCCATTGCTCTAGCCTGCTGCTTTTTCTTTTTTAAATCAGTAAAATACATGCCTTGAAAGTCAAAGCTATGCCCATCACAAAACTCTCACACCGTGTTCCACTTAATAGCTAAACATTATTATTTAATTTCTTGGTTATGTTTTCTATATCTCTTTCCAAAATAAGCAGTTAATTTATTTATGTTTTAATTTTCTTTTTCTAATACAGTAGGAACTATTTTTCTCTAAAATTATATATAAATATCTTTCCGTAGAATTATATATAAAATTATTTTATACTTTGGTTTTTGAAGTTAACAACATAACCTGAGTATATTATGAGAATTCTTTTTTATTTATTTATTTATTTTTGGTGTGTTTTTCGAGACAGTGTTTCTCTGTGGCTTTAGAGCCTGTCCTGGAACTCTTGTTCTTAAAGCACTTTAAATGCCATGTTCTGTAGGTCTTTGGAGTGTTGAAGATTATCTAACTGAAATACATCTCTATATATCTAGAAAACCTAACTAAGGTAACTACAGTTTGATTATTATAGATGACTATTTATTAATCTGTATTTAATTATACATTACATTTTTAAGTGAACTGCATAAGCACAATACTTTAAGCAATAGCAGAAATGCATATATACAGTGTAACAAAATTGACCTTAAATCTGTATCAATAGACCAAGATCCATACCAATGCAAAGTATTTATATCATACCCCCCCTTTAAAGGAAAACATATTATAAACATTATAAACAATTATTTTGGGAATTTGGGCATTGCTTTCTCCAAAATGTTTCCTGCTGTTTACTGGGTGAAGTATTTTTAGGGTTCATGGCAACCTTTCAGGGGGTCTTGTTCCATTAAACCACATTAGCCTATCTATAGGTTCTCATCTTGTTTGGAAACAAAAACAGAATCCACTTTTGGTTTTTGTTTCCAAAACATATCTTTAGACTTAAATTTTGAAGTCAAGATGCCTTTATGTTGATTTAACTTAGCAGCCCCCAGAATCTAATATCTCTCTACAGTCAAAAAATTCAAAGAAAACATAATAATATGCGTAATCCAGACTCTCTGTATATTTTCCATCTTTATGTGGCTTTTTATATTACTCTATTAATTTTTAATATTTATTTTATTGTCTTTACTCTTTTAATATGACTGTACTTTTGTCTATATTCTTTTCCTCTCTCTCCCAAGCCTATGTACAGTTTTAAACACACTATGACCCATTCAGAGATTTATTTTTGTCTGAATCTGTCTTTATTGCATATCTGTAATCATTTTCTGACCAGGAACACCTTTTTTTAAATATGCTAAGCGGGCATGGCTAGGACCAACTCCACAGCCTTGCCTCTTGGCTCTGCCCTGTCTAACATGGTGGAGGTATGTTTACTGCCTCTACTAGTCTTGCCCACCATCTCAGCTCCAGGGATGCAGTGGGTCTATGTTGCCAATAAGCAACTAGTGCTCACAAGCCCCATTTAAGTGCAGGACTTCCTGAAAGAGCCAGTTGCAACTAGCATGAATCAGGAAGCCTTCTTAAAGGAGCCATGCAGTTTTTGCTGCTACCGCTGAGTCAGGAAGCCTCCTCTTAAAGGAATCGTGCCTCTGCTTGCTTTAAACTAACAGAGCCCACCTGAGAAAATGCTGTTATTTTGTGTCTAGAATTCTTTCCCAAACTCTCTCAGGTTTTATGTCGATATAGTCAGCTCAAGTTGGCGCCATCTTTAGATGGAGACTGCTTGTTTGTTTCCCAGCCACTCAGACCTGAATTTGTACACAGAAATTTTATTAATTACAACACTGCTTGACCTATTTGCTTAGGCTTCTTATTATCTAATTCTTAATCTTAAATTGACCCATTTCTATGAATCTGTGTAGCCACGAGGGTAAGGTTCCAGCTCTGGCATCTGTCCTCTTCAGCAGCTACATGACATCTCTTTGACTCTGCCGAGTCTCGGTATCTTCCAACCTGGCTATATTCTGCCCTGCTAAAGCTAAAGTAGCTTCTTTATTAACCAATGGTAATAAGACATAGTCATAGCATACAGAAGGGAATCCCACATCAGATGTACACCACAGTGTCTGACTTAATTTGCTGATATTTTGATATATGTTTTGAAAATACATTTCTTTGACACTCAATGTATGTGAGGGTTTAGCACTACTTGCTTGATCACGGTTTTTTCACTCAGTGTCTTGAATATAACTTCACATTTATGTTAGAACAGTGGCTCTCAATCTTCCTAATGCTGCAGCCTTTAATACAGTTCCCATGTTGTGGTGATTCCCAACCATAAAAGTATTTATGTTGCTACTTCATAACTGTAATTTTGCTACTGTTATGAATTATAATGTAAATATCTGATATGAAGGATAGCTATATGCAGCTCCTGTGGAAAGGTCATTCAACCCCCAATGGGGTCATGCTCCACAGATTGAGAACCTTTGCATTAGAAGAATACCCCCAAACCTGGAGTATTATAATTATTTCTAATTGTTCACTGATACACTATACACAGTATAGCTAGTTGCACGTGAAACACACACACACACACATTAACTAGGGTAGAAGATGACTCTTCTAAGGGCTTTAAAGAATGTAATAAATACTTCATTTTCAGTTTACAAGAGGAGGTGTAAATTTCTTTTTTAAAAATGTTTTCTTTATTATTTATTTTTTTTATGCAGTATTCTGCCTGCATGTACATTTTCAGGCCAGAAGAGGGCATTAGATCTCATTACAGATGGTTGGTTGTGAGCCACCATGTGGTTGCTGGGAATTGAACTCAGGACCTTTGGAAGATCAGTCAGTGATCTTAACCTCTGAGCTATCTCTCTGGTCCCCTGTCACATTTCTTGTGATGGTAAATTCAGAGTTGTGTGGCTCAGGGCTTTGCCGCTGGCCACATGAGTCTTCAGAGCGTTTGAAATACAACTGGACCAGATCTCAAGGTGCTGTAACTGTAGTTTATGATCCAGATCTTAGAGTCTTTGCAAAACGAATGCAAGGTATTCCAATAATAATTTTAAAATATCAATGGAAGGGGCTGGAGGGATGTCTCAGTGGTTAAGAGCACTGGCTGCTCTTTCAGAGAACCTGGTTCTAGTCTCAGCACTCACTGAGTGGGCCACAACTGTCTGTGACTCTGATCCCAGGGGTTTTGACACCCTCTTCTGGCCTTGTGGGCACCAGGCATGCTCATGATGTGCAGACATTCATGCAGACATAGCACATAAAATTAGAGAAAAAGTGATTGAATGTCAAAATATATGTTAAGTTTAAGTTTGCTGGTTTCTTTTTACTTTCGTTGCACTTGACTAACAGAATTTAAAATGACTCAATGTATTTCCGTTTGCACTATGTCTAGAGGTTTGTTGAAATTCAGACTAAGCCTTACTTTCATTGCCCTATTTGAAGATAAATTATCCCAGTTTGTTCAATTCTAAACTTGATAAATTCCAGAATTCCACTTATTAATGGTACTTTCTGACAACTTCCAGGATGTTCTGCTTCAGAGATATCTTCCTGGACAGTCACTTCTGGAACTTTCATTGCAGGTGAAAGTTCCCTTTGTCTGAAAAAGCTCTCAGAACTTTCAGTTGTAAGGACACATTTTGGATACATTTGGATACATGCTTTTTCCAGACATGCATGATGTGTTTTTTTTCTCCTTTATAATTAGAAATACATGGTTCAATACTTCTATGTGTTGGGGATAGCCTGGACTCAATTGTTTTTCTTAATGGTTTTCTGATCCTTTGAAGACCTTTTTTTCTTGATAAGTAATCCCCAGGCTGGAAGACCTTTCTATCCCTGCTTTTGGGTATATTTTGGAAGTGTTTCATCTTTCAGGATTGGACCCCTGGTCCTGGTGGTGAAGCCACCTTGCTGCCCTAGTAGGGTAGAAAACTGCAGTTTCTGCGACGATGTGGTGCGGAGTGGCACTTAACTAGGTAAATCCCCAGTAAAGGCATCTTTTAAAGCAAAGGATTTTCCCATCAAAGATAAATTCCTTGTTTTAAATTTTGTGTTTACATTTTGTTGTTGTTGTTGTTTTTCAAGACAGAGTTTCTCTGTGTAACAGCCCTAGTTGTCCCGGAACTAGCTCTTGTAGACCAGACTGGCCTTGAACTCATAGAAATCTGCCTGCCTCTACCGCCCAAATTCTGGGTTTAAAAGCATAAGCCACCAGCCTGGCTAAATTTTGTATTTACATTGTATCTCCATCATTCTCCCTCCCTTCAAATTAGAAAAAAGTACAGACCCTTAGTTAGACATGTGCTCATCTTTAAAACAATGCAATGTCTGTCTATCAGACTGCTATGACCTCAAGTTCCAGAATATCAAGGCAACATTCTTTTAAAGGCACACTTTCCTTTGGTTTGAACCCAGGTTTATAACCAGTCTGCGCATTGTCCAAGGGAAAGGATAACCAGACAAGACAACAAGCTGTCCTTATGAGCTGGCTCGGGCCTCACTTCTCCAGGCCCCCCGAGGACGTTTCCTTGCTCAGTACACATGCTCCACTTTTCTCCCTCCTATCGTCTGAAGATGAGCATTTAATCTCCAACTTGAGGTAGGAAGTCAGGTGACTTTTCTCCCAGGTTTTGCTGTTGGAATATCCAGCCAATCTCTTTGTAAAAGGAGCCCGGGAAAGAACAGCGGCTTTTGTGGGGAGAGTGGGGAGTACCTAGTGCCAAGAGAGCTTGAGAAAGGGGCTACTGTGCGTGGCTTGTGAAAGAAGGACCGCTTGAGTTAAAGGATATCTCTTCATTCTCAGTTTAAATTCTCCTGTCCTGCCCAAGCAAAACTTTATTTCTGGCCACTGCCTATGAAATCCACCCCTTTGACATAAATATCTCAGAGATTTGACTTCAATTAAGAACTTGGAGTAAACAAGGAGGCCTGAGTGGAAAGTACAATAAATTCTTAGCACTGCATGTTTGATTAAAGAATTAACAGAAACTGCCCAGAATGGTGTATTCAACATGAGGACAGTCAGCTTTTGGTGGGGAGGGTGCCTGGCTTCTTAGGCGAGCGAGTTAGAAGAGAGTGGAGCCAGAGGAGAGAGTGTGTTTTACCAATCTGAAGCATCACTAGGTAGGAGGATCAGTGAGACTATGGCTGATGTCATCCCATTTCTCACTGAAGCTTCCCTCTGCTTTTGATGAGCAGAGTTACCACCTCTCTTGGCTTTCTCAGGACCGTCTTGATTTTAGCACCAAAAGTTCTCTCTCCTAGTCAAATTGAGAATTGAGATGGTTGATCATCTTGACTGTGTTTCAAGGTATTTGGGTAGCACATGTATCGGCTTAAAAACACCGACCCAGATTTCTCTGCCTTCTGTGTTCCTCAGAAAAGCAAAGAAAGCCCACTGGATGCTGAAGTCATGCTATCACTAGCTGCCGTCAGTTGCATGCCTCCCATGCACCAAGTACATGACATTGTTGAATGCTCACTGTAACCAAGAGCTAGAGTACTTAACACACAGTTGGAGGAGGAAGCTGAGGCCAGAGCTGAGTGCAGTGATGGCGTCTTTCCTAAGCTTGAAGAACTAGAATGTAGCTGAGCTGAATTTGAAATTCAGTGTGCACCAATTTGTTCTTTTTGCTTATGAATGGGCCGCGTCTCTGATTTGGCCCAGTTCTGTGGGCATCGGGTTGTATCTATCATGACCAAGCTTGTTCTTCATGGTGGCATAAGTACTCCTTGTAGGTCATATAGACAAGCTGCCCAAGAAGTTACAGTGACTACTTTTATCTCATGTGTAGCAGCTCCAAATTAAGATAAGCCACCTGCCCTTGGTCTTGCTTTGACTCTCTCTCTTTAATTCTCTTTCTCCTTTGATAGGATTTTGCTGTGTAGGCTTGGTTGCTCTCAACCTCTCCTGCCTTGTTTGCCCAGGTATTGGGATTACCAGTGTACACGGTCACACCTCCTCACCCTTCTATTTTTAGTGGGATTACCAAATGCCTGGCACATAGGAGGGACCTAGGGAAGGGCTGGCGTTACTTTTTTAATCATGACAGATGAGCAGCGTTAAGCTTGAACTGAAATGTCTTTGCATCTATAAATCTAAACATTTTAATAAAATCGCCAAAGATTCAGAGTATTAGAATAGAGTTCTTATTGAGTTCAAAATTAGGCAACCACACACACACACACACACACACACACACACACACACACACGCACACACACACACGCACACAAGTAATTTTTTCCAACAAGTAAAAGTTACTTTCTCAGTTACTTGATTTGGAGTAGATAGAAGACTGGCCTCCGTGCTGTGATAAAAAGGTGTTATGCACATAATTTTAAGATAGAAGCAAAAAAATCTCTTGTCTAGGGCTGCAGACTGTAAATGGTTCATTTCAGGGAAAAAATCTTTCCAGGTGCTCAGCCCTCAGAAATCCCTCCACTAAAATCCAAGATGATTGAAGCTCTTAGCATAATGATGGAAGCCCTGACTGGTGGGCACCATGCTGAGAAGGAAATGCCTTGGATTGTGTAGAGAGATGCAGGAAGCTTTTAGGCGCTCCTCTGCTTTTATTGCATCAGTTCACACCTGAGAGTTACGCTACAGAATTGAAATGCAGTTCAAGTTGCATAATTTAGCCCGGAGGAGCTAGATTGGAGAAAGACTTGAGTACAATAGGAGAGACAGTGAATCTATTTGATCCAATCAGCAAATATTTATCGAGTACTCACTCCGTTTCAGGGCAGTGTGCTGGATGCTGGGCATACAAAGAGGAACAACAGCCTGTGCCCCTGGCAGTAAGGAGCACACATGGAGGGAGATGAAACAGGGCCAGTATGAAAGCAGCTTCTTCAGGAGCAGTTTCAGATGTTCATAGGTGGCCGGGTGGAGGCAGTAATGACTCCTTCCCTCAGTTCTGGAGGTTGGAAGTCAGGGACTAGGGGAGTATGGTTGAGGCCTCTCCTGGCTCACAGGGAACTTTCTAGGAGTTATCGCCATATACAGCCATGCTGGGGGCTGGGGACTCAATATGCATTTCAGGGAACACATGTCAGTCCACAGAAATAACCCTTAGGTCACTTCAAGCTGACCACCAACACATACACAGGCCATAATCCTCTTGTTCTTCACACACATCTGAGTGGCAGACGAAAGGATATTTTACAATTTTGTCTTGAAATGATCTGGTTATACGTCATGATTAGCCACTGGTTGCTCCTTTTCAGCAGCCATGCCTCTGGGCATTTTTTGAGAAACAAGAAAACCTTAAACATTTTCGAATACAATCAAATATTTGCGAGTGGGACTGAGTGTGGTGACATAAGCCTTTAACTCAGCACTCAGTAGGCAGAGGCAGCTTCATCTCTTGTGAGTTCCAGGCCAGCCAGGACTACACAGACCTTGTCTCAAAATCAAACAACGAAAATACTCCAAGCAACAACAGAATTCGTGAGTTCTATTTGACAATGAAATGGGCATAATGCTAACTTCCAGTGTTTGACGTAGCATCAGCTTTATGTTTTACACATTTTTCCAAGTCTTAAGAACATATAGGGTCTCAAAGAGCTAATTAGACCCTAAGTATTATCTGCAATGCCTATCAGATAAAAGGACCAGCCTTGCTCTGGGGACCCAGTAGCTCCAGGTCAGCCTCTAGGTCCCTTCTGAGCTCTTGTGGAGCATTCCCAGCTCTTTGTTTAAGATCTTGATGACTCACTGGGTCTTTGGAGTAGGTGTGTTCAAGTATCCTCTCTTCTTGCCTACTACCTGTTCTGTGTACCTTGCCACTTCTGTTTTATGGACACCGCCTAGCAGGTGAAGACTTGGGAGCTGTTGCAGTCACCAGTGGCTTTCAGGTCCACTGCATGAGGAGTCAGGTGGCAACAGACTTCTTGCTTAAGAGTTACCTGGAAACCTGCTATGGTTGTGACTTCTAGACTTCTTCTTTGGGGACCCGTGCAGCTGGTCTGGGGCAGGGCTTTGGAACTTGTTTCAGCAAGTTGTCCTGTTTGGTAATTGGGCAAGCGATTAATTTTCTTGTCCCTGTGACAGAAGGCATGACATAAACACCTGAACAGAAAGAATGATGTGTTTTGGCTTATGATTTCAGAGATTTCAATCCATATTCCTTAGCCCCATTGATTATGGGGTCCGTATTGAGGTGACTGTGGTGGTAGGAATATATGAAGGACTGTGGTGTAGACCTTAGGGTGGACAGGAAGCAGGCAGGGAGGAAGTGGCTTTTCTCTGGTCCCTTTAAAGGCTCCCTTCAAAGGTGTGACTTGTCCCTTCACAAGGCAAAACCTTCAAAGATCCCAATGAAGTACTTTTTCCAAATAGGCTTTGTCACCTAAAGGTTCCAGAACCTCCCCAAATCATACCACCATCTGGGAACCTTCAACACAACAGTAGCAGGGAGTATCGGTGTGGTGGAAAAGACATATCACCATACCACAACATCTCACTGATTTGATTGCTGTAAATCAGATCTGAAAGGAGCTCTCCAGCCACTTGCCTCCAGAGCAATGCACTCTTACGATTGCTCAGCCATGTTTCGCTTTGACTCCTAGGGCATCGAGAACTCGGTGATCTACTGCAGCAATGGTTCCTGGGGAATTGGTGTTGCGTCTTGTTTATTTTATTGTGAATGTGAGGCAGGTTCCTTTCTTAATTTTCTACAGCACCTCAGAGATCAAGTGCAGACAGTTCATGAGGCTTGCTGCAGGAGAGGCACACCACAAGGGAATGACAACTCAGTGCAGGCTCAGACTCATTATAGGCCCCACTGACTCCAAGCTGACCCAGCTTTCCCATGAACCTTGAAGCAGCTTACCTGCATCTATGGAAATGACTCTTGCCATTCCCATGACTGAAATTCAGACGGAACTTTTTACCTCAGAAAGAGGAGGAAGCTTTTCCCCTCACTTCACCATTACATCCCAGTCCCTTAAGCGATTGTTTCCTAATTTAGAATTACAGAAAGTGGAAATATCCATTGCTTTCAGGGACAATTAACTCTGAGCGGGATGTGTGGGATGTTCTGCATTGGGGCCATCCACATGTCAACCCCAGTAGCTGAGCCCAGGTTCCTAGCTGCTTCTCAGTCCCCTCATCATTCTTTCTTGAGCAGATGCTAACCACTCTTGGGTTATAGCTTACTTCACCTGTGGCACACCCTCGGGTGACAGTAAACTAGTTATACGTCTTTCAGTTGATACAATAAGCCCCATGAGATCGTTTTCCAGTCTGAACTGACAGGAGGTACGGAGCACAAACCATTTAGCTGAGGTCATGTCACCATGGAGGGACATGCTGGGATCTGACTGGGTGTCTCTTTGTTTCAAGTTTGTGAAGTTAGCTATTACAAAACCCTGGCAAACACTAGGTGATAGATTGGACATTGAATTTGAGTAAGAGATTGGTCCTTAATGGGGCAAAACATTATAAAGTCAGAGGAGGCATGCTGAAAGAGAAAGATGATGGAGTCAGCCTGGATTATGTATGACTCAGCCTCTTGGCTCCACAGGTCTCTGATCTCTTCTTTTTTTTTTTTTAAAAATATTTATTTATTTATTTATTATGTATACAATATTCTGTCTGTGTGTATGCCTGCAGACCAGAAGAGGGCACCAGACCCCATTACAGATGGTTGTGAGCCACCATGTGGTTGCTGGGAATTGAACTCAGGACCTTTGGAAGAGCAGGCAATGCTCTTAACCTCTGAGCCATCTCTCCAGCCCCTGATCTCTTCTTTATTGTTCTGTTTTGATCAATTGGTTATCATTCTTCTGCATCTCGGTTAACAAGTTAAGCATCATCCTTGACTCTCCAGGAGCCAAGTACCAGCTCGTACCGTGGTGAAGCAGCCTATCCGCGGAGCCAGCAGCAGGACCACAGTCACGACCATCATCCAGACTGGTGGGGACTGGAGCACCGGCCTCTTCAGCGTCTGCAGAGACAGAAAAATCTGTACGGGCTTCCTTTTCCCTCAAGCTTCTCCTTACCATTTTCTCCCATGAGGTATCAGTAAGTGGAAAAGCTACCCCAGCACAAGGTCAGAAAGTGAAAGATTTCAGAATAACTGGACTAGTCTAGTGTCTCAAGGCTGGTCCTTAGTTGGGGGGAAAAAAAAGTTATGCTTTTCAACAGTGTAGACCCTGTCATAGGATAAATGGTATTTTCAAAGATTTTTTTTTTAAATTTAAATGACAGAATCCATGGTTGGCAAAGACACAAAATAGCCTCTCTTGTCACTAGAAGTGACAGTGTGAATTGGTAGAGATCAGCAAGGGTTACACTAGCATTTCCCCTGGTAACTACAGTTCTTAGTAGGAGCTTAATCTGAGAAAATGAATTATGCACAAAATTTAACAGGCACATCAACATTGCAGCCCTGGTTACTGTGGCAAAGCTTGGAACAGCATACATATTGCATCCATCCATGGGGTTATTATACAGCTATGAAGAGTCATATAGTAGAGTAACAGTCAGTGAGTAAAAAGATCTTTTGTGTACAGTTTTATTCTTGTTAATTTATTTTTTTGAGACAGGGTCTCACTGTTTCCCTGGCTGGTCTGTAACTCATCGAGTTCCACCTGCTTCTGCCTCCTGAGTGCTGGGACTGAAGGTGCCTGGTACCACACCTGTCTTGCATATGGTTTTGAGTTTAAGAAGCCGAGTGAGTGCAAAACTGTGTTCATTAAATTCCATCTGGAGGAGGTGAAAACATTTAGGAAAAAAAATCATAGGAGGATATAATACTATTATTTACAGCAGATATCTCCAGATGGCAGGCTAACAAATACATTTCATTTTTCAAAAATTATCTCATCAATTTTTCCATATATTGCTCTTGTAACAAGAATGATCTGAAAGGAAACGCCCTTTGTTGACTGAGATTTTTTTCTGGCTCTGGTTCAGTTGTCAAGTGGTTCTAGTTTCATGACTGACCTCTGGCTTACAGTAAAGGCACACCGGGTCACTGTTTATCTCAGTGGCCATGTCTCAGGATCCCAGAACCTGTGAGAAGCAAGTATTGGGTCCTGATTTAAAATCACCATTTAGTGATCGTAAAAAAGGAAAATATAGAAGACAGCCCAAGGACAGAACAGTATCTGTAGGTGTGGATATTTTGATGCTCCCCCACCCACCGCCAGATCCCTTACTTATGTGTGTACATAATTTACATAAGTGGAAGAATTGTAAATATATATTACTAGATGCCTCTGTTTTGATTTCACCACACACTTAGGTGATCACGCCATATAAGCACATCTGGAGCTAATTTCTTAAACTGCTTTATGAACCCCTTTGTACCCCAGTTTGTTTATGCAGAAACTCCGGTCGCTGAACCTTTATGGGGTTTGCTCAAACCAGTGCTGTGCAACCCTGCTTGTTCAGATGTCAGTTTTGCATAGCGTGAGAATATCTGTCTTGGGTAACTGCTAATGAGTAAACTTGCTGACCAAACAGAACGTGCCTCTTTAAATTATGGTGGATGTCGCCAAGTGGCTTTCTTTCTGGAAGACGAATTAATTTACACTCCCACTGGCGGCGCATGCGTGTGCTCCAATCCTCTCTAAAGTATCTTGTTATTGGAAGGTTCAGCTCCCTTGAAACAAAATGGCCTGTGTCAAGCTCCCACCTGCCTTCCTTACTTTGGTTCTCTGGGCCTCCACACCACCGCTTCTTGTCTTTGTTTTGACTCACTCGTAAGTGAGAAGGATGGCGTTCTACATAGGAGGGTGGAGAATAGGCCTCGGTTTAGGTGGGCTGTGGAAGTAAAGGGAAAGGCTGAATATGTACCATACATCCCTATTGACCGTGAGCTCTGTAAAAGAAGAAAATATATGACTGGTAACATGTTGGCACATTCACCTTGTAAAGATGGGATGCTACAGAAAAAGGATCCTCGTCTCTTTGTAAATACCATGTATGGTTGCAAACAAGAGCAGCAACAAAAAGCCATTTGGGAACATTTCCTTCCAGGTATTTTCTCTACATTTACCTGTGTAAATCTTTTAGCAATATATGCTATTGCTTTGTAACTCGTTAAGCAAAGCATAAATGGTATTAAGCTGTGCCCCTTATGCAATTTGATTTTTTAAAATTCAAATCAGCCTTAGAGATTTTGCTCTGTTGGTAGTTAATTGAACTTTTATCATATTCTTTTAGAAAAGTTGTGCGTGTGTGTGTGTGTGTGTGTGTGTGCGCGCGCGCGCGCGCGCGCGTGCGCGCGCACGCATGCGCGGTGTACGTGCAGGTGTGGGTACCAGTGTGCATAGGCAGAAGCTAGAAGAAGGCATCTGGTATCCTCCTCTATTAGGCTTCATTTTATGCTCCTTTGAGACTGGGCCTCTCACTGAACCTAGAGCTAGACTGGCAGCCATCAGGCCCCACCGCTCCTCCTGTCTTTGTCTCCCACAGTCCTGGCATTGCAGGCATGTATGCTGGCCTGTGTTGTGTTTGCTGGGATCCAAACTCAGGTCCTCATGGCTGCCCAGCAAGCATTCTTAATCACTGAGCCACCTCTCCAGTCCGTTTCCCACATTCTTAGTGGTTACTCGCCATGTTTTATCTGTTCCTCAGCCTACTGACATGCATTTGCATTTGTAAGTGTTGTGAAGCAGACACACTACAGTGACTATCCTTGCAGGTGTCCTTCTGTGCCCAAGCATTACTCTAGGTGCTGATAAGTGAGATTATTCATTCCTAGAGTGTTTTTTTAAGTCTTAATAGATTGGGCAAAGTTTTCATCTAATGTAGTTAGGCCAATTTCCACATCCATGTGTTGGTACTTTTATGTCCCCAAACATATATTAAAAATGGGGCATCCTTGTGAGTAGCAAGTGACTTCTGATAGTATTAATATGCCTTTCTAATGACATTATTGTTGGCCGTCGGTATTTCCTTTTTAGCAAGCTCACAGCCTGTGCCATTGTCTTCTCTTCTGTTTTCCTTTATATGTGGATTTATAAGAATGCCTCCCATATTCTTCATGTTTACCCTGGTTTCTGATATCGCGGCCAAACCTACCTCTGGGAAAAGGATCCCAGCCTGCTATTCTTGTGCATCCCTTCTTGGAGTCTCGTTTAAGTGTTCTCATCTCCAGCCACACCCCTCACCATGCACAGCAGTGACATTTGACTCTGAGGGTCCTTCTGAAAAGAGTCACAGGAGTTCAGATCACCCCACAGGGATAAATATAAGGAGCATACTGTCCTGGACTGCACAAACTCTTTTGCATTAATTATGATGTGATAGAAATGTAAAGCATGGGAACATGCGGACATATACTAGGACTTTAGGTTCAGTCTCCTAGAGTTCAAATCTGGTCTCTGTCCTTCACTAATAATATTAGAAGCTTAGGGACAATTACTTCTAGAGATTAGGTGAACTAATTATAAATGGGGCTAGTAAGAAAACCTGTTTTATTCATCAATTGATTTTCTGAGAGAGAGTCTTAGCAAGCAAGCACAGGCTGTTCTAGAATTCCCTGTGTATCCTAGGCTGTCCTCGAACTCATGTTTCTACTGTCTTAATCCCACAAGTACTGTGGTTATGGGACAGGCTGTCATGCAGGCCTAAATGGCGGCAGTGTACGTGGGAGGCAGAGGCAGGTGGATCTCTGAGTTTGAAGCCAGCCTGGTCTACAGAGTGAGTTCCAGGATAGCCAGCAATACACAGAGAAACTCTATCTCAAAACAAACAAACAAAAAAGTACCTAGTTTATATGATTATTTCAGAGATTAAATGAACTAACGTGTGTTAAATGTTTTCAGGAAGAGCTTGGCACACAGTGAACTCTTTATAAACATAGGCTATTGTGAAATAAAGATTTCTGTATAGGTTTCTGTATACACAATTTTAAAAAACCACAGCTGACTTCTAGTTCAAAGTGATTGAATTTAAGTATTGTGATTTGAATGAGAACATTTCCCATAGGCTTGTATGTTTGAATACTTGGTCCCCAGACGGTGGAACTGTTTGGGAAGGACTAGGAGGTGTCCTTGTTGGAGGAAGTGTCACTTTTTGTTTTTTTTTTTTAAAGAGTGGTGGACTTTGAGGTTTCAAAAGTTCACATCATTCCCAGTTAGCTCTTCCTCTGCTTCTTGCTGTGAATCAGAAGTAATCTCTCGGCTGCTGCTCTGGCACCATGTCTGCCTGACTGCTGTCATTGCTCCCCACCATGATGGGTATGAACTCTAACTATCTGGAACAATGAATCCCCAATTAAACGCTTTCTTCTAGAAGTTGCTATGATCATGGTATTTTGTCACCTTAGTAGAAAAGTAAGACAAATGTCTAAAAAGCACAGTTATATAGCATGGTTATCTGACAGACAGATTAAAAATCAACCAAACAACCAACCAACAAAAAACCCAGCAAGTGAGTTCTAACGTGGAGCAAAAATGCTAAGGCACAATCAATGCCTTTACAGGGTGTGGTACAGTTCAGAGACAAGTAAACAGGATTGATCAGTTGCTTAATTTGCCAGCTTTATAATTAGGCAAATTTTTGTTAATTGCTCTGTTTGTGGGAATTTACAGTCTTTCATAATCTTCACAGACCGTGCCATTGATTTCAAATTGCTCTAATTCAAGGTCGCAGATGCTGGGAACCCTCTGCTTGTTGTAAATTTGCTAGGCCTTACACTGCTTTCCAAGTTGTTCAGACTAGTTGTCAGTGCTGGGCAGAGTCTCCTTTTCTGTTCGGGAATTATTTTTTGGTTCTGGGGACTGATCCTTGTGCATTCTAGGCAAATACACGACCATGGAGCCATAGACCCAGTCAGGATTTTTTTTTTTTGATTCAGATTAAAATATCTTAGAATTACTTGAGGCTTACTTAGTTTGCTTTCAGTTACAAGGTACCTACTATACCTTTGTTTCTGGCACATCAGAAGCTGTGGTAACTAACATTTCACACAAGTTACAATGGCTAAAACAAAGCTTCTGGCAATAGCAAATGCTGACAATGATGTCAAGCCATTAGAAGTCTTGAATGGTGTCAGAGGGGGTATGGAATGGTACAAATGCTTTGGAGAACTATTTCTCTATATTTGTAGAATTAAATATATGACCTAGAAATTCCAATCTCAGGAAACTACTCAGATAAAATAAAGTCATATATCCATACACTGAATTGGAGGAATGTCTATATAAAGACTTACATGTGAGTATACATAGTGGTATTAATATCAAAAAGTGGAGCAATAAAATGTCGGTTAGTGGAAGAATCAGCAGTTTTTAGACTATTCATACAATGAAATGCTACTTATTCAACAGTACTAACTATAACTTATATAACAACATGAGCAAACCTAAAAAAATCTCATGATATTACACAAAAACAACAGAAGTTATAGAAGTAAATGTGATTCTGTTGAGATGATGGATAGAAGTGATGACTGTGTTTCCCTCAGGGGTGATAAGGGTGTGATTTCCTGTTATATAGGTGAATGCAATTATTGTCACCCAAAGCGAATACTTAAGGTTTGTGCATTTTTGTATATAAAATTACTCTTGATTAAAATGTTTAGCATATATACTGCATATTTTTATGTCAACTTGACATGAGCTAAAATTATGTGAGAGGAGGGAACCTCAATTAAGAAAATCCTCCATATGATTGCTCTATAGGCAGGCCTGTAGGGCATTTGCTTAATTAGTGATTGGTGAGGGAGGGCCCAGCCTATTGTGGATGGTGCCATCCCTGGGCTGATCCTGGGTTCTATAAGAAATCAGACTGAGCAATCCATGAGGAGCAAGCCAGTAAGAAGCATTCCTACATAGCTTCTGCCTCCAGGTCCCTGCCCCATTGGAGTTCCTGTTCTGACTTCCTTCAGTGATGAACACTTAAAAACACAAACCAAATAAACCCTTTCCTTCCCTTCCCAAACTGCTTTGGTCATGGTGTTTTATCCCAGCAATGACAGCCCTAACTAAGATAGTGTGTTTCCAAAGACTAATAGCATGGCATTTTTGTTGGTTCACAGTCATAATTATTTGAAATCATCAGGATTGTCATCTTCTTGCAGTTTTAGATGATGTAACATCTTAACTGCATGTCAGGAGTTCTTGCGGCTCGTTAATAGCTTTCTGTGGCTCTATGAGCTCCGTGGAAGGGAGTGAACAATTTGCCCGCTCAGGGGCATGCATTTTCTCTTCCCTCCTGGAGCAAGTTCGTAACAGCCATTACATTCTCAAAAGGCTCTGTGGCCTCAAACATCTTTGGAATAGAATCCATGTTAGTCCATTCAGTCTCTGTAGCAAGTCATATCAAGAGTTAATGGTGAATGAAGTACTAAGTGGAAACCATTTTCAGTTGACACTCAAGGGCCCAGTCGCCTAATAGCTTACAGATTAAAATGGACGAACGTCAGTGGCTCTGTGAAACTGACAAAAATCAGAATAACCTCTGATCTGAGAAATAGAATAAAACCTTGACAGGAATAGAAAACAGGGTCAGTTTTTCTATCATTTTTACAGAAAGGGATATTTGTTATTCAGGAAGCTTCTAGTATCCTAGGTCCATGGTAAGTAATGAAATTGGATAGAAGAAGGTAAGTATCAGTTATGATTCAAAAATTACTTAACTTTTTTGGCAGGAAAAAAAGTTATCATAATCAATGCTAACAGAATTGTGTCAGGTTCAGTTTTGGCAATATTTAACAAGAGAACACAATCTTGCTGTGGCTAGGAATGACAGTTTTCTAGCTCTGAGATTTAAGAATTGTTTATTCATCCTTTGTCCCTGGTTACAGGCAGACAATGCAGTGTTGAATTGATGGCACAGGGTTGCGAATCTGTTTAAAATGTGAAGTTGTTTCTTGAATATCTGAGAACGCTGGTTTTCTTTTCTGTGCAATCAACAGGTTTCTGTGGTCTCTTTTGTCCCATGTGTCTTGAGTGTGACATTGCCAGGCATTATGGAGAGTGCCTTTGTTGGCCACTGTTACCAGGGTCTTCCTTTGCACTGAGAATTGGCACCAGAGAGAGACATAAGATACAGGTAAGGACAATTGAGGCATATATGAATCCACTTTTCTTTGTTTCTTCTTCTTCTTTTTTTTTTATTGAGCTCTACATTTTTCTCTGCTCCCCTCCCTGCCTCTCCTCCTTCAAACCTCCCCCAAGGACTCCATGCTCCCAATTTACTCAGGAGATCTTGTCTTTTTCTATTTCCCATGTAGATTAGATCTATGTGAGTCTCTCTTAGTGTCCTCATTGCTGTCTAAGTTCTCTGGGATTGTGGTTTGTAGGCTGGGTTTCTTTGCTTTATTTTTAAAAATCACCTATGAGTGAATACACGTGATAACTGTCTTTCTGTGTCTGGGTTACCTCACTCAAAATAATGTTTTCTAGCTACATCCATTTTCCTGCAAAATTCAAGCTGTTGTTATTTTTTCTGCTGTGTAGTACTCCATTGTGTAAATGTACCACATTTTTCTTATCCATTCTTCGGTCGAGGGGCATTCAGGTTGTTTCCAGGTTCTGGATATTACAAGCAATGCTGGTATGAACATAGTTGAGCACATGTCCTTGTGGCATGATTGAGCATCCTTTGGATATTACTGGGTCTTGAGGAAGGTTGTTTCCTAATTTTCTGAGAAATCACCACACTGACATCCAAAGGAGCTGTACCAGCTTGCATTCTGGGCTGGATAAATGGCTCAGCAGTTAAGAATCCAAATCTTTATGAGAACTTGGATGCTTTTCAAACCCCAAAGTGATTGGGAAAGAGAGAGAGAGAGAGAGAGAGAGAGAGAGAGAGAGAGAGAGAGAGATATCAGTGAAGATGCTTAAAAATCTTATATTTAATGAAAAACTTTGGGGAATGAAAGTTCTGATTTCATTATTTACTATGAGTTATTATTTAAATGAAGTATATTTTATAATGAAGGCTATTTCCAAAAAGAAACCATAATGCAGGATGTTGGTCAACAGGTTTGGTCAAATCTTTGGCCAACTTACACACTCTGAGATGTGCTTTGATGCATAGAAATAGGAGGCTGTAGCCACTATCCCCTTCCATCTACAAAAATAAAACTACACTTGTCTCTCATTACTTCAAGACATGGCAGATGGAGTCAAACCTAATTTGGAGGAAGTGCTTGTGAGGTCTGACTTGCAGTGTAGCCCATGTGCTGCAGGTAGAATTTACTTTGGAGGTTCCTTGTGGTCCTTAACTTCTAGTAGAGCCAAGACTGAAGTCATGAACGGGTGAGCAGAGATGGGTGGTAACACATACAGACACAGAGGATCTTCCAAAGGGAAATTTCTACGTTGGACACAGACACAGACAAACAGAAACACAGACAGACAGACTCATTCTCTCACAATATCTAGGTGTTTTGTGGGATGATCTTTTTATGTGAACAAAACGAGACACAGGCTTGTGTGACTCCTCATGTGTAAGGACTGTATGTGTATACGTGTCGACTAATGTGGTATGCCTAGACATGTAACTGTTAATCAATGATTGTCCCCAGGGAGGTAGCTGAGTGACCGAGACAGCTCTTGGGGAGGGAGATTTTCTTTTTTTACTTCCCAATCTTTTTTACTATGGGGATTTGGGACCATTTTAGTTTATTACCTGAAGGGACTCTACCCCTCTAGAGCATATGGCTCTGACAGGCCTTGCCCTTCTCCCTGACTCCCTCCACCTTGCTAAACCATTAGAATACATTCCTAAAGCTAGCCCCTTCCTCCTCCTGAGGCTGACTACCAAGGTCCAGCTATATCAAAGTATTGAAGTCCAGCAATCAACCCCCCTTTGGCTCACCTAATTAACGTGCCTAATTAAAACTATATGCCTCATCCTAACCTGGGGCTTCCCATTTTACCTTTAAAAGCTACCGTTTTCTTATGGGCCCCATCTGTTTGATCCCAATTCAATAGCAGTCCTTTGTCGTCCCCCCAGGGCAAATATCCCTGCCCCATTTCCCTTGTTCCTATCCCCTTCTCCCTGGTCCTCTGTCTCCTGTGTTTGTCTCTTATTCCCTGCTCTCTATCACTCTGGGGCAAATAAATCTTTATGTTGAGAACTTGATTTTGGAGTCCTGAGCCGACACTTTTCCCTTCAATACCTACTACAAAAAAAAAAAATAAGTATAGTGATTCTAAGAGACAACTAAAAGGAAAAAGTGGAGGTTTCAGTAAGAGGCATATGTCAAAAATTGAAGGGGCAGGGGCTCTGAACTGTACATATTGACCAGACACTGCTTGACACTTGGGCTACCCAGTGTCCTGAGTGTTGACTTAAGTGTTTGGTGGATCTTGGAAGCAGAGGGTGGGATGGGCCAGCAGGTGATATTACACAGGTCTTTGAGAAACAGAAACGGTCCTGTATCATTTGGTCTTGCCCTAGGGGACACTCTGTGAAGACTGGATGGTGGTGCATTGCTGCTGGCCTTTCTCCATCTGTCAGGTGGCCCGAGAACTCAAGACGAGAACCTCCCAGCTCTACGAGGTCTGTGCAGTCCAAGCACCCAAGGACACCCTGGTTTGATAGCCCTTCTCCTGCTCTCGCTCTCCCACACCTTCCTCTCAAACCTGTCTTAGAAGGATAGTTTTTTTTCCCTACAGTATTCACTGGAATAGAATAAATGATTTACTCACTATTGTCTCTGCTGTGCTATGATGCCCCCGAGGTTTTGAGTATTTTCTGACTTTGCTATTTTGGTCCAGCCATACATAGTACCTTCTAGAGGTGAATGATATATTCTCCCCTCCCTGTGGGTTTTGGAAGGTTGACTTTTCTCCTAGTTTCTGATGCTATCTTTTCCTGTGAGGCTGGAAAAATTTCCATGTCTCTTTATAAATAAACATCAGTGATGGGCCAGGCCTGCTGAACTAGGCACCGATGTCTTTGGAACAGAAAGCCATTGCGCTTCCCCTGGCCCAACTCCTTCCGTCTTAGTTGTACAGGAAGAAAGTCTGAGTCGGTGCTGACCTTGAACTCTCCTCCAACACTTGCAGTCTCCTTGCTTTAGGCTCAAAAATCATAACTGGGCAAGCATATGGGTTAGATGGTGTTCCTGTTTCTCCTACACTCTAGAAAAGATATATTGCAGCCCAAGCCTGGGCACCTGTGAAGAAGACCTTCTCTGGAAACAGTCTTTGCAAACGTGATGAAATTAAGATTAGGTAGGGTAGGCCTTAATACAGCATGATAGGTGCCCTGTAAAGAAGAGGCAGGGGTAGACACACACATATGAAGTCACGTGAGGACTGGAGGGAGGATGCTACCAGGCAAGGACTGCTTAGGGATGCTGAAGCTAGAGGAGGCAAGGGAGAATCCACCCCCAGAAGTGTGGAGGAAACACAGTCCTGCCAATATCCTGTGTTCGGATTTCCCCCTCTAAAAATGTAACATAATAAGTTTCTATTGTTTCAAAACACCAAGTCTGGTTGGGCTGTGGTGATGCACGCCTTTAATCCCAGCACTCAGGAGGCAGAGGCTGGCGGATCTCTGTGAGTTCAAGGTCAGCCTGGTCTACAAGAGCTAGCTCCAGGACAGGCTCCAAAGCTACAGAGAAACCCTGTCTTAACCCCCCCCCCCCAAAAAAAAAGACACTGAGTCTGTGGCGATTTATACACCATTCCTAGGAGGCTTTGTGAATTGAGTATGCCATCTACTTCTGTCAGGCCACAGCACAGAGATGAAGAACTTGAATACCTATTAACCGATTGTGCATCTGTGGGCAGTTTTGTTACCTCCTGTGTCTCAGTTCCTCATGGAAAAATGGGCTGGTGTTAGCATTGACCTTAAAGGGCTATGAGGTTCTAACAAGTCAAGTCATGTAGCACTGTGCTGAGTGAGCAGAATTAAGGACTCAGTAAATATACTTCTCTCTCTCCCTCCCCCCTCCCCCACTTTTTATCCTCTTGGTTTTTCAAGACAGGGTTTCTCTGTATAACCCTAGCTGTCCTGGATTTCACTCTGTAGTCCAGGCTGTCCTTGAACTCAGAGATTTGCCTACCTCTACCTCCCAGGCACTGGAATTAAAGGCCCGTACCACAAGTGCCTGGCTTTTTTGCGTGCGCGTACGTGTGTGTGTGTGTGTGTGTGTGTGTGTGTGTGTGTGTGTGTGTGTGGTGTGGTGCTGGTGGGGAGGAATGTAAATATTCTATTGATAATTTATGACTGTGATGGTTTGGAAGAAAATGGCCCCCAAAGGGAGTGGCACTATTAGGAGGTGTGGTTTGGTTGGAGGAAGTGCATCAACATGGAGGCAGGCTTTGAGGTCTCATATATCTTCAAGCCATGCCCAGTGAGATGAACCACTTCCTACTGCCTGAGTCAAGATGTAAGAACTTTCTCCTGCACCATGCCTCCTACATGCTGCCATGTCCCACCATGATGACAATGGACTAAACCTCTAAACTGTATGAAACTGTATGCCACCTCTTTGTAAGAGTTGCGGTGGTTATGGTGTGTCTTCATAGCAGTAGAAACCCTAAGACAGTGGCTACCTTTGTAGTAAATTGTACTCATTTCTATTTATAGTTGGGACATAAATTTTCTTAATTGCTGAGCTATTTCTTCAGCTAGGTGTACACTTTCTTTTAAAATTAAAAAGAAAATTATTTTATGTGTATGGGTGTTTTGCCTGCATGCGTGTCTGTGTACTGTTTGTATGCCTGATGTCCATAGAGGTCAGAAAAAGGCATCAGATGCCCTGGAAATGGAGTTATGGATGGTTGTGAGCTGCCAAATGAGTGCTGGGATGTGAACCTGGGTCTTCTGTAAGAGTCAATGCCTTTTTTTTTTTTAAACTGCTGGGCCATCTCTTGAGGTCCGTAAAGTTTCTTTGAAAATTAGATTCTGCATGAAAATGGAGTCAGTTAAATAGACATGATAGTTCACACCTGCTATCCCAGCACTTGGAGGAATAAACCAGGAGAACTGCCGTCACTCAAAATAAGAAAGTTACTAGTATAGCTGATATGTGGATGTAGCAAACACCCTGAAGGGGTAAAATACCGATTTCAAAAAAAATATTTGTGTTAATATTGTCACTGTGTATTATGTTGTATGTTTACTTGTGGTATATGTGTGCCATGCATGGAGTATATTTGCAGGTCAGAGGGCAACTTTTGGGAGTCAGTTTCCCCCTCTTATCATGGGTTACAGGGATGGAACTTAACTTACCATGCTTGCATAGCAGGTGTTCTTACCAACTGAACCATCTCAAAGGCCCAACGCTAACAAGCTCAAAGTACTCTGAATATTTTGAGCTATTCAACCCTTAGTGCCCCTCGCTGATGAACACTTCAGAAGAGAGACCTGAGTCACAGAAATGCAAACGACCTTCCCAAGGCCCCATAGCCCTTTGGAGCCCACATGGTTGCTTCAACCAGAACTTTCTTTATAGACGTGAATTTGTCGTGGTCAGCCTTGCCAGTGTTTATTGTCCCTGCCGCTAATCATTTCCATAAAATCATTTTTGGATTCTCAGAGCAGTTGCTAGGAGCTGGACCTCTTGGGGGAAAATTAAATGCTCCTGCTCCGTGTCGACATGTAATCTGTGATCAACTAACAACTGAAAAAAGCAGGCCTGGTGGAGACGATGGTTAAATGAAAATAAACCTGTTTTTATTGTTTCACACTCAAACATACTCCAGGCTTCCCAGACTCAAACTGGCAATGATACCTAGTTTTGGCAAGGAAACCTGCACTTCCACACAACAAGCCCTGTCTGAAGAAAGCTAAGATGGTGGCTTGTGCGCAAGACTCTGGCCCCCTCTGCCTCTTGGCGGATCTGAAGGGTGTTGGTGTGTTAGTGGGCCTTCCCCCAGGAGCCCTTTCCCATTTGCTGCTTCCCATCAGTGAAGACCAAACTTAGTGTTTCATCAGAAATGGGTCCAGGCAAGTCAAACTCAGGGCTCTGAGAACACTGTCTACTACAGGATCATAGAACAGGAACAGAATTTATAAGAGAGTTCTCTGCTATAGTTATAAGACAGTACAGAGCGATCTTGAAGGGAGACAGCATTGGGCCACAACTCATGATTTTCTCTAAAAGAACATGTCAAGGTCAAGAAAAAGAACTTGACAAAAACCTGTGCTTCCCATGAGCACCATTATCCAGTACTGCGTGTTTCTGTGACAGATAATAACTGATATTAAGCATTCATCAGCTGCATCTACTCCCCAGCTGTGTGAGCTGGACAGAACAGAGACCCTGGTAGAGCCCTAGGGGACACTGTATTCATCGGCTGGTGGTACTCTTGGCTTTTTTCCATCTGTCAGTGGGCCTGAGAATGCAAGAGAAGAACTTCCCAACTCTGCAATCTGTGAAGTCCGTGAAATTTGTGGTACAAATCTGAAATTACTCAACGGTGAAGGCACGGTCTGCTTATCATAGACAAATTCTTTTTGGTTTTACCAGGATGCAAACTGTGGAACAAATCTCTGATGACTCCCGGTGCCAACACACAGGCAAGAGACGTTCCAAAGTAACCTGTTCAGAATGCCACGCATCAGAAACTAGGAGACAAGCCAACAGAAAGCTCCTTGACACTCTTCTGTCTGCAGAATAAACTAAGACCAACAGCTGCATTCCTGGGATACTCTAATTGTTTTGGAACAAAGCTATGCAAAGTATGGACGTCCTTGAGTGTCCATTTTCTGGTACAATTATTTTTATCTGTTTATATATTTCATGGAGCTAGAATTTATTTATCCCATTTTCCATAATGACTTTTGCATAACACTCCTGTTATGAACATTATATACAAATATATTATCTCAAAAACATCCCCTTTTGGACTTTTAAAAGCACTGAATTAAAAAAAGAAATACGCAAAGTTAGAAGACTCTATAGCATTTCTGTTTAAATTTCTGTAGAAGAATTAATATTTCTCCCAGTCTATTTTCTTGGTTCATTTTCCACCTAAATGACACTGCTTGTCCAAATGCAGAAACAAGAAGCAATGCCTTTAGATGGAACTCATACTTTCATAGTTAGAAATCTATCGTAGGCCAAATCATGATTGTCTTTTTTTTTCTTTTTTTCTTTTTTTTCTCAAAGTTTATTAAAATACAAAAGTCTCCATTTCTGCCCCTCCTCCCAACACCCTCCCACTCCCCCCACTCCCTCCCCTCTTCCCTCTCCATCCCCAAGAGCAGTCAGGGTCCATGATTGTCTTTATTATACTATTCAAACACACTGCTTCACTGTCACCCGCTACCTTTTGACCAAGGATGATTTGTCCTCTGTATAATGGAACTGAGTCCAGACATGGGCACCTCAGAAAGTGAGGAGTTTTTCTAACCTTCTAGATTTGTCTGGGAATGAACGGACTTTTTCACCTTGTGTGTTACATAATTTGGTTAACTGGCTAACCCAGGTTCAAAAGATGAGCTAAATCCTCATGAAACTTTTCATACGAGCCATAGAAAGTTTCCAGAGACAAAAAACAAAAGAGCAGCAAGTGTAAAAATGTGTAGCACATTCTTGTTGCTTACACTGTTGAGAGCTGGGAGCCATCAGTGTTCCCTGTGAACAACGAGGCCAGGAGGACAAGGCTATTTGTAGAAATTTGGTCCCTGGCTCCGGAGACTAAGTTATGTTATCCCCCAATTTTGATGAGGACAGCTTGTTCCCATTCAATGGTATATTTATAAATATGCCATTTATAAAATAAAAATTCCCCCCTCCCCCAGTGTGAAATTCTGTGTTGGTACCTTGGCAAGTGCACTCACCAGGACTTAAGTGTAGGTGGCTCATAGCTGTTGCATGGGCTAGCTCCACACTGAAGGAAACCTTCCCCTAAACCAGTCCACCCCTTCCCCTAATCACACTTGGGCAAGCGCTCACTCTTGTTTACGGGAAGGACTGGATGGAAGACTGAACAGCGTGCTTCAGTACCAAATTAGGAACCCCCAACTTAAAAAAAAAACTACTCTACCCCATCATTACATTGGATAATTATGGAACTGTGTCCTTTTAAAAACAGCTTTCTTACCAAAGTCTTAAAAAGGGAGGAGATGTACTACATTTTCTTTCTCCATTCTTTGGTTGAGAGGCATCTAGGTTGTTTCCCAGGTTCTGACTATGACGAATAATGCTGCTATGAACATAGTTGAGCAAATGTCCTTGTAGTATGAGTGTGCATCCTTTGGGTGTATATCCAAGAGTGGTATTGCTGGGTCTTGAGGTAGATTGACTCCCAATTTTCTGAGAAACCGCCATATCGATTTCCAGTGTGGCTGTCCAAGTTTGCACTTCCAGCAATGGAGGAGTGTTCCCCTTAGTCTGTATCCTCTCCAGCATAGGCTTTCATTTATGTTTTGTTCTTAGCCATTCTGACAGGTATAAGATGGAATCTGAGTTGTTTTGATTTGCATTTCTCTGATGACTAAGGATGTTGAACATTTCCTTAAGTGTCTTTCAGCCATTTTAGATTACTCTGTTGAGAGTTCTCTGTTTAGATCTGTACCCCATTTTTAAATTGAATTATTTGATATTTTGATATCTAGTTTCTTGAGGTGTATATTTTGGAGAACAGCCCTCTGTCAGATGTGGAGTTGGTGAAGATTTTTTTCCCTTTTTGTAGGTTGCTTTTTTGTCTTGTTGACTGTGTCTTTTGCCTTAAAGAAGCTTCTCAGTTTCAGAAGGTCCCATTTATTAATTATAGATCTCAGTGTCTGCTCTACTGGTATTATATTCAGGCAGTGGTCTCCTGTGCCAATGAGTTCAAGGCTACTTCCCACTTTCTCTTCCGTGAAGTTCAGTGTGGTTGGATTTATGTTGAGGTCTTTGATCCATCTGGACTTGAGTTTTGTGTATAGCAATAGATATAGATCTATTTGCATTCTTCTACATGTTGACATCCAGTTATGCCAGCACCATTTGTTGAAAATGCTTTCTTTTTTCCATTGTATATTTTAGCTTCTTTGTCAAAAAGCATGTGTTTGGATTGATATCAGGGTCTTTGATTCAATTCCATTGGTCCACAGAAACCAGGCACTAGGGAATTTCTCAGGAATCCACAAGGATGTCCCCAGCTAACAAGCTAAGCAATAGTGGAGAGAATACCTTAACTGCCTTTTTCCTGTAAACAGATGGATGACTACCTTCATTGTCATCATAGAACCTTCGTCCAGTAACTGATGGAAGCAGATGCAGAGATCCACAGCTAAGCACTGGGCCAAACTCCTGGAGTCCAGTCATAGACAGGGAGGAACAGTATTATGAGCAAAGGGGTCAAGACCATGATGGGGAAACCCACAGAAACAAGTGACCCAAGCAAGTGGGAGCTCACTGACTCTGGATTGACAGCTGGGGTACCTGCATAAGACAGAACTAGGCCCCCTGAATGTGGGTGACAGTTGTGTGTCTTGGGTTGTCTGTAGGGCTACTATCAGTGGAATCAGTATTTATGCCTAGTTTATGAACTGGCTGTTTGGAGCCCATTCTCTATGGATTGATACTTTGTTCAGCCTAGATACAGGGGAGGGGGGGACCTTGGTCCTGCACCTCAAGTGATGTGACAGACTTTGTTGACTCCCCATGGGAGGACTCACCCTCCCTGAGGAATGGATGGAGCGTGGAGTGGGGAGAAGGTGGGGAAGTGAAAGGAGAGGAAGGAGAGGGAACTGGGATTGGTATGTAAAATAAGATTATTTAAAAAATAAAAAATACATAAAATAAAAAAGGAAGGAGATGGTAATACATGGTTTTAGAAAAAACCCTCAGAACTGTTTGAGAATTTCACTTATATGATTAATGTCTCCCTTGGGTTAACATAACTTGAAAATCATATTTTAGATTGTAGTTGCACACATGCATACACACACACACACATATATACGCACACTCACTCACACAGGAATAGACTGCCTTCCATTGGCTTGCCTTTATGATGGCTTTATAAACATACAGTTGTTTCTAGTTAAATAGCCCCTCTGCAGACACAATACTCTGTGATGCCTGTCTTATTTGATCCTGAGGTTTTCTATCTGAGGTTCTTGGGCACAACTATTTATTCCTTGGCCACTATGTCATAATACCCAGCTTCTTTTTTTTTAAATATTTATTTATTTATTTATTCATTATGGATACAATATTCTGTCTGTGTGTATGTCTGCAGACCTCATTACAGATGGTTGTGAGCCACCATGTGGTTGCCGGGAATTGAACTCAGGACCTTTGGAAGAGCAGGCAATGCTCTTAAACCACTGAGCCATCTCTCCAGCCCCAATACCCAGCTTCTTAAACTGTTGGTTGCCACTCCATCTGGGACTTAAATAACTGAATGTCAGGAGTTATGAAAAATACACCAAACATGTATGGTTTCCAAACACAATGAGCAAGAAGTAATTTGGAGTCAAATGCATAATGAGTTGGTGGTGTTTCAGGCAGCCTTGTCCATGATGCATCATTGCGTGACTTCACTGTTGAACATGTGGCAGTGCACTAAGTGTGAAGATATGCATGCAATGCCAAGGGATGCAACAGTGCACCAAGTGTGCAGACTGCCGCACAATGCCACTGGGTGCTGCATGAACTCCTTGGCTTAGAGAATATTGGTGAATTCCAGCATTTTTAACCCACATGCAAAATTTTCTGCTTCTATTTATTATGGAAAACAAGAATCTTTAATATTTTCTTCTCTCTCTCTCTCTTTTACCATCCTTTCTTATCTTTCAGTTGCATTGTGTTAAAATGTTCCATTTTAAAAATTGCTCTGTGGGTTGTTGATAGTTTCATAAAAGTTGTTAAATTAATTTCGGTTTGGGATTAGAATGGCATTCCCAACAGTTTATGAAGTGGCTCTAAATATAGTTCTGACACTGTGTACTATGTGTTTTTGCAAAGCAATGTTCAGCCTTAATGATCATGAAATCAAAATATTGATCAACTGTAAGAACATTGAAGATATTTTGACATTCAATATCAAACTCTTATCCAAAACTCATTTCTTTTTTACTTTGTGTTATTTTTTGTACAGGGTCTCAAGTATCCCACATTGGCCTTGAACTTATTATACAGCTAAGCATGGCCTTGAACTTCCAATGCTCTGGTCTTTTCACAACCCACATTCTGGAATTGCAGACGTGTGCCACCATGCCTAATAAAATTTAATTTTTTATGTATCATATAAGGACACATCCATATAATTGGTGTGCAAATTTGCTTTAGCCTTTAATAAATGGTAAAGTTATATGTATACCAAAGAGCTGTTTTAAAATAATTTTTATGATTTATTATTGGAATTTGATTTATATACCCTTTAAAACTTACCTATCCACTCAGAATTGCATAAAAAACTTTTAAGTGAAGAGGTTTCAGGTGGAAAAGGTTTAAGAAACACTGTTCTAACAGACATCCTCTGAGTCTGAAGGTATCATAGAAAAAGATGGAGTGGCTAGCAGGCAGGCTTCATGGTAAGGCGTCACGGACGGGGTGAATTCCTAGAGGACATGGTGTACACACAGCAACCTCCCTGGATCAAACCTGAGAGAGGAATACCATGTCAGCCCCTGCATTGCTCTCAGTCATGAGCTGGAGAGACAGGCAGGCACAGGACTGGAAGGCATAGGGTTTTTTAATTTGTTGGTGAGGTGACAAGCTGTGACAACTGACAAGGTCGAGTATCCCTCTGACAACAGAGTGAGTAACACAGGAGGGGTGGGCTGTGAAATATGAATGGCATGTGGCTCCCTCGCTCTCCTCCCTCCTGGCTCATCACCCATCAGGGGTTGAAGACAGATGTCTTCCTCTCTTGGAGCTGGACTCTTGGCCATCCAGTGCCATCCCTGTTGTTTGAAGAATGTCACATGCCCCACAGTCTCATTGAGAATCTTCTATCCAGCAGGCTGGATGCTTCCTTCAGCATCCTAAGTGTTCCTATCTTTCCTGGAGCTGATTGGCAAGCAGGCTCTGTGAAGGTGAACACAGATTTCAGAATCTATTAGGGCAAGGAAGGACTACAGTTCTTTAAAACTCAAGCAGTCAGGGAAGAAATTGGTCCCCTCTTCTTACAGAAGTCTGTCTTCTCAGACGATGCTCAGGACAGTCTTTCCCCAGCGCTGCTGAAACTGATGGATCTTTGGATCCCTAAACTATAAAGTTGCCATTTCCCCCTTTGTGACTAATAAACATGGTATCAGGTGATGCTCCCGCTTCTTCCAGCTGTCACCCAGCTAGTGTTAACATCTATTGATGGTTCTTGTCTGAACCAGCTATTCCTGTTGTGGCCAAGCAGTGACGTCTTAATTCCACCAGTTTCTCTACACTTAGCACATGCATTCTGTAGCAAAGTGTTTTTTCTTTTGTAGAATTTTTAAAAATGACTTTTTCATTTTACATACCAATCCCAGTTCTATCTCCCTCATCTCCCCCTGCTCCCCCATCTTCCCTCCACCCCACCCCTTAGTCACTCTTCAGAGAGGGTGAGGCTTCCAATGGGGAGTCAGCAAAGTCTGTCACAACAGTTGAGGCAGGATCAACGCTGTATCTAGGTTGGCCAATGTATCCTTCCATAGGGAATGGGCTCAAAAAAACAAAAACAAAAACCAAAAAAAAAAAACACTTCATGCACTAGGGATAAATACTGGTTCCACTGCTAGTGGCCCTACAAACTGCCCAAGACACACAAGTCTCATCCACATTCAGAGGACCTACATGGCTCTATGTAGGTTTCCCAACTGTCAGTCCAGAATCAATGAGCTCCCACTACCTCAGGTCACTGTTTCTGTGGGTTTCCCTGTCCCATGGTCTTGACCCCTTTGCTCATAATGTTGCTCCTCCCTCTCTATAACTGGACTCCAGGAGTTCGACCCAGTGCTTAGCTGTGGATCTCTGTATCTGCTTCCATCAGTTACTGGATGAAGGTTCTATGATAACAATTAAGGTTGTCATCAATCTGATTAGAGATTTTTTTTTTTATTAGCATGGATACAGAGATCTCATTTGATCCTTTGGACTATCCTGTTACTATCCAAAGTGAATGGTTGTGTCTAATGATGAAGAAATAGAAGACAAAACCCAAATGAGAGACATCCTATAAAATAAATGGTATTTTTCAAAAGAACAAGATCATGAAAGACATTCTTGAGCTGTTCCAGATTGAAAGCGACTGGAGAGCTATGACAGCCGTGCTCCATACGTGGACCTGGAAGGGATCCTAGACAAGGTTTTGTAAAGATTTTCTATAAAGGAAAATGGGACAACTGGGGGAAAAAACCTAGTACAGCGACTGAGTAAGATCTGGACTAGTTAATAGCACCCTGCAAAGCCAATGTCCTGATTTCCTAGCTGCACTGGCGTTTGTGTATGAGCATACCCTTGTCTTTGTAAACAAACTCTGAAACGTGCCACTATAACTTACCATTTGGTCTCCAACCTCCTCTCCAGTGGGTCAGGGGAAAAAAATAAATCAAAACCTGCGCGGCAAACGTTAACATTTGGGGAACCTACTGGCATGGTGCATGGGAATATTTTGTACAATTTTAGAAAACATTTATGTAAGCCTGAAATTATTTTGGAAATAAGCTAAAATTCATGAGCTCTCAGAATTTCTCTGAGGCCTCAAGCATTTCATTTTGAATATCAAACCTGACCTGCATGCATCCTAGCCATCCTCGTGTGACCAACTGAGCTCCGTTCAACTCCTCCTTTGTTGTCTTGTCTTTTGAGGCTTTTCCTGGGAGAAAGTGCCACCCTGTGTCTCTGGTGTCCTCTTATGCAGAAAGGGCAAGTGGCCTGAATGGGCACACTAGGAATCAACGGGTACCAAGGACTGCTGCCAGAAGCGCAATGAAGGAAAATAAGACGATTGAAAAAAATCCGATAGGACAACTGTTTCAGATCTGCAGTACAAACGAAGTCCAAACTGACCGTGCCGAAAGAGGAAAGGACAGTGCTGAAAATATAACGAGAAATAGTCTGACAAATTCTGAGACTTGCTTTCTAATACACACAGCCTCAGTTTGTCCACGAGTTCCCATGGAAACCCAGCAAAGCAGGAAGTTAGTGGACGGTGTTTTCCATGTTCCTGCCTACTTTTCACCGAAAGTCTGACTTCTAACCGGGAGCTCATTTTCATGGAACAGGCTAGTTTGGTTTTATTTTGGAAAATGTAGCAAGGACAGATGTTGTAAGCCAAGTTCGTGGGGTCTTACTGTACTAAATTTGGGATTCTTACCCAGATCTCTCGTCTCCAAAAGAACTATAATCTGTGGTTCCAGAGACTGAGAGGACCAAGAGTCCAGGCTCCTAAACGGTTCATCTGGGCTCAAAGTCAAGCTTCTCGGAGCTCTCAGGGGCTGCATGCTCGGTATAACCCTTACTCATCAGCAAACATGCTCCAAACAACACAACGGCGACCAGAACCACCAGAGGTGCCAGGTGGCTGCTTCGCGTTCAGCAGAAGAAGCAGGCGTGAATACAAGTCTGCGTGTTCCCAGCTGAATTCTGTATCACTTTATTGCTAAATTATTACTCAGGACTTGGTATTAGGTCGTTCTCACTACAAAACATAGGCAGATGTTGCGTTTTGTTATTCATGAGGTTTAGCTCTTAGAGGAGAACTCAGTCCGTCTCAGGAACATCCTGCCTCTGACGCGGGTACCTGTGTGGATGCATGCCGGGCTTTTGTCAGCGAAGGGCCAGCCTGCTCTCCATCTAGAAAGCATCCACTGTGATCTGCTTGTCAGTCCTGGTGTCAGCTGGGGAGAGAGCGTCCCTCTGAGAGGGAAGGCAAGGTCACTGGGGAGCACTATAGGTGGCTCCCATGAAAGACAGGTTGAATTGTTTGCCTTTTTAACGACGCTGATTGGGACGCAGTGCTTCTGAGAGGTAGTGCAAGGCCTGGGAGGTCATAAAGAAGGACTGTCAAGGGAAGGCCACTGCCACATTAGCCTGACATTCCAGGTTGTACCAAATGATGTAGAAAGAATTCCGACTCTGAGAGCAATTGACATTTTAATAGGCACCTGCAAAACCTCATTAATAAAGGAGATCTGCATTTTTCCTATGCTAGAATCGTGAAGGACCTGGAATCAGCCCTTCATTAGTGCTCCTGGCCAGGGCTTTCAGGATTAGGCAGGTAGTAATTCTTTACTTACCGAGTGCTCAAAAGACAAACCTGTCTGAAGTGGAAAGCCGTGATGTCTGAGACAAGCTTTTCACTGACCATTTAGATGAGGCCGTGAGCAGTTGGCAGCCACAGGCTGGGTGCAGATTGCTTTTTCTCCCCCCTAAGCTTTGTCATTGCCCAGTCTGTGATCCTGTGGATATTAATCTCTGTAGTCCTAACCTTCCCTGTTGGTAACACAAGGATTGTGATAATACTCTGCTGTGGAGGAGAGTTTCAAGTGTCAATACAGGAGAGCACACAGAAGACTGATCCACAGCAGGGGTTCTAGAATTATTCGCTCAAAGACAGTAGTATGGATCTAAGAGGCTCCTTGAAGGTCACCCATCATGATCTTGCTTCTTGGTTAAAGGAAAGAAATCTTATACATGGGAACGGATCACCAAGTGGTGGTTCCTTGTTCCACATACAGCCAGAGTTCCTTTTGCCATTAAAAAGAAAAATGCCCTGACTCATTTCCTGGAGTTCTTAAAAATCATACATTTTAATTTACAAAACAGAGAAAACAACAGCCAGGAATACACACACACACACACACACACACACACACACACACACATACACATATGATATATACGTATATATATATATATATATATATATATATATATATATATATATATATATATACATACGTATATATGGTGCCTTTATTACTAATCCCATCACATCGTTGAAAGGCTTGAGTGTCAGAGAGGTGAAGTGAATGCCCAATGACACACAGCAAGTCATTCTTTGTATACAATGCAGATGTTCCAATTCTACAGCCTGGGCTCTTACGTGCAATGCCAGAGAAACTTGGGAAAGACAGGAGGAGGAGCGAAAAGAAGAAAGGCAAGGAAAGACAGGGACTCACCACTGAGTATTTTCTGAGTGCATTGGTGGGTGTGGAACTTCGGTAAGTTCATTCTGACCATAAAAGAGAGATGACATTTCATGCCTGTCTATACAATTCTAAATCACCATTTGGGCTTTTCTGAAAGCCCCCGACAGAGTTGTGCAGTCATTGTCTTAAAGAGCCTCGGGAGTTGGTTCCTTTGGGAAATGAGTGCCTAAAACCCTGAATTCCTGGGATCCTGGTGCCTGGGCCAAGTTTCCTGTTCTAGAGATGGAGATCAGAGGGGCGGGGGGTGGGGAGGGGTGTGAAGGTGAAGAAAACCACAACCTTCATGTTGCTCTGGTAACTCAGGAAGCATCTCCAGAGTTCATCTTTCCTACAAAGGTCTCTCTTGCAGAAAAGAAGCTCCATCTCCCTTCCCACTGTCTTCTCAGGAGATCAGTACTGAAGCCAGTTGGTGGTGGTACACACCTTTAATCCCAGAACTCAGGAGGCAGAGGCAGGCAGATCTCTGTGAGTTCGGGGCCAGCCTGGTCTACAGAGCAACTTCCAGGACAGTTAGGACTACACAGGGAAACCCTGTCTCCAAAAAAGAGAAAGAAATCATTACTGTAGATAAAGGTGCTTGTTGAATGAAGGGCAGTTGGTGGAAGCCAGCCTGTGAGCCCCTGGTACTTTGAGCGTCTTTTCCTTCTCTGTGCTGCACGTCTGGTTCCTTCCTGCCCATCACATTTCAATTTGGATGTCCCCTTCTTGAGGACACCTTCCCTGGCCACACTGCTCACACCTCTCAGCCATCCTCTACGCCCTCTCTCTGCTGCCTTCTTAACCTCTGTCCTGTAACAGTTGTGTGTGTGTGTGTGTGTGTGTGTGTGTGTGTGTGTTTGCTTATTGTTTGCTCCCTTCAGGGATACGGAAAGTAGGCCTGCCTTATTTACCGTGGTGTTCCAATCCTGTACAATAATTCCTGGTCCACAGTAGGTGCTTGACTAGTATGGCCGAATGAAAAGTGAGTGGATGAAATAAGGTTGGTTTTTAACCTAGGACACAAGTGTTCCGAGTCTAAATGGGATAGAGATTTTGGTCCAGATCCCCTAGGCCGTGATGGCACATCCAGCAGGGGTTAACTAAGGAGTCCATTCGTCTTCTGAGCTACGGTGTGCCGGAGACATTTGATTTCTGTTACTCGACATCAAAGAGGAGGAGTTGCCATTGAAACCGCCAGTCAGCTGGAAGCTTGTCCTGCCAGAGCCATTTGCAAATCAGAACGAACACTGCACAAGTTGTGTCAACCCTAGGAAGCTGCAAGTCCCTAGGTGGAGAACAGTGAACCTACTAGCTGCATTCTGGGATAGAGACAGCCCTAAACATCAGACGAGCTGGTGAGCGGGCGGAGATAACTGGAAAGGACTGGTGAGGGCAACGGCACAGAATGCATTTCAAAATAACTGTCACATTACTGCAAGCCTCATGGATCCACCAGCTTTCCTAAGAGGTTAAAGAGAGGCCGCCTACTGCTTCCTAAGTGTGACCTTAGATGAACGAATGGTTTATCCCCTTCAGTTGTTTGATCCGAAAATAGGGAACGTGGTACTTAACTCATGGGGCTGTTCTGAGGATCAGATGAGAGGGTGTGTGAGGATAATAATGACAGCATTACAGAGAGCTTTCTATGTGTTTGGCACAGAGCTAATGACATTAGGTCTGTTACCTTATTTAATCCTCATTCAAGGACGTTCAAGGTCATTCAAGGACAGCACATTTCACACCTGCATTTTAAAGCAGTCTCCTTAGACTTCCTGTGTGTTTATTTGTGCGGGTCTCCTGCATGCCAATAAAAAGCTTTGACAATCCCCTCCCATGGTTCACGGGAAGGACCTTAGGATGACTCTGGCAAGCAGGTCCCAAGTGATCTATGGCAGTCAAACCTGGACATCACAGTTGCTTCCATTAACTCCGTTGAGCAAGCTGGCACTGTCTCCAAGGTGTCCACGCAAACTGCTCACCACGCACGATAAAGCATCTGCAAGTGCCTCTTGCTTTGTCCCTGCATCCTGGCTGACAATGTCCTAGTCCTTACCAGACTCCCTGTTTGCACAATCGGTTTGCCTCTAAAAGGGCTGTCTCTGAGCTCTGTTTAAACATCAGCATGGGACCCTGGAAGATGTCATCTCCGTGAGCCCTCTTGTTTCCACAGGAGATGAAAATAGGATTGCTTTGGAAATCATTTCCTTCTTGTTCTGGGAATCTGCTCCGTGTCATTTAGTATGAAGAGAGGCAAACCCAGAAATATCTCAGGGAGAGGGAGTGATTTGAGGAATACAAAACGGCCATTGTGCTTCTACGTCCTGCCTCGCACAGGCTGTGGCTGGCAGCCCTTAAGAAGGGTTAGTTTTGCTTTCAGCATTTCTCCAGGAAGAACCCTCTCAGTTACCTTCCTCCAACTGAGACTTCTTCGAAGGCAGCCATGCTCACTGCTATACCACCACCACAGCACCCCACTCCTGCCTCTTGGACAAGATCTTCTTTTGTTTAACGCTGGGAAGGCTTGAAGATGTACCTTCTTCTACCTGTCCCTAGCCTAATCCTCATGATCTCAACAACACTGACCCTTGGCCTATCTTTTCCAACCTCAACCATATTAAAAGTATCTTTATAGCTGCCTGGTGTGGGAGGTCCTTCTGTCTGTGTGTTACTTTTATTGGTTAACGAATGAAGAAACTGGCTTGGCCTGATAGGGTAGAACAGAGCTAGGTGGGGAAGACTAAACTGAATGCTGGGAGAAAAGAGGTGGAGTCAGAGAGAAGCCATGGAGCTGCTGCTGGAGACAGATGTACTGAAACTTTGCTGGTAGGCCACGACCTCGTGGTGATGCACAGATTAATGAAGATGGGTTCAATTAAGTTATAAGAGTTAGCCAATAAGAAGCTAGAGCTAATGGACCAAGCAGTGATTTAATTAATACACTTTCTGGGTTGTTATTTCAGTTCTGGGCGGCCAGGACGAACAAACAGCTGCCTCTAACAGCTGCAATTGATGAAAAGGGAGACTGCGATTTAAGATGGAAGTTTGAATTTAGAGTTTGGATTATGGTTCTTGTACCTTGACCAAGCTGAGCTCTGAGCTTTCATTCCGCTCTCCACAATGGTATGATATCAAAGCAACACCTCTCATAGGGCAGATGGTTTAGCTGGAATGCATGAGACATGTAAAATCCTTTGCACGTTGCAGGTGCCGAGTAAATGATGATAATCCTCTCATTAGATGCAATTTTGTTTGTGGTTTATTCTTTTTTTTTGTTTCCTCTCCACATCCAACTGATTTTGTGACCTTACACATGAAACCACAACATTCTGCGTCTCAGTTTTCTGATCTGCAGTTTGGGAATCAAAACAGATTTTCACTGCATGCCTCATGGAGTTCTTACGGGCATTTGTTGATGTCACCGTCATCATTGAGCTCTGCAGCAGCAACGACATTGTCATCGTCATCAACAACATCTCAGTAGCAGCAGCACCACGATGATGACCACAACCACCAAGACACCTTCAGATTCAGATCCCAAGGAGCCCTCTGGGTTTCCATAGCTGCCTACTCAGAGCTGCTAGGCGAAGGCTCAGAAAAAAGGTGCCACGAAGTCCCAACCTCAAACAGTTTAGGCGTGGCTTCAACTTAGAAGCGACAGGGGTTCCTGGGAGAGATCTTGAAAAATCCCCCTAGCGTCATCTCAAAACCAGACACATCAGTTCATCTGTCTCCATCTACAAACCAAAGTCCTGGAATCGCAGTGGCAGGAGCCAGATGGGGCTTCAAACACTCGGAGTGTTTGCAGCTTTGTGTTGCAGCATCCACGTCACTGTTTACTGGGCACCTCTGTGGGGAGTGCTGAGAATTCCATCTGTCCCATGTGTGGGAACATTACAAGGCAAAGATAAGCGTGGAATTCAGGACTGTGGTTGGGAGGGATAGAGGAGGGCGAGGCACACAGCGGGACCTCAATTAGCAATTACTATTCTTTAAAAAGCTGTGTACCGATATGGTTGTTTAATGATCTTATATATTTATAAACGGTGTAGATCTATTCATATCTATGTAACATTTAATAATAAAAAGGGGAAAATAACAGAATCCCCTAATCCAGAAACAAGAAATCCCACACTATGTGAGCTATACCTATTTTTGTCTCTTATAAACTAGTTTGTCCCTATCACTTCTCCTAAACTGTAGTCCACAGTGACTGATGGATAACTTCACTCTTTGCTATACTGTTTTCTGCTCCCCACTTTCCTGGCGTTTTATTTGAAGGTACACCTTGAATCCCACCCTTGAAGTTATCTATTTGTCAAAGTGTAGATCAGTGGACTGAGGGCCTCCTGGGAACATTTTGTCTCTACTCTGGTCTAGGACATAACTCTGGCAGACAGCTTGATCATTTACGATTGCTCTATTTTAAGCAAAATGTCCTTGTGTGATTTATTCCCAATGACACCAAGCTGCTGAAAGAGTCTCCAGTGTTAACCTGTTTAGTCCTTCCTACCAAACACACGCCCTAAGCAACTGTCCTTCATAGTCACATCAGAAGTGGCTGGGACTGTGTATATCCGCCCAACAGGAGAAGACTGGAGTCTTTTCCTTTCAAGGTATAAGCAAGGGAAGCAACAGTGGCTCCAGCGTTGGTTAGGCTAGTTTGTTAAATGCGTGGTCTTGTCTGAGGAGCTGGGAGGGCGTATTAGCCATCCTTCTTGTTGCAGCTCCTCATTTCCCAGGGAATCCAGAGATGTGTGGTGGCTGGTGGGTTGAAAGGATAAAAATGGAGGCCTGGTTATCTTTGAGATAAACGATTTCCACACCTGCCATTACATGAGTGAGGAGGAGCTGGGAACCACACAAGCATTGCGTGTGCCTACGCAGTGTTAGCTGGAAGAGGTAGGCTTGGGGCACAGGTTACCTCCACGTGATTAGCTTCTTCCCTGGGCTAGGATGGGGTTGGGAGGAATTCAGGGCTTTCTGGTACTGTTTATTTCCTGCGAGTGACTTCTTTGGCCCTGTTTTGTATCACAGGGCAACAGTCAGACGTCAGTAACCAGACATAGGCACTAGCCAATCAGAATGGAGAAGGGATTTATGGTGGTGATCTCAGTGTCTCTGGCTAGATGCTGGGTGGTGGAGGCGAGGAGAGGGTCTGGGGGAAAAATCTAGGTGTGGGATGGGAAGAAGCTGCAAGGAGCATTGAGTACCTGCAATTCAGTAATTTTAGTACAGACCTATTTCAGTTTTCTAAGCACCGGTGTAGCCATGCTCCTGCCCATGACAGAGGTGGAGGAGATCTTTTTCTTTGGATCTTCTGAGCCACTTGGGGGCCTTGTTTTCACTTAAAGACTGCTGAATATGACTCTCAAGGTCCTAGATTAGGACCACTATCCTAGGGAGATCTGAGAATCCCTGGGCAACTAATCTTTAGTAATTAGTTCTAACTTTGGAAGGGTTGATGACTTGAGAGATGGAACCCAAAGGGGAAGTACGCCTAAATCAAGCATGGATTGTGTGCATGAATGACGCAGGCCTGGGGAACTGGCACACCGACAGGGCTGTTGCTATTTTGTTGAAGCCACCGTATCCTTCCCAGCTCTTTTAGGCTGCTGCCACACAGTAGAGCTGGTGTGCGTGGCAGTCTGACTTTTCAAGAGATGTTGAGACTCAGAGTCATTGGGTCAGTGTTAGGACTCACCAAGTCGACATTGCTTCAAATTCTTCTGCTCCAAGAGCCCTGCCTTAGAGACGGGTGAGGGGTGGGAATAAGGGTAAACCCAGGGGAGAAAGGAAAAAGATGAGCTCTGATGGGGGGGGGGTCCTTGATGAGCTTTTTCTCAGTATGGCCCTCAGATGGTTGTGGCCCACTGCCATCTCTCGGCTGTCCTCCCATGTCCTCCAAACACATCCTACCCCGAACCCCTTTGGTGTCAGGGTCTGAGCCTGAAGCAGCAAGGTACTTCCAGGACCTCTGACTCTTAGCTGGGAGGTGTAGCGTGTTCAGAAAGGAATTTCACTTCAGACTTGGAGTGTTGGTTCTCTGGAATGTTCTACTAAGGAGCAGATTTGTCAGTGGAACTTGGCTTGACTGCTACATTTAAGCCCAGTTGCGAAAGCTTTCTGTCTACTCAGAAACCCACGTCTCCATTGTTCACTCTCTCTCTTGCCTTTTCTTCAGGACTCAGACTGTGTTCTGAGCTCTGAGGCCAGGCTGTGTGGATTTCCTTTTAATGTCACAGTGTTGGACAGACCCTTTGCTTTAGAAATTCCCACCTGGAATTTTAAAGTCTTTTTTGCTGTTTTGTTTTGTTTGAGACAGGGTCTCACTATGTAGCCTTAGATGGCCTACAACTTGCTGTGTAGACCAGGCTAGTCTTGAACTCATATAGAGATCCTCCTGCCTCTGCCTCCCCAAGTGCTGGGACTAAAAGGTGTATGCCACCAGGTTCAGCAGTCCCATTTTCTTAAAAACAACCAAACCTAGCAGTTGTAGGTATTCATTAAGCATCATTTAAGTTGTTTTTCTTCCTTTTTAGAAGTAACTTATTTTTATTTTATGTGCATTGGTGTTTTGCCTGAATGTATGTCTGTGTGAGGGTGTCAGATACCCTGGAACTGGAGTTACAAACAGTTGTGAGCTGCTGTGTAGGTGCTGGGGATTGAACCTGGGTCTTCTGGAAGAGCAGCCAGTGCTCGTAACTGCTAAGCCATCTCTCTAGCCCCCTTAAGTTATTTTCGTATCTTGGGTAATCTCCACAGTGGTCCAGTGAGGTTGGCATTCCTACCCCTACTGATGAAAGAGAATGTCTGGGATAGTCTGCCCAGAAAATGAGAAACAGAAACCTGAACTCTGTGTCCAGCAGAGCCTGCTGGCCTTTTCTGAATTTGTAGCCAAAATTACACCATGTTGCCTTCTAGCAGTTGGGACTCATTCACTGTCCCGCAGTGAATAATGGTCTTTTGGTTCATCCATTACAGTCCCCAGACGGATTTTGCAACCAGATAGTTTGGGTTCTCATCCTTGTCTCAGCCAGTCTGTGGCCAATTTTCAAGTTTCCATTTCCTCGGCTCTATAAGGGAACAGTTAGAGTTGCCCTGCAAAGTTTTACGGTAAGTATACAAGGAGATGAATGTATGATTCTCATTGCTGTATCCAGCATGGAGGTAAATGTCAGACAGGTGTTGGTGGAATAAAAGAGTGGAAGACGCTTGTGAAGAACAGGGTCCACAGAATCAACTCACCAGGGCTCATGGGGCTTGCGGAGACGGAAGCAACAATCAGGGAGCCTGTATGGGTCTGAACTAGGTCCTCTGCATATATGTTAGTTGCGTAGCTTGCTGTTCTTGCGGGGCCCCTATAGGAGTAGGGGGTATCTCTGACTCTTTTACTTGCTCTTGGGACCCTTTTCCTCTGCTGGACCCTTTGCCTCATCCAGCTTTGACATGATCTATTATTGCAACTTGTTATACTGTGTTCAGTTGATATCCCTGGGAGACCAGCTCTCTTTGGAGGGAAAACAGAGGAGGAGTAGATCTGGGGAGAGGGGAGTTGTGTGTAGGGGGAACTGGGAGGTGTGGAGGGAGGGGAGGCTGTTGTTAAGATGTAATATATGAGAGAATAATAACACACAACTGGAGGAAGCACAATAGGCTTTTGCTTACAACTAAATGTCAGAATACACTTATCAATGTTATGGTAGGGCTGATACATGAAAAAAAGTTCCATTTTCGTCAAAAAAGGTGTTCATGAAATCAGCTTTTACTTGACAATATCAGCTCATCCCACCCAAGCACTGGCGGTATGATCTGGGAGGCCTTCCACTCTGGGAGGTTATCCTGGAGAGATGGCAGGAACTGAAAAACTTCTCTTTCATGTTCCATATTCATTTCTGTTTCATAGAAATCCTTTTCTGTTGCCCTGTAAACACTCTACTTGATAGTCACAAACTGGACCAGTTGCCACTGGGGAATGGCCTAAACAATCAGTTGGCTTATTATACTGTATATTTGCTGCTCTGGGTCTAGAGTGACTTGGTATACTTAATGAGAGTGATTTTTTCTGCAGTAAAGATGAGGCAGGGGTACCCACATTTAGAAAAGATCATCGTGTATTTCTGTCCCTGCGACTGTACTATTTCTCCATCCAGTTGGCTGTCCTGAGTTGAACATGCTGATTTCATGGTGTGTACATGAATCCCAATCTCACAGAAATGCAAGAACAACATGCTACCGTGGGCCCCACGGGCTCCAAAACTCAAGCACATATGTCGTATTCTTTGGCAGGATTATGATTTCATTTTATTCTATTAATGTCTAGAAGTGCCTACAGATCATTCAGTTTGCCAAGTGTGTGGGCGGGTTAAAGATATATATTTGCAATCCCGAGACCTGCAAGAACTGTCTGCGGTAAAGGACTAATTAGACCTGCCTCTTTTTTGTTTTTTTAAGTGGCATCCAGCCTTAGTAGCAAGTGGCATTTATGCATCGAAGTGTCCACATTGATGGGCATGTGATGAGTGCTAAGTCACAACAATTACATTTAATGAGAACTAATGGGCTGTCTTAGAGCGTGACCCTGACTCCCAGAGCTGCCATCCCCGCTCCCCCGCCCTATTCACAAAGCTCCCTGGCCAGACCTGCTCACGTCAGTCCATCCATGTGGAGTCACTTCATTTTGACCCTTTCTCCATGGCAGACTCTGTCCTCTTCCCCCTTCTGCCAGTGGTGTAAACATTGCACCCACCGAGCCTGTTTATAGTCTTCCTTGAGAAGTCCATTCTTCCCCACTTCCTGCCCCGTCTCGTCTGTGTCTGTTGCCTGCAAAATTCTTCCTTTATTCCTTCTATCTCTTTTTTCTTCCCAAGCCTTCTCTGTCCACTTCCCTTGGTAGCAGCTCTCCCCAAAGAGCACCCCTTCTTGCCCTCTGCCTTTGTCCTATTAGGGGAAATAAGTCATCTGCCCCAATGCCTCAAATGGTTAGGAGCCTCGGAGAGCAAAACTGTTGGAATGCAAGCAGAATATGGATCTAAACTCACTGTGCAGTCAAGGTTGCTTTGAAGTGCATTGTGCTGTGAGGGGAAGGATGAAAAGTTCTATAATGCCATCCATGTCCCTTATCTGCCTCTCCATGCTCCCTGTTTATCTACTGTGTACAAATGTATGGAAAGAAATGGGCCAAGGAGCTTAACACATAATAAAAATCTTTTGGCATTTGGTAGTCAGCCTCCTCTCTGGCCTTGTTCGTAGTAAACTCTGGAAGTAACTCTCTTCGGTTTTCGTGGTTTCTCAGAAGACGGCAGAGGCTGTTCTGTGTGACGGAGAGAGAGTGGACTGGCGACGAGGTCAAAGAGGCTCTGAGAACAATTTCACCTCTGCCATACTGCGCTGTCCTAGGATGTGGAGACTACGTTGAGGTTGAGCGCGCACTAGCCGAGGGGCCAAATCCTGCACGCGGAAGGCCCAGGCACCGACGTTTTCCCCATTCCTTGGTTCAAGCCGTAGGCTCGGCTGAATCAATCACTAAGTTTAGAAACATGCTGGGTGGTGTTGCACACCTTTAATCCCAGCACTTGGGAGGCAGAGGCAGGGGCAGGTGGATCTCTGTGAGTTCAAGGCCAGCCTGGTCTATAGAGTGAGTTCCAGGACAGCCAGGGTTACACAGAGAAACTCTGTCTCAGGGTGGTGGTAGGGTGGATGGGGAGAGAAGGCCAACCAATTCAGGGCAGCAGTTCACGCCTTCCCAGTCCTTCAGGTTAAAACGGGTGCTCGAGGAGACGAATCCTTAGAAGACCGGGAGGATGCCTGTAATGGAGGCAGACTGTATTTACACGCAATTCACCTCTTTTTGTATCTAAGAAAAAGCCACCCAAGGAATCATTTGCTGGTAAGTACGGTCTGTGTGGCTGAAGCAGTGGATAGTGGGGGCATCGTCTTGCCAAACGCTGACTTTCTCCGGAGGTCAGTCTGTTGTCCCGAGTGGCAGCCACTTCGGTGGGCGAATAGGACGGTCATCTCTGCTCCTGAGGGGACTGCTTCAGGCTGGGACCCCTTCAAGGTGGCTGGCTGTTCGTGTTTTCCAGAGGTGGGATGGGAGGCATAATGCTTGGTGGGAGGAGGGCTGTAATTCTGAAATCTCACGGTTTTGACTTGCTGTGAGACAGAAAGAGGAGCAAAGGACCAGGTGTGAGATGTGTATTCTACCCTCAACCCCCGGAGAAGATGTGTCCCTGCTCCACAGTTGTCCCCACTCAAGACGCCTCATTTATGTGGTGTTCATTCAGCAAGCATTTGTGTCTACTACGCATCGTGTAATATACCCTGTGGGGTGCTGGGGACCTGAGAGGGGACAAACCCACTGCTGTGATGGGAGACGCGTGAGCCGCTGAGGTGGTGGAGTAGCGACTCGTAGGCAGCCAGGGAAGCTGTTCTTGAGGCAGAAGGATTGAAGAATGAGGGTGAATAAGGGAGAAAACAGGGTTAACAGTGGTCTTCACAAGGACCCTTCTGGAAAATACAAGTTCACCTTTCTCCTCTCCTCCCGTTTTTCCTTAAGGTTTTTCTGGAGGCCTGGGTCTTCCTCACAAGTTCCCCATAATCTCCTTAGAAATGCTCATCCCAGAGCTGGTTCCCTGGACACCCGCTGTTGCCATCTAGCCTTCGAAGTGTTGACTGACTTCTCTGTACATTAAGACCACTAGACAAATATACAGGGCAGCATTTCATGTGTGTTTTTCAAAGATGGACGAAACAGAGTCAAGTGTGGTAGCACAGGCATTTGGATGGGGGATTGTGGGTTTGAGGCCAGTTTTAACTATATAGTGAAAATACGTCTCAAAACCAAAATAAAACCTAGATGCAAGCATCCAAAATAGCCTAAGATCTGGAGCTCTGGGATGATCAATACTGGCAACACCTGGCTGAGCTGAAGGGTTGCTCCCTTTTTATGAGACTGTGTCTCCACTTTGCTTGAAGCCCCATCTCACTCTGCTTTCTCTCATAGGTCCCCTAGGTGGTTATGCATCTTGCTTGGCAATTGTAGGTGTTTGCTTCCGCTAGTTACTGTTCCACAGCTTAGTAAAGCCTTCTTTCTGTGGTACTTCCTGGGAGTTACTTCTTTGTTCCACAAGATTACCTCGTTTTTATCTCCAAGTTTCCCCTGCTTTCTGATTCTCACCGTTTCCACTGGGATCTTGGGACGTCAGAGTCTGGGGGTTGTGTCTGATGACTTGGGAGATTGGACAACTGGGGCGTGGGATCCTTTGGATTGCATGAACACTGGAAGTTGGAATAAGCACTCCCAACCCTTCTGTCAGTCACCACGAACTTTTCCAAGTGCATTTCTGTACAGGCTGAGTAGAAAGAACCTGAGCTTTTGTATTGGATACAGATGCCAGCTGCGTGGCTTTGGGCAATGTTTAACTCCCCAAGCTTTTGCTTCCTCATTCTACATGAGGATGAAAATGATACCTGCCTCAGAGGGTTGTTATTGGGGTTTAATGAGATGGAACACATGGAGCTCTGTGCATGGTGTCTGCTAGCACATTTAGTAGTTAGCTTAGCAAATAGGAGGGAACCCAAGCCGCCCATTGTTGTAGGGTGTGGGTGACAGTGGGGTGGTGGTGAGGGTGGTAGTGGGGGGAAATGATTGGCAAGTGCGGTGATGCTCAGTACAATGAAGGATCGTGAGGAACATCACCTGATTCCTTTATGTCACCTTCTCCTTTTCATTGTCTCTCTTGCCTCAAGGACCTTATAAAACTCCATGTCTTCTAGCACAAAAATCTTCAGATGTTAACAGATCTGACAGATGCCATAGATGCCACAATAAGGTAGCTGTTAGAATCACCAGTCAATGTGACTTGGGCATCACTTAAGTTCTCCCTCGTCTTAGTTGTTCCTGTCACTCGATGGAAAAGTATGTATCAAGCCCTGTGTAAACACTGCACATATCTTACATAATGTCATCGCCAAGCCCATGTACGGCCATTATTATTATTTACCTAACATCTTTTAGATTTATTTTTATTTTATGTATATGGGTCTGTCTTGTTTGCATGTCTCAATGTGCGCCACGTGTGTCCCTGCCAAGGTCAGAGGAAGGCATCACATCTGGAACTGGAGTTGTGGGGTGGTTGTGAAGTCACCATGGGGGTACGAGGAACTGAATCCAGGTCCTCTATAAGAGCTGCAAGTCCTTTTAACTGCCAAGTCATCTCTCTAGGCCCTATATTATTATTTCTATGGATGAGGCAAATAAGGAAATCATGAATGAATAAACAAAGCCCCAGAAGGGTGAAGTGTATTAGCCAGAGCCACCTAACCACAGCAGTGATTCAAATCAAGCCATGTTTTCTCCAGGCCATTTCTGAATCATAGAAGAGGCCTGAACAAAGAGAATGAGGAGTATGTTTATGAAGGAGAAGGCATGCTTGCTGTGAGGGGGGTAGGATTGTGTTGTGTGTGTGAAGATTCTATTGGAGGCTGCCATTGTAGTTGGCAATGTCCGTGGTGTGCAAAGCTGGGAGGCTAAAGAATCGGGTTTCCAAGTATACTCCATCCCTACCTTTTCGGTGCCGTTTTTTGAATTTTCTGGTTTCACTAGGATCGAGGGTGGGGCAGATGCAGGTGGCTTGGGCGGTGGCTCACTCTTGATGGGTATCTCTTTGCCTTCCATGATGAGGGAACTGGCCGCTGAGTGGATCCTGGTCTTGCTACCTCTGCTGGTGCAGGTCAGGGCAGGCTCCCCAGTAGAAATGGGTTTAGACCCCATCTCTACCATCATGGGTGTTGGGGAAGAGGTCATTCCCTGTGGCTGATAGAACTGGTACTTCTGAGGCCGGATCACCATGGTGGGGCTGCGCCTGAGAGATCCCACCATGAAAGTGGGGATCCCTGACTGCACTGGTCTCTGCAAGGATCCATCTGCAGAATGACAGAGCAGTATCAGCAAAAGAATGGCTGATAGAGGATTGCATGTGGGCTGGATATGCACTGTGTCCGCTATCCCAGAATAGATAGGTAAGGCTTTTCTAATATGACCACTCACACTCTCCTGGGGTCTTTCAAAGGTGACCTATTCTATTTTTAGTGTTATTTGCTGTTGCTGGCAGCAGGTAAATGTCTAGTTGAATGCCGTGTGAGGTAGCTGAAGGAATGCTGCTTCAATCGATGTCCCCTCTGCCCCCTTTTCTCTTCCTCTAGCCCTTTAGGATGGCTAGGGAAACAGACACATAAAGTTTCACAGTGAAAAAAGCAAACAGAGAGGCGGACAGGCCAAAGAGGAAGAAGAAAGTGAGAAGCACAAAGTGAGCAGACAACAGAGCGGAGGGCTGAAGAGGGAGAGGAGGCTGCTGCCATCCCTGTGTGCTGAAGAAATCGTTAATAGAAATTTTAAGTGTGGGGGTGGGGCAGTCGCCGAGAACACCTCCTGTGCTCATGTCCTTGTTTACTTACTTCCTGGTGCTCAGCTAAGGTTCCCAACCACAACATGGAGTGTGGATTGCTTCTTACAGGATATATAAACTGCCAAGCAGCACCTGAAGCACAGGTGCTTGCTGGTTGTCATTATTATGTGAAGGACAGTGCAGTGTGCCCTAGCAACGCAGAAGTCTGAGGGGTGGTGTGTGTGTGTGTGTGTGTGTGCTTCTTGTAGACATTCCTTCCTCAGTTAACAGAAACCAAGTCCTCCCCAAGAGGTTCTAAGAAGAAGGTCCCGTTCCTTGGGCAGAAGTTCTATAAGTGACCAAAGAAATGGGAGGCTCCTTGCCTTTGGAGAAAAGACTGTGTGAAGCATTGTGGATTGTTCTCAAAGGGTCTCCAAGCGTTCGAAGAACCATATATTATCGATGATGGTCTTTTCTGACAGTTCTTGGACACATTCTTTTTTCCTGACACAGGGTTTCTCTGCATAGCCCTGGCTGTCTTGGAACTTACTCTGTAGAAGAGGCTGGCCATGAACTCACAGAAATCTGCCTTTCTGTGCCTCCCAAGTGCTGGGATTAAAGGTGTGTGCCACTACTAGCCAGCTTGGACACATGTTTAAAGCAAAGTCATCCGTGTCTAGCATGGAGGGCCTGAGCCAAGCCACACTTTGTATTGTGGTTGCGAACCTTCACCAAGCAGGAAGTTGTTACTGTGGACAATGAGCTCAGGTGTAAGCAGGAAGTTATCATGGACAATGAGTTCAGGTGTGTTCTCAGTGCCGCAAGCATTTTGCGATTCGCTGAGGCTGACCCTTCCATTTCCACATTCGTTTTTTCCACTGATTAGCGGCATAGGCCTTTGGAGAGACTGACAGCTTGACCTACCTCACCTTGGAAAAAGGGAGAAAGGAAAGCTTCTGCAACTAGGGAAGTCAAAACAATACCAGACAGACACGTCTTTGACTCCCATAGATGTGGAGAGGAAAATTGGCTTTTTTGCCTATCTGGCCAGTGTGCAGTTTTCAAGCGACCTAATACTCTCTTGTTATGTGTGCATACAACACAAACCGTCAAAGTTCTAGGTCAATCAAGAGTTATAGAGCCATAAAGAGGTAGTGTATTAAAAATATGTGAGCTATCATAAGTGGAATGCAATTCTTTGCATGGCTAAGTGGTCTGGACTGACGGAACATCTCAACCCTAAACAAGCTCATGATGTAGATGGACCAAAGATGATTGGTTTAGTTATAGTAGTAACGAAGTGATTTCTATACTAATAATTAAAGTTACTTTATCGAGAAAATAACTGTTTTTAAAAGCCATGTTCTCAAGAGATTGTTATATGGTAGACACTGTATGGTTAGCCTAGTAGTTAACCTGATAGGGATACTGTGCCAACACGGTATATCACATGGAGGGTGATGAGCTGAGTATTATTTCTACTTTACAAATGAGGAAAATAAAGAGGGCAGAAACTTGGACTAGGCTGTTAGGGTGGATAATCGGTGGGGGGGGGCAAGAAGGGGGGGTGAGGCTGAAACAGGAGATACAGGTGGGCACAGTTAGAGGCTATGCCGGTTATGAGATGGAAAAGGCTGGGACATGGAGAAGTGACTTTCCCTTCAGCATACTGTCCCCTGTGCTACTCTGCTGTCCCTGCGCCTCATGCTTTAATCGTTTGGTGAGATGGCCCGAGAGACGGCAGGGCCAGTTTTGAGTTGGGGATGTAGAACAAAGTGTATGTCCCACACTTGGATTGTGACCGGAAGGGATCCTTTCTTGCTTCGTACAATGAGGTTTTAAGATCTTTCCTGAGTCCCTGCAAATGAAATCTCATGCAGAAGTTTACTATGTTGAGAATTAATCACAGCATGGCATTGATGATAGATGTGCATGTACTGCTGTGTGCTCAGTGTGGATGGCATAGAGGGAAAAAAAGAAAGTCATGGAATGGTGCACACAGTGTGACTGGAAGGTGTCTATCAATCTGGAAAAATTTGGACCTGGTGGGCTCAGAATGAGAGTCTTACTTTTGTATAACCTTTTAAAAAAAGAACTTCTCTGCATGGGTTACATAAACAATATAGTAGAAAACGGGTTCTGAGTACTGTCTCTAGAGTCTTGTCTTCTCCTCCCAGGCCCTGCCCGTTCAAGGGGTGTCTCCAGAACACAGCACTGGACCAGCAACGTCAGCCTTTGCGTGGGTACCCCCTTGGCTACAATCCAATCACATGCTGCCACCCCGTTATTCACCATGTAGGTATGAATGGACCAGACGGAAGTGGTCTTCAGTCGGTCTAGGCTACACTCAATAAAGGCACTCCTCCCTTGGGAACTATCCTTTGCAGAGGCTCAGCTTAAAACCAGTTGTTCTTGTGAAAACCCTCCAGTGTGCCCCAATCGGAATCCCCGCTGTTTAGCTCTAGGCACGTACCTCTCGGCCACCACTTACTCTTTCTCATGCTGCTCCGCCCTTTCCGAAGAGACCCTTGTCCCGGAGTCCCAGGGCCAGCTGTGCTCCCCGCAGGGTTAACCATGGCAGTGGGCACGAAGACAGATTTGAAGGGTCGGTTTTGCCGGGGATCACCTTCTGAAAAGCTACCCTGGGAGGACACAGAGGAGGTGGGTAATGCCCATGTGGTGTAGACAGTGGGACTCCGGGGATCTGGAAAACTAGATGTCTTTCTAGCTGTTGAACTAGTTTGTAAAAGAGAAGAAATGGAGAGAGAAAATGTTCAGTTAAGAGACCTATTTCTTTTTTAAACAGCTCCCAACCATATGAATGTAGTCGCTTTTGACCATTCACACCCACTCCTTTGTCACCCACAGATCTGCCTACCGTGATCCCACCTCCCTGCCACCTTAAATGACTATGTGGGTCCTGACATCAGGGAGATGGGCTTATGAGGTCCTGGAAGACCCTGCACCTTCAAACTTCATTTTTTCCATATAACTCTGATCACCCTTCACCCTACACTCCTTCAGCCCAAGGCAGGGCACAGGCCTTATGTGAGCTTGATGCTCTTTGCTTGGCTTGTTTGGTAAGTCTCTGTTTACTCAGAGTAGCTTTCCCACTCAGTGCTAAACCGTCTGAAGGTGAGGGTTTCTGAGGTTTATCTTATAGCCTTTGCGATCTGCCTATATTGCCGATTAGTGTGTGTGTTGAATGGCAGCCTCCATGGCTTGAGAGTTCCTTCTAGTCATTTTGGTTAGCACACGTTGAGGGTTTACTGTAAGCCAGACACTGGCCAGGTACTTCACGCATATTAATGTGAGTTCTTCGTGACAGTTTTTCCAGACAGTGCTGCTATCCCTATGGCTTTATAGACTCTTTAATTTGTAAATTACATAGAGCATTTATGGGACTGGAGAGCGCGCTCAATTGGTAAAGTGTTTGCTGTGAAACCACGAGGACCCAAGAACAATCTCCACTATCCAGTTACGAAAAGCCAGCCGTGGTAGTAGTATCTTGTGATCCCCAGTCAGGGGAGGGGGAGACAGGCAGATCCCTGGAGCTTGCGGGCCTAGCCGAATTGTTGAGTTCTAGGTCCTAGTGAGAGACCCTAGCTCAAAAGATGAGGAATGACACTTGAAGTTGACCTCTGGCCTCCACACCCACTTGCACATACATGTGCCTTCTCTTACACACACACACACACACACACACACACACACACACACACACACACACACGGTATATGTGGGGGAAGATAGACACACAGAGACTCATGGTTACTCGGCCAAGCAATTACCAGACTAGAGGTCTGGTAAACCAGGTCTGAGCTAGCTCTCCCACTTCAGAACTATACCAACTCTGGGGCTAGTTAGAGAAACAGAGAAAATTGGTCTGTTTTGCACCTGGAATCAACTTAGGCAGCTTGCAGCCCTGAAGTGACTTTGTGAGATGCTAATGCTTCAGTCTTGGGCTGTGATGTCGTGAGCAGCACTGAAGTTTGATAAACAACGAGATCGTGACCACTGTTTCCAGTCTTGGGAAGCGCATGGTAGTCGTGGTTACCTGACATGCCTTTCTCCCTCTCAACTGACCCAAACCTGGCATCCTGTCTTCTAGGGGCAGTCCATCAGTCACTCCGTCACTCTGATGAATAAATAGCCTCTGATAATTCCACAGAAATGACGAACTCCACCAGGGCCCTGGTATAGAAAGCCTTCCGGGTGTCCTATCCCCCAGTGCCCTCCATGGTTTTCTTTAGGCTATTTCTCCTCATTCTTCCTCATTCTCTTGTTATCTCTTCTGCCTATCAAGAAAGCACGATGTGTATTATAATAATGAGCCAATGCTGCATGAAAGCAGGAGAGCCACTGTTTAACTGTGGCCAACGCTACACAAGAAACAGGCTGCCAGGTGTTCTAAGAACTGATGCCTGCAGCAAGAGACCTCGTATCCAGAGCTGCCAACCTGGTCTGGTCCCCGTGGTGTGGTCCATAGAGAGTGGAGTAAACCATTAGTGAGAAAGCAAGTCTGTATTCTAGAGACGACGCCTGGGAAGTGAAGAAGATCCCCAGCAAATGACTTCTATAGCAGAGGGCAGCTGATCTGGGTTTTGAACAAGAGGCCTCTAGGAGTTACTTGCTGCAGAGTGCATCAGCAACGGGCAAGACTAGTTCCCAAATCGTTTCCGGCAGGAGAAACAGAAGCAAGCAAGGATGGAATAGAGCTAATTAGGCTCAAGTCAGTCTCATTCCACCAGTCCCTTCTCTGAACGACTGTTTATGGCACCAGGTATAAACTCAGCACTGGGCTTGATTCCAGGAACTCCTAAACTGTGAGTTTTCCCATCCAATGCTGACTCCCTCTATGTCTTTTGGCAACAAGCTTAGCACTTACCCAGCATTTTCTTCCAACATCAAAGCACTTTGCTACCTTGTATTAATTAATCCCTAGGAAACCCCAAACCTGAAGACATTATGATCCTTGTTCTCAGAGGACACTGAAAGACATTCTGGGCTTAAGTGGGAGGAGTGGATATTCTGGTTTGCTCTGCTAACACAGGTCCCTGTGTCCCTTTCTGTCTGTGATGCTAGACCTTATCCTGTTTTCAAAGAGAGCATTCCACATAGAGTTTTGCCATGGGAAGCAACCTCCTCCTAAGGAGAAATGTTGAACTTTGGCCATCTTTTTCATATCTGTGTGGGGAACAAAAGGTCACAGTGATGATTCCTTGTCACGTTTCCCCAACCCATAAGACACAAGGCAGGCATACTTGTCTGTGAAGGCTACGATAAAGAGCCATCCTGCCTAACTGCATAGACAGGGATCTACTGGGAGGACAAGAGCCAGGTGGAAAGGACCTGGGAGCAGGATGCAAGCAGGCAGCTGAAGGTTCAGTGGGGGGAGGATCTGAAGCAGGAGTGTGCATCAGAAGTAACTGCTGGCCTCATCATAATGACCTCTAGCTTTCCTGTATCCTTTCCTCCATGGCTCCTGTTTCAAAATCCAAGTAGGTCTGCAAGATTGGTCAAGGAAAGCTGGCATGGCGGTACACATCTGTAATCCCAGCATTGAGGAGAATTGGAAGTAGAAGGGTAAGTATCTCCATCAGGTTTTCTATTGCTGTGCAGAGACTCCATGACTACAGCCACTCTTATAAAGGAAAACATTTAATTGGGGCTGGCTGACAGGTTCAGGGGTTTAGCTTATTGCCATTATAGTGACATGCAGGCAGACATGGCAGCAGACGTGGCACTGGAGAACCAACATCTGGATTCTCAGGCAGCAGGAAGAGAAAGACATTGGGCCTGGCTTGAGTATGTGAAACCTCAAAGCCCATCCCCAGTGACACAGTTCCTTCAACAAGGCCACACCTACTCCAACAAAGTCACACTTCCTAATAGTCCCACTCCCTGTGAGTCTACAGGGGGTCATTTTCATTCACACCCCTACAATAAGGAACTCAAGATCAGCTTTATTTACACAGTAATTTCAAAGCCAGTTGGGCTACACAAGACCCTGCCTCATGCACCACCAGCCTGTAAGAAAAGAAGATTAGTTATGGATGGGATGAGGAGAGAGTTGAGGACTACCACTTATTGAGAGCATACAGGACAAAAAGACTCAAGGGGATGTTGGTGCTTTTAAGAAGGGGTTTGGATGCTGGACAGATGAACACTGTAGACCCTTCATATGTCTTCAGGGTGAAAGAGAAGAGATTTCATGGAAGCAGAGGTTTAGCTGTGGTTAATAAGAGCTGGGCACATTGGTAGCTGTGGCTGGAGGTTTTTTTTTTTAACTATGGGCCCACTTACTGCAATTTAAATTGAAACCTCGCCATTTTGGTCAGTTTTTTTCTCTTGGAGACATTCTCGCTGTGTAGCCCTGTCTGCCTTGATATTCACTATAGAGCTCATCCTTGTCTCAAACTCCTGCCAATCCTCTTATCTTAGCCTCCCTGAGCGCTGGGATTATAGGCCTGTGTCACAGTGCCGAGTTCTGGTCAATCTTTAGAGACAGTTAATCCCTAAACTCTGTCTCAGTTTGTCAGGGCATGATGCTATAAAAGCAAAGGTTTCAGTGCCCAGGGGACACCTCACATCTCTGAGCCCTGAACTGTTGGCATTATATATCAAGGGAGCTAAATGACACTACAGAGCCATCGTTGTACATAGGAAACAGGCAAGGGAGGCGTCAAAGAGCAGAAAGGAGCCTTGTATGTGTTGTCTAACCTACTAGGTTCTCATGTAGGACTTGGTGGTAGCAGAAACAAAGATGACAAAGGACAATATTTTTCAGTTCTGAGAAGTAAGAGGAAGAAACATAACAGAAGGGTGGGTAGGACCAGGGGCGAGGTATACCCAGCTGGAAAATTTGGCAAATGTTCACATCTAAGGTTAGTGAGGATGGGAGCTTTCTTTGTATGAGAAATACCATCAAGGAAATAACACTCAGATTCCTTCTAACACAATAGCACTTAGGAACAGAAATACTGGTTCTTCTTGGGAATGCCACTTCCCCATGAGAAAACCATGCCCCAACCTTAACACCTCACGATCCGCTAATGTTCAGATTTCTGTGGACTTGGAAACAGGCTCAGCTCACTGTCAATCTGTGGTGCCGGAACCCCACCACTGTCTGGTATGCAGCCATTTCGGGGGAGGGGGGAAGCACAGATATGCACGGCCTGCATGTCTGGGTGTACTGGGTGTCTGCTTAAGGGAAAACCAAGAAAGAGAATGGAAGCAGAAGTACTGGGAAGCTGGAATCCCACATGCACACAGTGACCACACATTCCGATCACCCCAGGGCACTGAAGGCTTTCCTCTTTTTTGTTTAAACAGAAAAAGGGGAAATGATGGAGGAAGGTCATCTGTCTATGTGTTACTTTCATTGGTTAATAAAGAGAATGCCTTGGCCTTTTTGATAGACCAGCCCTTAGGTGGGTGGAGTAAACAGAACAGAATGCTGGGAGGAAAAAGGCAATGAGGCAGACGCCATGCTTCTCCTGCCCAAGATGGATGCAGGTTAGAATCTTTCCCGGTAAGCCACGGCCTTGTGTTGATATACAGATTATTAGAAATGGGTTAATTAATATGTGAGAGTTAGCCAATAAGGGGCTGAAGAAAATGGGCCAGACAGTGTTTAAATGAATACAGTTTCCGTGTAATTATTTCGGGAGTAAGCTAGCCGGGATCTGGGTGAGAACACAGCCTGCCACTTCCCTTTTACAACACTTCCTCAAAAATACTCATGTAGAGACGATAAATGTCTGACTACTCTCATTCATTCTAATACTTTGATGACGCATCCAGGACTCTGGGCTAAGGCTGATATATAAGCAAAGACGTTGGCAGTCGGCATGGGTCCTAGACTACTTAGGTCAGGTCCCACAAGAGGATAGTCATCCCCCTTTGTCCTTACGGTCCCTTCGCCGTCATCCCAAGTTCTTTTCAATGCCTTCCCGCTTTGGTTTATCTCATCAGACTCTACTGCCCACGACAGTTGTTGCAATCACCTCCTGTCTAGATTTGCCTCGCCTCTTAGTCCTTGAGGATTTTAGCTTCTGGCTCCCCTATTAGTCTCTTGCCACCTCATCACACCACAATGATCTCATCTAATCTCGTCTAATTAATGGCTTTAAATAGCATCTCAAGACCCGGGCTCTCTCAGTGCTAGCCGTGCATCCTTAGTGGCTCACCAGCATCTTTACTTGTGTCACCATCAGACACCTCACACTCAATCTGCTGTGAGGTAAGTGTTTGCATCACAGCTCAAACCCCTCTGCTAATGTTTTCATCATTGTCATCCTAATAAAAGAGACACACTCTCTTTTGGTTAACCGGGGTGGGGTGGGGGGATCTCACATTCACCTTGAATCCTCTCCCCCTTCACACCTGATATTTAGTGTTGGAAAATCTCTGATGCCTCTAGTTTTAAGGCATCTGTGGACTCTACATCTTCAAATTGCCACCACATACGCTGACAACATGATGACGTACCCTCTCTGAAGGATCGCTACGGAATTCTCTCAGCTAGATTTTCTGTCTCTTCTCTTTCTTCTCTACAGTTTATTCTCAGCTCAGGAAAGAGAGTTTATGGCTAAACATAGGTTAGATTGTGGTACTCTTCTGCTCAAAACTGCTATGAAGCTAAAAACCAAACCCTTCATTATGATCTAAGAATTCTAGATAACTTGGCCCCATTTATCATTCTGACCTCATCTTCTATTGGTCTCCCCCTCATTTGCTCTTGTCCAGTCTAGTTGGTTTTCATGTCAGGCCCATTCCTACCCCAGGGCTGTTGAACTTGCTGTTTCTGTGGCCTAGAATGTATTTCTCTTCAAGATCGGCTTGGCTTGCCTTCCCATTTCCCTCATTCTCCTTTCTTCTCAGTAAGGTCAAATCCTTACACACAGATGTAGGTGCATGCATATGTGTTTTATTTACTAATATTTCCCCAGGTCCAGGAAATCTGATGTATAGTTAACATCAAGGAACTGGAGAGAGGGCCCAGCAGTTAAAAGCACTCGTTGCTCTTTCAGAGGCCCTGAGATTGGTTCCCAGCACTCATATGGTAGATCACAACCATCTGTATCTCCAGTACCAGGAGATCTGGCGCCCTCTTCTGGTCTCTGAAGGTACCAGACCTGCACACAGTACACATGCATACATGCAGGCAGACCACACATACACATAGGATCTATAAAAACATTAACTATGTTTGAAGAGATGAAAGCGTTAGCTACACACACTTTTGGTTTGCCATTCTTTCAACGAATTCTAAGCACCTTATATTGAAAGGAATAGCTATGGCGGGCGTCCCAACTTCTGTCATATAAAAACCCAAAACAAGAAAAATTAAAAAAAAACTTTTTATATAACTTTGGTCCTTGAGGACCTAATTTTTGCCTATACTCATCCAGACAGGTTCCTTCTGCCTCACCGGCTAGCCATGTGGAAAAAAATCTATTAAGAATGTAGCCTTTTATTGAACCCAGACCTTCTAAATGGTATCCCCCGCTTTTCTCTGTTGTCACCATGACCTCGGTCTAGCTTCTGGCACACACAGTCACTCATGATTCCTTTGTCCTCTGTTTCCCATAGGTTAAACCTCCCCACTGTTATCAGTTTCTTCCATGTTGTAGTTTGTTCTTTTCTCACCATTGTTGCTGCCCTCCTCCAGACACAGTGCTCCACCTAAAGGAAGGTCTGTCAAAGTGGCAGTAGGGTTTTGATGCTCACAGTATCTGTCACTAGCCTGGAGTTTGTGATCCACTGATATGTCACAAAGACAGGGTTTGATGGGTGCCTTAGAGCTGGGCAGGTGGGGCTGGAGGAATCACAACAAACTTGCAGTCTGCAGGACTTGATGGGCACAGTGTGGAGAGACAGGACCAACTGAGGGTCAGTGACATTGATTAGGGATGTCACCGGGAACGCTGGGAGGAAGGGCTCCCTCAGGGTAACCAGTCTTTGATCTGGGGCATGGCTGGACAAGTATGGATCTGAATCCATGGAAATTCTGCCTCATACTTGAGTGTCCTGAGAACCTTCCAAGATGCTCCAGGTAGGCATTTGGTCACATTTTCCAATGAGTTGGTCAATGGTATTGTTTTGATGTCAGATGTGATGTGGGAAGTCTTAGACTCAGCAGCAGAAGGGCTCAGAGGCAGTCCTAAGCCAGCCATTTCACTGAGCGTCAGTGCCTTCATCTGGAGAATAACACACGCCAGGCTGTTTGCATGGCTGGAGAGTTAAATGAGGCAAAGCTGGGCACTGTGCTTCACACCTGTAGTCCTAGCACCTGGAAGTCTGAGGCAGGAGGATTGTGGGTTTGAGGACAACTTGGGTAAGTTCCAGGCCAGTCTGTAAATACACAGTGAGACCTCTAGGGGGGGCGGTTATAAATATTTTGTGTGCAAGTTAATGAGATGCGAAGGCAAAAGCTATTTCTAGGCTTTTACTCTGAAAAGGCCCTGAGTCCATCATCTGTCTAACCCACGCAAGGGCCCTGGAGATGTACCTGAAAACGGGGATGACGTAGTCACTTGGAAAGATGCCAGCTCGGCCTGTGACTAAGGAGAGACCCCTCAGCCAGCCATCTTGGTACTTCCCCAACACCTTGATGCCTTCTCCCTTCTGCAGGTCCAGCTCCTCAGGTCCGTGGGCTGAATAAGCATGCAGGGCTACAAACCTGGAAACACAAGGAGCTCGTAAGGGAGGCGGGGCATGCCTGGGGAGGGCGCAAAACTGAGGAAGGACTGGGGGAGGCCAGGCCCTAGTACTCACCTGCCGCACCTGGCAACAAACACCGTTAAAAATGGAAACTCAACCACGGAAGGCAGACAGAAGTGGAACCTGACTGAAATGCCAGTGGATCTCCTGCCTTTGTCTCTCCATTCCATAGGGTGAGGCACAGTTGGCAATCAGATAGGCCAACATGGGCACTGTGACAATGGGGAACTGACTTGAAGGACAGGATCAGTGGCAGAGGTGTGTGACAGTCCACGTTAGTTTCTCACTACTGTCTGCTGTCGTTCTGAAAACAGCAAGGCTCAGGGTGACAAGAGTCACCTCACAGAAACCTCTCAGAAACCCTCTTTGGACTGAGAGTAGGGGTTGGTTTGACATCTAGGAGTGGCCAGGGAGACAGCTGGATGCCAACTGCAAAGTGTACGCTGGGAAGGAGGAGGCAGGGCTGACTATCATTCTTATTTCTGCACATAATGATTCCACGGGCTCAACAGTAGGTGGAGGGGGATGGGTTTGTATGATGCAAAAATGTGAGTGAGGAGAAAGAGGACACTGTATTCTAAAGTTCACACAGGAGTCAGGTAGGTGGCGGCCGAGTATGAGTCACGGTGGTGAGGACAGCAGCGAACAGTCCTGAGGCTGAGGACATGAGAGCCGCTGCCTCATGGAAGGCATTAAAGGAAGAACTTAATTGCCTTGCTGGGCTCGGGGTCACTTTTAGCCAGGCGTGTCCAAGCTTTTGACATTGTGACATGATGTTGTCATCTGCAAAATTTATGCCCCATAACTGTATAATTGAATTTACGACAAGTAAAAAAGCAGAATAGATCTGATAATGTTTTAAGTTAGCTTACGATTGTGTGCTGGGTGGCATCTATAGCTATGTTTGGTCTCATGTGGCATGTAGGCTGCAGACTGGACAGCCTGGTAGTCCTCTGAGATCCCAAGGACCGTGAGACACACATAAACTCGTTATCAAACTGGACCTTATTTGCGAGTGTTCTTACCTACAAAGCTGAATCTATTTGTTTTTACTGATCCTAGTAAGTCAGTATTCATTTCTGACCCAGTATTTTAAACCTGCAGGGAGACAATAGAGACTGCTCAGTACCCAGCCTCCTAGCAGTGCTGTACTTTCTAATCTGCAGTTTTCTCATCCGTGCTCATCACCATCGGTGGTGGAAAAGGAGGCGGGGCTAGCCTTTTGGGCATGGGGACTAGGTGGCAGAGGGTTGCCAGGATGAGAGCTCTGCTCCAGAAGCTAGGGGAGGAGGTGCCACGCTTTTTACTCACATGTTAGCTGAGAGCTGTTGCTGGGAGCTGGGCACACTGACCATGGCTGTGGAATGTCCCGGGGAGGCAGGTGCAGGCTGAGAAGTGCTGACCTATACAGACAGGAGAGACAGCCAAGCAGAACCAGTGAGCACCCCAAGCCAGGCAGGTGAACAAATCACAGAGCAGCTTGACACGGCTGAAAACCAACAGCCATATCCAGCACTGCCCATCTGGCCATCTCTCTGGTTTGTTGTTTGAGGTAGAGTGAGGGGGAGCAGGTGTCTTATGGCCGGTCCAGGTAGTGTTCTGGGCTGAGTTCTCAAAGTACGGCAGGCTGTCAACTGAGAGCCAGCAGGACCGTGAGCTTCTCCTGTCCCATCCCACCCAATCCCCATGTGAAAACCGGCACGTGGAGAACGACGGGACAGCTGACTGAGACTCAGGACTTAGCTCCTCCCCCACACTCTTAAGATTCTTTTAAGTATCAACAAATTTAGTCTTCACTGGAGGTAGCGTATTAATCCCCATTTTTTCCCTCAGAAGCTGAGACATTTTGGCGGGGACAACAGTTACTTAACTAGGACAAACACATTTTAAAATTAAATCTAGGATATGAGCTGACCTGCTCATTAACTACTGATAGCATTAAAGCACACACATACAGAGACACAGAGACACACATACACACACACACACACAGACACACACACACATGTCTTAGCAGGGTATACAATAGCTTCCAGAACATGATTCTGAATCCTTTCCATTTCTTCCAGATAAAACCAGATCAGCAATGACAGAAACCTCTAAACTCTGCCTACTCTCCTAGGATTCTTCCTTTTGTCTAACAGGCTGTTGTGCTTAAAGAAAAAGTGTGTGTGTGTGTGTGTGTGTGTGTCTGTGTGTGTGTGTGTGTGTATGTGTGTGTGCATGTCCATGCCCGTGCATGCACAAAGGTGGCAGTCAGAGAAAATTTTATAGAAATCAGCTGTCTCCACTATACAGGCCCTGGGGATAGAATTCAGAGCTTCGATCATCAGGCTTGGCAGCAAGCGCCTTTCCCTGCTGAGCCATCTCATTAGCCCTTCCCTTGTCCCCCTCTACTCCTGCCTTTCCTTTTTGAGACAGGAACTCTCACTGGGACCCAGGGCTTGCTGATCATGCTCGGGTGGCCAGCCAGTGAGCCATCTCTGGGACTATAAGTATACACCACAACATCTGGGTCTTTTATGAGACTTCTTGGGATTGAACTTGTCTTCTCACTTGTGTGGCAAACATTTGAAAGGCTGAGCTATCTTAGAATATTCTCCTGCTTCCCTTTCCAGCCTTGCCTGTCTTAGGTAGGGTTTCTATTGCTATGACAAAAAACCATACACTTCTGTATTGCTGTTCATTATTAAGTCAGGAAGGAACTCAAATAGGACAGGAACCTTGCAGCAGAAGCTGATGCAGCAAACACGGAGGGCTTGCTCCCCATGGCTTGCTCAGTCTGCTTTCTTATAGAACACAGGACCACTAATCTAGGGGATGACACCACCCACTGATGGGCTGGGCTCTTCCCCATCAGTCACTAATTAAGGAAAAGCCCTACAGGTTTTTTTTTTTTAAATTTCAAAACCTCTTTTACAACCTAAAATCTTCTAAAAATTTAATCTCTCAGCTGTGGGATCCCATAAAATAAAAAAAACCCAACGATTAAATAATTCCTACTACAAGAATGAAATACCAGTGCACAGTCACAGTTTGACCAAAGCAATGTCCACTGTCTGGGATTCACTCACAGTTGTCTGGTCTCCTTCATAGAGCTTGGGTCACGTCTCTAGCTCTGTCCCCTGCATCACACACAGCTTGCCTTCCAAGCTTGGGTAGGAGTCACTCCCCCCGGCTGCCGCTATTCTCGGTGGTCATCCCATGGAACTGGCATCTCTAAAATGCTAGGGTTTCCTGCTGCACCTGGACTGTGCTTTCACCAATACCCTCTCCTGGGCTCTCTTCACAGTGCCAGGCCACAGCTTCTCTGCATGGCCCCTTCAGTCTTGGGTCTTTAACTGCTACTGAGGTTGCACCTTCATCGATGGCCTCTCCTGGCCTCTCACAGAGCCGAAACGTAGGTGCTCTCCATGACCCGTTGCCTTCAAAATCGGTACAACCTGGGTGACTCTTACATTACCAAGTTAGGCTACCAGCGCGAGGCACAACCTTGGCCACCTTTGGAACGCAGCTTCTGTGTGCTGACTCTCAGGAAACACTTCCCAGAAGACTTTACCTCACTGATGCTGGTCTCTTCTTAATCATCAGTAATTTCGCACCTCCAGCTAACCAGCATTAATTATACCAGTGAAACAAAGATGATTTAGTGGTTCTGGTCTCTAGTTAATTGCAGTTGATTCTTCAGCCCCACCTGACTGGAACCGCATATTCTACCACAAATGCCTGGTAGAATCTTTGCTTCCCTCTGAAACTTTCCAAGCCAGGCCCTCAGGGTCTGCATGGCTCTCAACATTCTTCAAACCTCTGACAAAACAGTTCACTGAACTCTCAGTACTGAATGGCTCTTATAGCCCAAAGTTTCAAAGGCCTTACAGTCTTCCCTAAAACATTTTCAAGTTTGTCACAGCAATGCCCACAGTCCTGGCACCAACTTCTTCTGCCTTAGTTTGGGTTTTATTGCTATGAAGAGACTCCATGACTGTATCAACTCTTAAAAAGGAAAGCATTTAATTGGGGATGGCGTATAGGTTCAGAGGTTTAGTTCGTTATTATTATTGTGTGAGGCATGACAGCATGCAGGCAGATATGGACCTGGAGGGGTAACAGATTTCTATGTCTGGATCCAAGGGCAGAAGGAGAGAGGAAAACCACTGGGCCTGGCTTAGGCATAATGAAACCCCAAAGCCCACCCCCAGTGACACATTTTCTCCAACAAGGTCACACATGCTTGAGCAAGACTGCACCTTCAAATACCGCTCCCTAACCATTCAAATATCTGAGTTAAACATATGGGGGCCATCCTTATTCAAGCCTCCACGCTTCCTCTGCCCCTGCTCTTCCTCTCAGTCATGCCATCTCTTTGGCCATGCTGTTTTTGCCATTTGCTTCTCACCTCTTCCTTGTTACTTCTATTTTATATCAAAAATATAAGTCATAAACACATCATGTGCACAGCAAGTCTATATAATTTTTTAAAAATATTTATTTATTTATTATACAATATTCTGTCTGTGTATATGCCTGCAGGCCAGAAGAGGGCACCAGATCTCATTACAGATGGTTGTGAGCCACCATGTGGTTGCTGGGAATTGAACTCGGGACCTTTGGAGGAGCAGGCAATGCTCTTAACCACTGAGCCATCTCTCCAGCCCAAGTCTATATAATTTTATGCATCACTTACATAATAGTGTAGATGATGCGTGTATCCATATCACCTAACTCAGAATACAGATGGAAATTGGATATTGTACTTAGCAACTCTCTGCATCTTTCTCAGTAGCCACATGGCTCCCCTCTCTCTGGAGCAACAGTCCTCAACCTGTGGGTTGTGACCCTTTGGGGTCCCATGTTAGAGACCGTGCATGTCATACATTTACATCACAATTCATAACAGTGGCAAAATAAAAAAGTTACAAAGTAGCAATGAAGTAATTTTATGATTGGTGGTCATAACCTGAGGAACTGTACTCAAGGGTCACAGTATTAGGAAGGTTGAGAACCATTGCCCTCAAGGTAACCATAGTGCTAAGGTGTGTGCTAATCATCTGATCATTCCGGGCCCTTTCAGTGTAGTTTCTTCCTGGCACACATTTTTGCACCTGTTTCTCTGCTTTGTCTGCTGTGAACATCATATAAAAGAACATGCAATAAGTACATCCTGCGACACGGGGGTTTGCTGTGTATTTGTGGCTCCTGTCTAGTATTTCATGGCAGGAATATACCACCATGGGACTCTTCTATCGTTTATATGTCATTTGGGCGGCTTTTAGTCTGGGGCTGTTATGAACAGTGTTGCTATGAACATTCCTGTACATGTCCCCCGTGCCCATGTACAAGTTTCTCCAGGATATACACCTAGGAATGGAATTGATGGGCCGTAGGGCAGGAGCCTGTTCAGTTTTATTAGGTAATAACAAATTGTTTCCCAGAGTGGCTGTAACAATTTACACGTCTGCCAGCAACTAATGACAATTCCTGTTATTTTAGAGTCTTGCCAGCATGAGGTAACACGCAGCTCTTTAATATCTGCTCATGTGGTGGTGTGAAATGCTAACTCATTGTGGGTTTACATTCATGTCTCTGAAATGCCAATGAATTTGAACTTATTCATTTTCCCTGTTTTCAAATGGTTACCGATGGTTATTATTACATGAAGTGTCTGCTCATATCCTTTGTCTCTCCAAAGCCCTCTGGTTATTTATTATTTTCTCATTAAGTTGTGGAATCTATTATTTTTAGATATAAATCCCTTGTAGCGTGTATTTTTTTATTCTGTGGTATTTTTTTTGATGGACAAACATAATTATATAATGCTTCCCCATACAATTCTCACTTTTGAAAAATCTTGGCTATGATGCCCTTTAATCTCGGGGTCATGAGGTACATTTCTATGTTGCCTTCTGAAAGTTTTACCTTTCATATATAAGTTCTTTAGTCCACATGGAACTGATTTTTGATGAGGGAGGAATCAATCCAGTTTCATCCTTACCCCACATGGATACCCAATGAATCCAGCTTTGGAGTTCATTCTTCCTTTCTGACCCACGGAGCTGTTTGCCATAAATCACATCTCCACATGGGTTGTTTCCATGTTTTCTAGTATGTTCCACTGGCTTAAAAGAAGCTGGAGTAAAGTATTAGCATGGCTTGGACTTAGTTTTAAAGTAAGAAGTGACATCTGGTCCTCAGACCTCAAGCCCCGTCCCAAGCAAACCCCAACCCTTCTCCTTGGAAATCGCAATTGCCTCTGGCTTTTCTTGCTCCCTCTAAACCTCAGGAGTTACTTCTGGAGTTTCATAAAAACAAACTCTAGATGTGTGAATCTGGGGGGAGAAGAGCAACTTTAAGATTTTGAAATAAGGGTGTGATAGCACATCCCTACGATCACTCAGGAAGCGGAGACAGGAGAGTCATGATTAAAGGTCAGCCCCGACCTGTCCTCAACTCCCCTCCTAACCCCTCGCCATCTCCTGCTTTTCTCTTTGCTGGTCTTCAATCCTACCTCCCTTTCTCTCCCTCCCTCCCTCCAGAGTTGTGACAATGAACATGGCTATAGCCGGTACCTTCGCCATGAGCCTGAAATCACAAAAAGCTAAGGAATGGGCTGGATCCAGCAGTCAAAGCCACAGCTTTAATCCTGGCCAGATTGCTTGGTAAATTAAAGACTCATGTGGTCAGAAAAAGAGAGATATACAATAAAGAGAGATTCATAAACAAAAAAACCCTCTAAATGCTTTACAATGTGTTAAAAATATATACAGGCTAAAGGTTAAAGTTCTTAAAGTAAAAAAGAAAAAAAGAGAGTAGTTGGGTATGGTGGTACACACCTTTAATCCCATCACTTGGGAGGCAGAGGTAGATTGACCTCTGTGTCTTCAAGGTGTGGTAGCACACACCTTTAATCCCAGTGCTGGGGAGGCAGAGACAGGCAGATCTCTGTGAGTTCAAGGATAGCCTGGTTTACAGAGGGAGTTCCAGGACAAAGACACACAGAGAACCTGTCTCAAAAAGCCAAAAGTTAAAAGTAAAAATAAAAGAAATAGAGTTTAAAATAAAGCCGCATAAAGATGAAAAATACACAGAGAATCTTGATACTGTATGCTATTATGCTCTTTAAATTGTTTAAATGCTGAGGAAGGAGCAACAGCTGCTAAAAAATATTTGCTTATAAGTGCTGCTGAATTAATCCAAGGCAGGTATTTTAAAAATACCTTGACTTCAAAATTGTTACTTTGGAGAAGATGTTTTGCTTTTGTTTCCACAGGAAATGAGAGACTGTGGATTCATTCTGATTTAAGAAAAATTAGGTTTGATCAAGGAAGACCACCTAAGAAATCTCCGGTAGGAACAGATGGCCCGGATGTCCAGGTTCTACATCCAGAACATATTCAAGACTGCTGCCTGAGATGATCAAGCCTCACATGATACTCCTGTCAGGACTTGATCATAACTCTAAATTTTCTTTAGGTTCCCATAAGATTATCAGTGATCCCAACCATCTGGAAGTAGCCTAAAACACTACGCCCATATTCCCAAAAAATGGACTATGGATATTTTCCTTTGTTTAAAAAAAAAAGAGGGGGAAGTGGTGCGGTAGAATTGTTTGTATTCTGTCAATCATATTTTAAATAAATGCTGATTGGCCAGGCAGGAAGTATAGGTGGGAAAACCATACAGAAAGTAGAGGTGGGGTGATGAGAACAGGAGTATTCTGGGAAGAAGGAAGCTTTTTCCTGGAGTCCAGCCCAGATCACCGAAGAAGCAGGATGTGACCTGCCCTGCTGAGAAAGGTTCTGAGCCATGTGGCTAACACAGATAAGAATAATAGGTTAATATAACTTATAAGAGCTAGCAAGAAGCCTGAGCTAATGGGCCAATCAGTTTATAATTAATTCAGACTCTCTGCATGATTTTCTTTGGGGCCTGTCAGCTATGGGATCTGGTGGGAGGACAGAAACCCCCAACGAGCAGGCCCTCATGTTACACTGTTGGCATTAAGGAGTCGGTAACACAGGAAATTTGAGGTGCATTGGAAGTTGGGTAGTGTTACTTTTTGTTTTTACTTTTTTTCCCCCTTGATATTCCCTACCTCAGCCTCTTTTCCCAATGGATGATTTCCCACAGACACAGGTATTGTTTCCCTCAATGGTGGACCTGGTCAAGAATTCAGATAGACAGGCATTTGCTAATGCAGAACCTCATTAGGGCATGCCTGATCCCTTCCAGCCAGCGACTCTTCTGAGCGTCTGTGTTCTAGGTGAGGCCATCTGTGAATGGAAAGGGTTTGAAAAGCAAGGCACAGTTCCCTTGTAAGGCTGTGTAATCTCATCGAGATAAAATGGGAGCAACCAAAATAAACCTCTGAGAATGCAACCATCACAAGACCTTGTGTTCACATACTATTCTGTAGAGGCCACACATTCCTAAGCACTTAATTTTCTCATTTACTCTTTATAGCAAGTTAAAAAAAACAACAAGTGCTATTTGTGTGTGTGCACATGCATATGCATTTGTAGGGTGCATGTTTGTGGGTGTGCATAAATGTTCATGTGGAGGCCTGAGGTCAAATTTAGATGTCATACTTCAGAAATTATACCCCGCCTCTCCTTTAGGTAGGGTCTCTCATTGGTCTGAAGCTGGCTGGCCCAATAACCTAAGTTGATTGCCCTGGGAGCCCTAAAGATCTACTTGTATTTGCTCTTCTAGTGTTCCAAATTAAGTGCTATTATTTCTTTCTCATTCTCATTTTGCTCACAAGAATGCTAAGGTGAACATATTTTATAATGCTTTGTCCAGGGCCACAGGGCCAGGTACAAACTTGAGCCATCTGATACAAAGTCTGCTGTCTTTGTCCTACCTACAAAGTCTAAGGCAGCCCTTGTAGTTTGGAGGTGGGATCCAGCGTGGCCGTGATAGGGCTGGAGAGTTCTCAGAGGACGGGCAACATGAAGACTGGAACTACAAACAGCCTCCCAAGCTCTCTGTTCCTTATTTGCTAGGCTGAGCCAGGTCGGGTTTGCCCAGTTTCTGAGAGTCCTGCAAAAGCATCTGAGAAGTTTTCCGGCCATCTCTTTCCTGCAGGTTTTATGAGTGCATTTGATGGATTTCACAAGGCATAGGCAACAGAGCAGAGCCTGGGGGAGAGCAGTCCCAGCATTTGGGTTGGTTCACAGATGTGCTCAGGGGTCAAAGCAGATGCCACCCTCTCCAGTGCCACTCGGCTCCTGGTCAATGGCCAGTAAAATGTCATCCCCTGTCTAATAACCAAATATTATTTTTAAGAGTTGTGGCCAAGGGCTTTTGGCTTTTATTAATTACATGAATCTTGAAAAATCAAAAGCCTTTGGCTTTAGTATTTTTAAATGATTTTATTATGTATATGTATGCTTGTGTGTGGGTGCCTGTGTGTGAGCAGGTGCTCATGGAAACCAGAAGAGAAGGTCAGAGGCCCTGGAGCTGCCATGACAGATGGCTGTGAGCCAAGGTGGGTACTGGAACTGAACTCAGGTCCTCTGTTGGAAATAGTCTTAACCGCTGATCTATCTCTGGGCCACAGCTTTTGGCTTTAGAATTCCAGCACGTGAGAGCCGGAATAGACCTTAAAGACACTTTAATCCGGAGCCTTGGAGAGGGCAAGTGGCATGCTGAGGGTCACTGGTGGAGTTTAGCATCAGGTCTACCACAGGGTTAGGGACCGTGTCCTGGGAGCTGGTGGGAGCAGATGCTGGATTAGCTTTCCAGGCTGTGTCACTTACTCCTAACAAACCCTCAGGGGTGTTCCCTGTGCAAGCCTCTGCCTTCATGGTGCCTGCATGCTAAAGAGCGCAGGCAGTACAATAAGCGTAAGGGGAAGAGACGGAGACCAATTAAATGCTTTCTTTAAAGGAACTGGAGACAGAGATCTAACGAGGAAATGTTTCTGATGGCTTTTCCGGTTTGACTCTGCTTTATTATTAGGCTACAATGAACTCCACTATGAAATTCACCCACAACTAACACATCCTCCAACCCTTTACCTGGAATGTGTGCTTTTGTGGAGTCCCTTACCTTTTGAGGTTTGTACTATTCACGTTATGTACATGGAAAGAACTGGGGTTGGGACATATTCTTCCAATATATGGGAGATTATACTCCAGGGGACATGGCGACCTGGCCCAAGGCCCAGGGTGGCAGGTGACTTTGCCCTTCTAGGGACAGAGCCTGAATATTAAAGCATGGACACACTGTTCTTAAGGGAGGGTATCTATTAAGCTCAAAATTGCTGGCAAGGTATGAGCCAGGAAGGCAAAATGATGAAATCGGTTGAATGTGGCACCAACACCCTTTGTCGCCTGCATGTAGCCCACAAGACCTACATTCACTTGTCACTCATCCACCCTAGAGACTCCTCTCCTCCATTTACACATTCATTATTCAATTCTTCATCCTAAAATGAATTTTCTCACTCAGACACCTATCACATCTTTCTTTTATTGAACCCCTCGGTCACTGAAGGGTCCATTCATTCTGTCTCTTGCCGATGTTCAGTGATTCACAAACAGATACAGATACATTCAAGAGGCTTCATTCATTTGCCCGTTTGCGTATTCAACTAACATTTATAAAACTTCTTGCCCTGCCAGGCATGGCTGGATTTAACCTTGGAATGATGGAGGGCACCAGCTACCTTGGCCTTGCGGAGTTAAACGCCAAGACAAACTCCCAGACAAGGTAGGAAGTAAGAGAGGTCCCTGGCATGTGTGGTCAGGCTGTGCATTCAGTATTCCTTCCTCCTTACAGGGCTCAAAGTGACCAGACACACATGCTCACAAAGTCTTACAAAAGAAGAAAGGTCAAGCAAGGTTCAGGGTCATGCAACTCTTTTCTATAAAGTTATCAGAGTATTTTTGGCTTTACTTTGGGTTTCAGTCAAAATCACCCAACTCTATTATTGTGGTTTGAAATCAATCATGGATAATATTCAGAGAGCAAGCCTATGTGGGACAATAAACTTTACTTTTGAACACTGAAAACGGGAGATAATTCTTACCCGCCATAGAGTACTACTCCTTTGATCCCCCTCCCTCCCTGTCCCAGTTCCAGGCCTGGGAGCAGGCAGCTCTTGGCCCACAGGCTGCGGTTTGTCAGTATTGTTTTGGTCAAAGAAACAAATGAGCAGAAGGTGCTTTCCAGGTGCAACAGTGGGCGCGCAGTCCTTCCCTGGAGACGGCTTTCTTTAGGCTGCTGCCTGTAAAGTGGCTAATACCAGGCTCAGGAATGCAGGCCAGGCAGTTCCCAGTTGTGTTCCGCCGCTTGAGCCAAGGCAGGTGAGCAATTAAACTAGTATACTCTCTGTGATCCAGTGCACAGCTGCTCACATCTGTCTAGGGATTGCTTCCTAACTGCGCATCCAAGCTTAGCATGTAACCAGGCCTCAGTTACTTACTGGTACCCAGATGAATACATTATTGGCACATGGCAGGCAGGCCCACCATGTTTGTGAACAGGAGCTTAATGACTGCAAGCATTCTTAGCTAGTCTGACTTAGGGACAGCCAAAGGTTGTGAGGAAAGCAGCAGGAACACAGAGACACACTCAAGCTGAGCCAGGCCAGGGGTCAAGACTTGGTCTCCTTTCTGTCCCTGGCCTTTCTGTGCTCAGTGCTCTAACTAGTGGTCAGCCTGGGAAGGAAGTCTTGGAAACAGATACACTGCTGTTCGCAGCATTCTTTGTTATGTAAGCAGGATTTATTATGCACCAAGCTGTCCAGTTTTCTACTAGTGGCTTGATTGTTTGAGGTGAGAAGAGAGGGAAAAGGGCTGGTTATTTTGTCTCTTATACGTGGACTCTGAAATACAATGAGTAATTTCTAAAAAAAAAAATGAGCAAGAATGCCTCATTTGCTTGGAATTTTCTCTATTGTTTTCTTAGATATTGTCACTTATCAAAAGTAAAATTAAGTTGTTCACAAGGGCTGTGATGGAGAACAGGTTTTGCTTTTCTATGGAAACAATAAAAGTCATGCCCCTTCTTTGCCTCACTCCCCATAGGAACTCCACGTTTGAACAAGGCCTGCAGAGTGGCTTGTTTGTTAAACAAACTTGGATGCACCCTTAACTCCATACAGCCACCCAAAAATGACAAAAAGTGATTGTAGAATTACAGAATCTTAGATCATACACGTATCCAATGGCATATGTGCCTCCTTTCATATTCCTGGGCCATGACAGATATTACTAATCAACCCCATTATTTCTTCTCTCTATGCCTGTCTACTTCCCAATAATCATTCTTAAACCATTGATGCGGACAGTCGAGATTTCCACTTCTGCTGCTGGTGTAGCGAAAGACTTGCAAGATAGCCAACCCTGGGTTCTGATCCAATGTTTGAAAGGTACCTACTGAGTGATTTTGAGCTATTACTGGATTGCAGTTTCTTTATTTAAAATGGAAGCAATACTGTCTGTTAGCAACACCTTGAGGAGCAGGTGGCGTTTAGGATCATAGCACTGACTCTGTCACAACATGAGTCCCTTTTCCTCTGGGTGGAGTTGAAGTGGAAAGTGGACCTATACTGGTGATTCAGTCTCTAGATTCTTGCAGCTTCTTTCAGGCCTGGGGTAGTCTGCTTGCACATGTCCAGGGATAGGACACTGACAAACCTATTCGTGCAACCTTTGTAAATTTCCAGGTTTCTTCAAAGCCTCCATGGTCTCTCAGTGTGTGTCTGAGAGGCATGGCTTGCTGGAGTGTTCAGATAGGACACTTGTTTCCACACAGGCTTCTCCTTAGCTGCTAATTATTTCATATTAGTCACGCGTCTGGTCTATACTTTGCACATCAGTGACTGATGGCTGGGGGGTGACTCTTGACTTCAGGGGATGTCTGACAATGTCTTTATTGCTACAAGAGGATGACCAGTTCCACAGAGGGAAGGTGTGTGAGTCTGAGGTCCCTTTGTATGTCAGTGAGCCCTGCACTCAGCCTCAGAGTTCATGAATCTCTGTGAAAATGCTGAGGTTCAGGCGGGGCCACTCCCTCTTCCACCCAGACAGGGCTAGGTCTCTTTAGTGGTTCAGCAGCCAGGATTAATTGGGCAAAGGATGATGTAAAGTTTAACCACTCGTTGGAGAAGTGCTGAATCAAGGAAGCAAGCAGGGTTAATTACCAAACCCGCTTTAGTCAACAGAAACCAGAGAGGCTTTCTCTAGAGGACCCTGGGGAGCAGGGCAGGGCTGGCGGTGAAAGTGGCTAGCAATCGCTGTGCACCAGGAGCCATGCTCTGCTCAGAGACTGGAAGCTGGGCAGGGAAAGCTGCCGCAGGACCTTTGCCTTTTAATTGCTATACCCTCTAGGTCTTCACCTGAATACTGCTTCGCCTAGACAGCCTTCTTGCCTTCCAGACCAGTTTGACCCTTCATCTCAGATTTTATCCATGCCTTACCCTCAAACCTTACAGCATTCTGCAGACTTATAACCATGAGAGCAATATTTAATACTTAATATGCGTCTACCTTCCTAGCTTGGAGCTTCCCTAAGGGCAGTGATCAGTGCCTTTTTTGCTGTGTCACCTGTGTGTGGCTCAAGTGTTTGGTACATAGTGGGTCCCTAACAACTCTTTACAGACTGCCCCACTGACAGGCTTTAAGGGAAAACAGGGCTCCTTCTTGGCTTAGGACACTTGCCAGTTGAGGACAAGACTCACAAAGGTGCGTGCATGCGTGTGTGTGTGTGTGTGTGTGTGTGTGTGTGTGTGTGTGTGTGTAGAATGGTGGACAAGGAGCTGGCCCTACCTCAGCCTTCATCTCCTTTTCCCAAAGTCCTTTCTCCTTTGTGTATTTTTGGTTTTTCTTGCATGGGCTTATGTGGAATTACAGCTGAGGGTCCAAGCTTAGCTAGAGGAATGGTCCCAGGGCACACATGGATAGAACACCAAATCAGACCCCTGTGCTTTTGGGAGGATCACTGCCTGTGAGGAAAGCAAAGGGGCTTCTGGAAGCTCTCATGTTCCAACTCCAGCAGGTCATTCCTCTGAATGAGGACAGCCCAGGACTCTCACTCTCAGCGAGGCTGGTCTGTACAGGTCAGCCCTGGGGCTGGGGCTGGGAAGGGATTGGGAGGAAGGATGCTTCTAGCTTCCTGGTTTGACCTAGTAACACCACCAGAGGGGACATTCATTGGATCTGTTCCTATTTCTAAATTCACTCCTTGTCTCCTGTACATGGGAAACTGAGAAAAAGTTCAGGAAGAAACAATGAATCCCTTCTCAGATCTCAGTGACCCCTGCTTTGGGACAATGGTTTTGCCTATAAAGATTTGTTTCTTGTACTTGTTTAATAAAATGTTGATTGGCCAGTAGCCAGGCAGGAAGTAGAGGCAGGGTGACGAGAACAGGAGAATTCTGGGAAGAGAACAGCTCAGTCTACAGTCATCATCCAGACACAGAGGAAGCAAGATGAAAATGCCTCACTGATAAAAGGTACCAAACCACATGGCTAACACAGAAAAAAATTATGGGTTAAGATGTAAGATATAAGAGTTAATAAGAAACCTGAACTAATAGGCCAACCAGTTTATAATTAATGTAAGTAAGCCTCTGTGTGTTTCTTTGGGACTGAAAGGCTAAGGGACCGGATGGGACAGAAACTCAGTCAACAAATGGTGCCCATCGTGGGGCAGCTAAATCCACTTAAAACCTGAGAGAGTTTGGAAATTTTTTCTAGACAAAAAAGAACATGGCTTCTTGGTAGCATTTTCTCAAGTGGGCTCTGTTTGCTAGAGGCAAGTGCACCTCATTTAAAAGAGGCCTCCTGACTCATCTTTAGAAGCAAAAACCTTGCAGTCCTTTTAAGGGGTCCTGCCACAAAACACTTAAATGTTGTTTGTGAATAGCCAACTGCATGCTTTTTGGTGGTGACAGAGACCTTGAAATTCCATAGAGTTGTGGTGATAAACATGCTCTGGCCAGTACCTCTGCTATAAAGCTAGACTCTCAGAAAGCTAAGGAATGGGTGGATTCAGTCGTCAAAACTACAGCTTTAATCCTAGCCATATTGCTTAGTAAATTAAAGACTCATGTGGTCAGAAAAAGAGAGATATACAGTAAAGATAGATTCAGATAAAGAAAACCTCTAAATGGTTGACAATGTGTTTAAAATATATGTAGACTTTGGAGAGAAAAGAAAAAGGATCAAGTCTTTAAAATAAAAAAGAAAGAAAGAGAGTAGTTGGGTGTGGTGGCATATACGTTTAATCCCAACACTTTGGAGGCAAAGGCAGGTGAATCTCTATGAGTTCAAGGTTTGGTGGTACACACCTTTAATCCCAATACTTGGGAGGCAGAGACAGGCAGATCTCTGTGAGTTTAAGGCAGACAAAGACACACAGAGAAACCCTGTCTCAAAAAGCCAAAAATTAAAAATAAAAATAGAAGAAATAGAGTTTAAAATAAAGTCACATAAAGATGAAAAATACACAGAGAGTCTGGATACTGTATGTTATTGTGTTGTCTTTAAATTGTTTGATGGCTGAGGAAGGAGCAAAAGCTGCAAAAAATATTTGATTGTAAATGCTGCTGGATTAATCCAACATATATATTTTGAAAATGCCTTGATTTCAAAATTGAAGTCAAAAGGTATGTTACTTTGGAGAAGAGGTTTTGCTTTTGTTTCCACAGGAAATGAGAGGCTGTGGATTCATTCTGGGCTAAGAAAAATCAGGTTTGATCAAGGAAGACCCCTGAAGAATCTCCAATAGGAGCAGATGGTCCAGATGATCCAACATTTCAGAGAACCTCTGTTGGAGTTTTCTTTGAGTTCTGAATCCAGAACAGTTTCAAGACTGTTGGCTGAGATGATCAAGTCTCACAGAATATTCCATTCAGGATTTGACCATAATTCAAAGTTTTCTTTAGGTCCCTGTAAGGTTATCAGCACCCCCCATCAGCAGGAAGTAGCCTGGAAAACTATGCCTGAATTCCCAAAAAATGGATTATGGATGTTTTTCGTTGTTTAAAGTGCTGGTTACAAGTTGTATGGATAATGGTAAGTAAGAAAGCTAAACAAATGAGATTCTATTCTTGTTCTAAAAAGGGGGGGTGCTGTGGAACAACAGTTTTACCCTGTAAAGATTTGTTTCTTATACTTGTTTAATAAACAAGTATAAGATTGGCCAGTAGCCAGGCAGGAAGTATAGGCAGAGTGACCAGGCAGGAAATAGAGGCGGGGCGATGAGAACAGGAGAACTCTGGGAAGAGGAAAGCTCAGTCTACAGTCATCACCCAGACACAGAGCAAGCAAGATGAAAATGCCTCACTGATAAAAGGTACCAAGCCACATGGCTAACACAGACAAGGATTACGGGTTAACATGTAAGATATAAGAGTTAACAAGAAGCCTGAGCTAATAGGCCAACAAGTTTATAAATAATGTAAGCCTCTGTGTGTTTCTTTGGGACTGAAAGGCTGCAGGATCGGGCGAGACAGAAACCTCAGTCTACAGACCCCAAAGCCTCGAGGCTTTCACTGTTCTTTGTCTGAGGGTAAGAATCCTTCTTGACCCTCACCTGTGTGCACTGCAGTAGCTGGAACAACCAGATGTGGCTGTCTTTGTAGGTGTGTGTGAGCAGCAGAGAGGAGGGATCCCAACTTCGTAACTATGTCGGAGGCCATCCTAAACTGTGTGATAGGAACAGTTCCTCCATGTCTATTCTCAGAATGTGCTGTTAGGTAGTTAAGTCACATCATTCTCGGTCAGGTCAACGTCCAAGCCACCTTAGCAGATGTAGGCACAGACCTGCACGGGATGCAGTCCTGATTGGTGTCACATCCATCATGGTTCTTGTGTAGACGATCACCCCAGCCACCTGGGATCATGCAGCTCCAGGGCCAGACACCACATAGTACACCATAGGACGCTAATTTCTGTTTTAAATAGCAATTCAGTGTCTATTTGATGAGTAGGGAGGCCTGAGTTTGTTAAGGAAAGACTACTTCATGCCAGTTGCCCGGCGTGTAAAACAAGATTAAGGCCCCCCTCTTTACTGGCAGGAACATCTGTTAGGCATCTCTTGAGTCTCAAAGCCATGGCATTCTAAAAGCTCTGCTTCGGGGAAGAACAATGGCTACAGCCTGCTGAACTACTGCAGACCCTTGCAGAGACCCTTCATGGAAAGACAGCCCGTTCTGCAAATGAGAACACGGGGACTCATCATATTAATTCAATGTCCTCTAGTTGTTAGATGACAAAACCATGGCAAGAAGCTCTGACCGAGTCAAATCCTTCATTTTTAGTTCTTATGTGCCTTTCTGAATAAGAGAAATTGAAAACCAAACCCAAACGCAATAGTAACGGATGCGTAGGGGCCTCTAGGGCAGTGGTTCTCAACCTGTGGGTCGCGACCCCATTTGGTCAACCTCTAGCCTCAAAAAATATTTATGGTGCAATTTATAACCATAGCAAAATTACAGTAATGAAGTAAATATGAAGATAATTTTGTGGTGAGGGGGTCAGCACCGGGAAGGTTGAGAACCACTGCTTCAAGTGCTTTCAGCATGCAGAACCCAGCAGTTCACGAGGTGGGAGCGCTTTCTCACTGTATGTTCCCACAGCCTGTATACTCTGATTTATGTTCCTTTTTTGCTTCTGAACACGGCAACACAATTCTAGTATGCGAGTCCACATTTGGAAAATAAAGGTCATCATTCATCCCTACATCAACCTTTAAGCCATTTCTTTCTCTGGATTGCACAAGCTCAGGCCTCCTTCTCCTGGTCTTGGCCCAAGTGTGGAACTTAGACCTTGGAGAGGGTAAAGGAGTGAGCACATAGCCAAGGAACCTGGGGCACTTGGGCCTGCCCGAGGGCAACGATAAGGATGTAAACAAGAAGACTGGCACAGACAGCGAGGGCAATGCTAGTCCAGCTGGCAGCAGCTAGTGGAAAAAGGGTTAGCGGTTCAGTTATGACAAACACACCAGGCAGGACATCGTGAGAAATGAATCTTGTTTTTGAGCTAGAGAATGCTCGGGAACAAATGGGGGTCAAGGATGTGAGCTGTGGAGTCTCGGGTCTATTAGCTTTGGACACACAGGAGTGGGAGGCCGTGTGTAACCCAGGGAATGCACCCTGTGTGCTGTCTGACACACAAGCAGCTCTTGGAAGCAGCAGTCAACATTATGGAAGTGTTGCAGTTTAAAAAGAAACCCAGCAGTGAGGGTGGCTTTGGAGTGTCACCATTTTGCCACCTAGAAGAAAATGATGTTCAAATCATTGGGTAGGAAGACGGAAGGGGAACTTGAGAGCCAATGGAGCAGGCTGGTGACAGCTCAATATAAATACATTTTAATTGGAAAGGAGATGCAATCAAACTTTTCTAGCCTTTTGATGTGTGTGATAAGTATTTAAATTATAACAAGAGTGTCAAGTTAACAAAATGGGGACGTAATGGCCTTTTCAATAAATGCTGCTGGGACAACTAGATATCTGTATGGTAAGAAGGAATTTGAACTCCAACCTCAAAATATATACAAAAATCTACTTCACTCAGGTCCTAGACACAAGCATAAAAGATAAAATTGTAAAACACCATTGAAGAAAAGTTAAATTTTGTTTAGTCGATAATTTCCTAGAGTAGTTAAATTAGACACCATCACAACAGAAATATTTTCTGTGTTTTAAAGAATATTGTGGAGAAAGTGGAAAGACAACTTGCAGAATGGGGAAAATTGTAAGTCATATATCTGATCCAGGACTGTTTGCAGCCTATGTAAAGAGCTCTGTTACAGCTCAGTTAAAAAGAGACGACCCAATTATAATATGGACAGGGGCACGCGCACACGCGCGCGCGCACACACACACACACACACACACACACACACACACACACACACAGGCTTCTCTCCAAAGAATACTTGTTCAGTAAACTTATGAACAAATGCCCAATGTCGTTAATCATCAGAGAACTGCAAATTAAAACTACAGTAAGACACAGTGACTTGTACCTATATTCTCAGCTCTTAGGAGGCTGAGGCAGGAGGATAGACGGTTTAAGGCCAACTTGTGAGATCCTACCTCAAAACAAAAAGCAAAGCCCAGGAAAACCAAATACATACAAACCAAACTTTACAATGAGATACTATGTTTGATATACCCTAGGGTGGCTATGGCCCATAAGACAGACAGTAAACACATGTTGGTAAAAACCGGAAAAATTGGAGTCATTGTGCTGTGATGGTAGAAATGTAAAATGTTCGTTCATTTTGGGGAATAGTGAGTTTCACAAACAGAATCTTGTGGAAGAGAACCACTATATGAACTATCAGCTCCATGCCTAGGTTTATATGTATGTGAAAATCACCTAGACAGAAGCTTCTTGCAAATGCTCCTAGGAGTATTATTATTGATAACAGACAAATAGAAATTGTCCAAATGCCCATCAGCTGATGGGTGGGTAGACCAAATCCTATGGCAGCTGCATACACTGGCATGTTATTTGGCCGCTTATGTGGATAAACCTTGAAGCATGGATTACATGAAACAAAACAAAAAAACAAAGCAAACAAGAATCAAAAACCACTGCGAAGATGCAACTGGCAGTATCCAGAAATTTTTGAATCCAGGAGGACAAATGGCTTAGTTTTTTGTTAACAACACAACGAAACCATGTACAGTGCAAGGGACGAGGAGGCCAGTTAGTGCCTAGATAAAATAAACATGGGAACTGTATAAAGTCAATGAAAAGTTTTTACTTCATCTGCATCTCATTTGCATAAATCAACCGAGGAGAATGTTTATAAGGCAAAAGTAGAAATGCAAACATGGAATATTGAAAATATAGAAGACAATTTTGTTTGCTGTTTGATAATATTATGATAGGGCTAAAATGTCTTAAAAGACACAATTACAACAATAGATAATTTGACCTGAAGTCTGGGCTTCAATTTATTCAATGAAGGAGTCAGGTGGAGGAAGAGTAGGGGGAGAAATTGGCCTGAGAGGGCTCATTATAATAGTCTTTTAATTTTTAGATAGATTTGAAAAATTTCATTTAAAAAGTTTAAAAATGCACAGCAAAGATTGGATGGCAATATGGCGACTTGTTACTAAGAAAATCTGACTTTGAAATCTTAAACAACAATAAAACTGAGAGCCAAGTACTCATTTCTATATTATCTTTTGATTTTTCCCAGCAACCTTGTGAATCAGAGTATACTCATTGAAAAATTAAATATTTTAATTATTTTATCTTTTCTTTTTGAGAACTTCACACATAAGCATTGAGTCTACGTTATTCCCACTCCTGGGCCCCTCGGTTTCCTTCCATGTCCTCCTACAACTCCCCTCCAAAATTCATGACCTCTTCTTTGTTATTGTTGCATCTATACCTCTCTCTCTGTTTAAGTAATATTTATGGAGGCTAGCTAGTTTTTCTTGAATGTACATGTGTCCAGGGCTGAACCTATTGGATTGAATAGCTGCACCTACAAAACCTCAACAATAGGTTGTCTGTCCACATACCCAGTGTGGACAGGGGAAATTCTACAAGATCCCATTCCTAGATGAAGGCTGTTCAAAGACTGCTGAGAGAGGGGGATCAGTTTTCTTTAGGTACAAGCTCCCACACAGATCATCCAACCCCAAGTACACTTTTTTTTGATGCGAGACTGGAGCTCAACATGGCTACTGACTTATCTAAAGTCTCAGCCCGGAATGAGGAGAGGGGTCTGGGTCCAAGGCTGGCATGGCTTCTTCACTTGGCACTGATTGCTGTTTGCCCTTTACCCTGCTTGTCCTTCACCCTGTGGGCTCTTGTGGAACAGACAAGTGGGGCTTTGATTCCTTTATTTTCAAATGCCTGCCAGTGATCACATCTAAGGCGTTAACTGATAATTCATAAGACTAGTTTAAGGATATATTGTAGTGTGAATTCTACTTGGTCTTAATAATAAAAACCTGGAGTCAAATATCTTTATCAAAGGGCAGGTTCTCAAAAAGTTAACAAACAGATTTCAAGTACCCATGAAGACTCATAAAAGGTATTCTGGACAGACAATGATAGTATGTAATAGAATATTTGATGGAGGGTGTCTATTCAATGCAGACGTCTTTCTTCCTACAATTCCTCAAGAACCCACAATTCTCATGTGATATACAAACATCATTTGTGAATGTGGATTTGTTGAGTGAGAATCGTGGAATGAATGAAATTTGTATTGGGGAGATAGTAACTTAGAAATATTAGCATCATTTATCTCTGTAAATTATCTTGGGTGGAGTTAGCTAAGAATGTTAAGCATAAGTTTGCAGACAGAGAGAGAGAGAGAGAGAGAGAGACAGAGAGAGAGAGAGAGAGAGAGAGAGAGAAAGACAGACAGATTGGTAGAGTCAGTCCAAGGGGGAAATTACCTTAATCCTAAGTAAAAAACCACCCTTCCTGCAGTCATGAGCACTATGTCGGACTGAGAGACCCTAATGGAAGATGAGACACCCATAGAATGGATCTGGACTTATAACAGTTCTGGAAATAACTTCATAATATTCCAAATACAGGGTTAAAAGGAGTCACTTTTGTATATCTCAGAATTCTTCAAGATGTTGGCTCATTTCTCTAGGAACTCAGAGAAGGTGCCTAGACTTGCTGCTATCCCTCTGGCGTAGGTGGAGAGGGGAATTATATTTCTCACACAAAAAAGGAATTATATTGCCTTTGCTCTCTCTGTCTTTCTACGGTGTCTGGGTAAAAGAGACTTGGCTATTCTACAATGACATAAGTGTATAAGACAATATCCCCACCCTTGAGAAACTTTCAACCTATGTGAGCAATGTAATAAGATATATGTACATAGTCTTTGTTTATGTGTTAAATTATACAGAGATGATGTTACATGTTCTAACATGTTGCTTATAACAATAAAGTAAATGGTGTGTAGTTAACATAGGAGAGACACAGGATGACTGACAGGAGCTTCCTTGAAGAAATAGTACATAATTAGGATTTAGGGGGTGGGTATGATTGAAGCAGAAATACATTTATGAGGGAATTGCATTATTTAGCTAGCAAAATCTGTTCATTGTCCAGAATAACTCAGGCCTTGTGAGGGGTGCAAGGAATAAAAGGAATGAGGTGGCTGTGCATGTATTGTCCTTTGGGTGTTGAGCAGATTACTGTAATGTGTGTGCAAGTGGTTACTGTTTGAGACGAAGCTTCATATAGTCAGTCCCAGGCTCATTGCAAATGTGTCGTATGGCCAAGGATGACATTGAATTCTTGATTTTCCTGCATCCACTTCCCAAGTGCCAGGATATGAATGCTACCACATCTGGACTGACCCTACCTTCCATATTATATTGGGCTAGTGCACATGCGTGTTTATGACTGTGTACCAAGCCGGGGCTTCTGGAAGGTATATTGTAGCCAGATTGTGGACACTCTATGGTACCATACTTACGAAATCTTTTAGGGGAAAAAACTTTGATGTTGGCTCTAGCCTTGGGACAAGTTATGTGATCTCTCCCTCCCAGAAATGTGCTGGTTGTTAAAGGGCACACATAATATCTCCTCTGAACAGTTGTTTATCTTGATAAAGTCTCTTATGGTTTTTGGCTTTTAGTGACTACTTAATAAACTACAGATATTACCATTCCTCAGGGCTTCTGGGAGCCAGTAGGAATTACAGAAATAGAAATGGCTAAAAGGATTTAAAATGTAAAACACTCATTATAAAGTTATAGATGTTAAAATGGAGAGTTCTAAGAGTGGCTGGGCAGGGTGAGGCATTGTGATTGAGCATGGTTCTAGGTGTCCAGTACAGAGGCCGGAAAAGTAGACTATGCAAGAGACAAGGTCCAAAACTAAGAAAGTGGCCTGGGAAGGACACAACAATGAAGATTTAGGTGGCAAAAAGGGATTTCCAACGAGCTGTATGTATGAGGGGGGGGGTTATTTATAGAGGTTTTACTACCCTGGGATTGACATACAGGAAGAGAGAGGTCAAGAAGAAACTTACAGGGTTGGAAGTGGGATGGAGAGAAGAGAAGAGGAGGAAGAGATGCCGAGGAAGCAGGACCTCTTACTGCCAAAAAGGAGACTGCTTCGCTGTTCTGTGAGTGTGGCAGACAGGCTTGGGAGGGGCTCCACAGCTTGAATTACAGGGGCACTGAGGGCCTATGCTTGTGACTCTCCCATAGAAGTTCTGTGTCACTGAAGGACTTCTTCTGTAACTTATGTGCCATGCACTTGACTTTCTTTCTCCTTCTGAGGCACCCTTTCTAAGTAACGGTCCTAGAGAGAATGCCCAGGCTCCCGCCAAGGTCAAGTGTGTTAGTGCCAAGACAGCGACTTGACCTTCTCCACCAAAGCTTCCACAGAGCCTGCTCCAAGCGCTCAGGTTTGACTGAGTCGTTTTTAAGGACAGCTGTTTCCAGCCCATAATTTAGCGCGTCTTTGAGGCTATCATTGCAACGAGTCCCCAGGGCTGGCACGTGGTTTCCTCCAGGTAGGAAACATTGAAGACAATGAGAAGATGCAATCCCCTTCTCTGACTTTTGAGTATGAAGGTAACAATATCATAATAAAGACTTGGGCAATTGAAGTCTTGTTTTTCACAGAGGGAACCAGGACACTTAACTGGGATGACTTCTAGGCTGATTGTGTAAAATGACATCTTGTTATTCGACCTCCCTTGTATCTAGTTGGTGGGAGCTGGATAGGTTTACAAACTTCCTAAAAAAATTTCCTGAACCTTTTACTACATAGTCACTTTATAGACTAATACTTAGCTATTCTTGACAGGGCATAGTGAGCACTTTAATCCCAGCACTTGGGAGGCAGAGGTAGGCATATCTCTGTGAGTTCAAAGCCAGTCTGGTCTATTTAGTGAGTTCCAGGACAGCCATGCGCGCATGCTCTGGTTACACACGTATTCACCTGGGATCAGCATGATGGAATCTGTACTAGGAATCCCACCTTCAAAGTTATTTTTCCATGTCTACATATGTACCTTTATTAGCTTGCTGCTCTATAAATATGGAAAATTTAAATTTAAATCAAATACCCAAACATTTTTCCATCTTTCCTTCTGTGAACATAGAATTGATATAGCTTATAAGACTTAGAGAGTCACTATCACACAACAAAGTAGAAACATGGGATTTCTCTACTTAGAAGTGAGGCAGTAACTTCCTACAGAACCTGAGGCAGTTCCCCCTTTCCTTATTGACTGGCTATTCCTGAGTAGCCAGTGCTGGGGGGTGTTACATATAGACTGGAACAGAGCTAAGACCTAGTATCCTCTAACACCCCATGGAGCGCTGGAAAAGGAATGAGTTATTCAGCCTGTTTTTTTGTGTGTGTTATTAATTTCTGAGTCTCGATACCACTTAAGGCAGCATGGGTGCCATCAGGGTCCTTATCCCAATTTAGAGAGCCCGGTCTCTGCTATAGCTAGCCATTGAGTGGATTCCTTGGTAACAACCTATTCTTGATGCCCTTAGCAACATACAGTATGAATGCTTGGTCACAGCTGGTAGTCTGTAAGGAACAAAGTGACAGTCAATGAAGGCCTTTAGGTGGAACAAAGGCAGGGGGATTATTTTCCGCTGGGACGTATGTGGGGAAAAGAGTGATGGAAAGTCTTGTAGTCAGACAGGGGACAAATGAGGACAACCAAGAAGAGGGGATGTGAACTTAAGATAAACCACACTGGCTTACTGATGATGTTCAGGTGGTCGTTGCTGGCAGGACAGTGAAATTCTTATTAAGATCAAGGCAGACTTTACAGGAGAAGTTGGCCAAACGATTTTTCTTCTGGGCCCTTAATTTCTTTGATGTAAGGTGATTTTATAACTTTCCTACAAAGGTTCTTACCACATTAGTATGAAGAGCAGGGCTTTGGAGACTGAGCCTTTATATCATAACAGTAGTATATCATGTATCTGTTCACCTGTATCTATCACTGTCTATCTATCTATCTATCTATCTATCTATCTATCTATCTATCTATCTATCTATCTATCTATCTATCTATCATCTAACTATACATCCATATCTCATAAAGCTTTAAAATATTTTATTTATCCATTTATTTTAATTTAATTTTTCTCCACTCCCTTCCCCCCTCTCCTCTTCTACCATCCCCCATGACCCCCATGCTACAGTTTTCTCGATTAGATTAATTATTATCACTGCCTTTGTTTTGTAGCAGGATCTCGTCACTCACCATGGTTACCGATACATTATACACACTCTGGATATTTATTAGTTGAAAGAGTTGCAGTAATCTTTGAGCTCTACAAGAAAGTATTTCTCCCTTTCAGGTTTCCCTCAGTATAGATTACCACCTACCCAGATACTTAAGAAATATATTTTGATCATTTGATTTATTGAATACCCACTTAGGTCTAAACATTGTGTGAGGGTATGGGGTGGGGAAGACAGGGAGAACTTGGGCTAGATCCAACCTGGGCCCTCAAGCAATGTTAGAGGAAAAAGGAAGTGAGAGAGAGACTGTGTTCAATGCCCTGCTTATCTTTAGATAAGCTTGTACATGGGGCTTCTGAATATGTTTGGACAACACCTGTGCCACCTAGACAGAAATATTCACCACTTAACAACCACCTGTGCCGACAAAAACCTATCAGCACTGCCCAGTGATTCCCCATGAATGCTGCGGTTTGGAATTATCATTCTCTGTGCATATTTGGAAGAAATAAGATTTGTTTTGAGCACTACCGGGATTCTCCCACTCTGGTCCATCCTCTCAGCAGATGAGGTAAACGTCTAGGAATAAAGATTTCAAAGGCACAGAGAGCATGTCTCTTGGATACATCTTTTGATGAGCCAGCTCACAGCTGAGCTCCCAGAGTGTGGGTGCATCTTATATACCCAGGCCTCTATATAAAGAATGCTTCAGAAGCTTCTGACTTTTCGGCTTCATGTGAGTCATCAGGTTCCTGTTTTAGATTCATCAGGTTCGTGTATGCGTGTGTGTATGTTAGAACAACTGTGGGCAGAAAGCATGTAGATGCCTACAAAAATGGCTTTAGGATGCTTGTCAGAATTTCTTTAAATAAGGAAAGTACATACGATGTGTGTGTATGTGTGTGTGTGTGCGTGCGTGTACGTGTGTTTGTGTCTGTGCATGTGTGAGAGAGTAGGATAGTACAGATGGGGGTTCAGTTACATCGGTTACCTGAGAGGCTACACTCTTATCCACTCAGACAGTGGTGTCAGAGAGTGTGTTAAGAGAGGTGATTGTTTTCCTTGCAGACCAGCTCACAGGTCTTTGAGGAGCCCTTGACTTTCTCCTTCTTCCATGTCTTGTTATAAAGGGATTAGAGTCCAATTAAGCCATTTAATCCCAAGGTAGAAATTCATGTTTAAAAACAAGATTTACAGCTTCTTAAAAAAAAAAGGACACCCATGTGAGTTGAAGTTTGTCCCTTCAAGTTGCCACATGCATGGTTCCAAAGAGCATTTTTAGCTGCGCACCCAACAGACTCCTCCTAATTACCTTGCCTCATCCCTCTCCTCCTTTATCTCTTAAAGGGCCCTTCAGCCTAAATAGCCACATGCTGTTAGAAAGACTTCCACTTCTGAACTGCTGCGATTCACCTTGGTTCATCTCTTCTTAACATCTTGGTGAGCAGGGTTAATAATAAAAATTGTGGGGAGAGCAAGTGCTGACTGGGAGCTGAACATGTGCAGACACCCTTACTCTGGGTGCTTTGTGCCCATTGCCTCATTAGGTGCCCACTATGAGAGAGCATCCAAGCTGGCTCTTTGGGTGTGGGACTTGTGTAGTCCCTTGGGGCCATCGTTTGACTTAATGCGCTGCTATTGCCATCCTGAAATTCTTAACCATTTTAGCGCAAGGGCTTGCACTAAAAAAAATTACAAAAAGCAAAACTGTAGAAATGGGCATTGGACCCACAAATTATATCGCTATCCTGAGACGCACCTGCTAATCCACAGGTTCTATTGCTTTCTTTCTGTGTGATGCCCTGGCTATCACAGATGTGACAGTGAGTCTCACATTAGGCCAAAACCCTGTCATGAATGTGTCTACCTATATCTCCGTAGAGGAAAGTTTTATGATGAACAGGCAATCATGTGCATCATGAAACAGAAAAATGAAAAGTATCTGGGGATTTGGACAAGTTGTTTAACTCTTTGAACTCTCAGTTTCCTTACTTGTAGAGTAGGGATAATAATAATAATAATAATAATAATAATAATAATAATAATAATAATAATAATATTTAACTTACAGGATGCTTAAGAATAAAATGAGATCACAAATATCTGACAACACACATGACTTTAGCTAATAGTCTGAGTGAGTGGTGAGTACTTAGCACCCAGCAGTGCTCGTGACATGGTGATGCTCTCTTGTCTACCACCAAGGTCCCAGTGGATTTACTCCCTACCTGTACTGCAGAGTTGGCAGGGAAGTCTGCCTTGTCCCCAGGCTGAGTGAACGCAGAGGGGCTGCTAGAGCTGATGAGCACGGGGGTGCTGATTTCCACCATCTGTTGACCTTCAGGAGAATGGACCATGCGGTTGAGTGTGTTCAAGGCCGTTGTGATGGAGAACTGCCCAGACCCCTTCCTCCTGGACCCGGGGCTCTTTCGGAGGGTAGCTGTGCTGGTTGCTTTGCCTCTGGATGGTGAGGACATCAGGGACAGGTTCTTTGTGCGCGATAACTGATGCCCTTTGTTCTTCTCTAGGAGGTGTCTTGCTGTGAGGTTTGGCTGCAAAGATAAGGGGAGGGATAAGAGTTACTCTCTGATATAGTACAGTAGCTAAGTCTCCCACTCATTGGCAGCCGATGCTAACTTCTCAGCTGCTGGCTCAGACGCCCATCCTTTGGTCAGTTGCTGGATCAGATGGCCACCTTTTGGTCAGTAGCTGAGATACCCATCCATTGGTCAGTAACTGGTTAGATGACCTTCTTTTGGTCAGTGGTTGGTCAGATGGCCACCCTTTGGTCAGTAGCTGGGTGAAATGGCCATCCTTTTGTCAATATAATAACAAATTATATCTTTTATACATTTGAAGTACAAACATTTGATAACTTTGAGACATAGTAGACACCCTTCCCTTCCCTTCCCTTCGCCTCCCTTCCCTTCCCTTCCCTTCCCTTTCCAGTTCTTTGTCTCAAACATCAGTTATTCTGGTAAATTAGCTAGGTAAAAAAAACAAAACAAAACAAAAACAAAAAACAACCAAAAAAAAAAAACAAAAAAGGATGCAAAAGCCCTGGTGTGTAATGTGTCGATAAACCAACTGTTTAACAGCTAGCCAGCACAGTTTCTGGAAACGGTGTGTCTGATCTGGCACCAGTCAGCCCAGTGTTGTGCCACAGGGTCACTGTAGCCTTCCCTTCATCCTCTTCCCTTCATCCTACTCATTACTTCTAAGGCCCCCCCGTGGGCTTACAGCCTCTGGAAATACGAAATCTGTCGAAAAAACTGAGGGTCGCTATGAGTCAATGTTTCAATATCCGGATGACTAGTGAAATTTCCATTATTACAATGCTGCCAGTCATTCTGCAGAGCTACAGGTCTCATTCTAACTTAGACATCCAGCTAGATAGGTAAAAACAGATCCATTTAAGAACTTTTAAAATGACAGCGTGGAGAGGATTAAAATAGCTGAGATAGAAGACTTTGAAAAAGAGGTAATTCTTCTCTAAAAAAAACTTGCCACATTGTGAAAAATTCACCAAATAGGCGATTAGTGTTCTTGTGTCCACATTTGTGGACATACGTGCAGAGGTCAAGCTCTACTGTGGTTCCCCAGGGGAAATTCCCCTTGTTTTTCCAGGCAGGGTCCTTTACTGGCCTGGAGCTCACCAAGTACTTTACTGAGTCATTTCCCCAGTGCACTTTAAAAAAAAAAGTCCATTTCAAAGATAAGAAAGCTGAGGTCCAGAAGGAGTGAGATAAGTGACAGGACCCATGTGCAAACTAGTAAACAAGAAGCTAGGATGGTAACGTCTTCCCGTGTAAAAGGGACGGCGTGGGGGACACGGCCACTTCACACTGGTGGGGGAGCATCACGGAAGAGCTTCTGAGAAGGTGGCATTTAAGCTGAGACAAGTGGCAAGGAAGAGCTGGTTGTGTGGAAACGAGGATGCGGGCAGGCAGAAAGAAGTCGAGACAGATGAACGGGAGCAGCTGAGGAGACAGGACGGGGAGACCGCAGTGCTGGCAGGCACCCCGATTGCACAAGGGCTCAGAAGGCTTTGACTTATTTTCAGTGTAACCGGAAGCTCCTGGCAGGACTGGGTAGAGGAGTGACATGACCTGATTTATGCTTTGAAAAGCTCCTGTTACGGTTTGGCAGTTTCTCGTAAACACATACTTAGCATCTGCTCCAGCAATCCCACTTCTGGGTAATTACTCGAAGAAAGAAAAATGGATGCTCAACCCACAGCTTCATTCAGAGTTGCCAACAGTCGGAACCAACCTCGACGTCATTTATTACCAGTTTGACTGACTGTTGATTTATACACGTGTAGGGATGTATGTGGCGGCCACAGGTCACCTTCAGCTACTGTTCTTCAGCAGCTGCCCATCTTGGATTTTAGGGAAGATTTCTCACTGGCCTGAAGTTTGCCAGTGAGGCTGGCTGGCCATTGAGCTCCACTGACCCACCTGTCCCCACCTCCCCAGTTCTGGGATGACAAGCATGTGCCATCATAACTGACTTTTTTCTTTTCCTTCTTTTTTTTTTAAAACCTAGGTTCTGGGATTGAACTCGGGTCCTCATGATTGCATGGTAAGACTTTACAGACAGAGCTATCTCCCCAGATGTCACGTCTGGAATATCTGTGCCTTGGGACACTGTTCACTAACAAAAAGATGAGCTATGAACACATGGCACAAAACAGATGAATCTTGTGGTGGTTTGTGAGAAAATGGCCCCCAAAGGGAGGGACACTTGGAGGAGGTGTGGCCTTGTTGGAGTAGGTGCAGTCTTGGAGGAAGCGTGCCATTGTGGGGGCGGACTTTGAGGTCTCTTTTCTCAAACTTCATTCAGTGTGACTAGCAGTCAACTTCCTGCTACTTTCTGGTAAAGATGTAGCCAGCACCATGTCTGCCTGCATGCTACATGCTCCCAGTCATGATGATAATGGACTGAACTTCTGAAACTGTAAGCAGGCCTCTCCAATTAAATGTTTTCTTTATAAGAGTTGCCGTGTGTCTCTTCACAGCAATTAAAAACCCCTAACTAAGACAAAACTCAAAAGTGTTAAGCAAAATGAACCAAGACAAGCTCAGAAGTCTGTGTTCTATGGGGTTCCATTTATAGAACATTCTAGAAAAAGAAAGCCATAGGGGCAGAAAATAGATCATTGGTTACTAGGTTTTGAGAGTCTATGAAGGAACAGACAAGATACAGCATGAAGGATTTGGGGGGCATGCTGGAACTTTTCTATATATCAACTTTAGTGTGTTTATATAATTATATGTATTTATCAAAAACAGAGATCCAGATAGATTTTTTTTTAAAAAAAGCCAAAAGCAGGTTTTACTCCACATAAATGAAAATGTCATTCTTGATGTTACCCAGAAGTAATGACAAGTAGGGACACCAATTAGCAAGATCAATTAACCTTGTTCCGGCAGGCTCTAATGGCAGCCTGGACCAAGGACAAGGCCTTGCAAGGTCCCACAGCACATGCTGCTCCGCGGTTTGCAGAGGAAGAGGAGAACCAATACCCTTCACACCGAATGAGTGATTTTCTTTAGCACCACCTGTGTCTGTAGTGACATGAGTTAATTCTCTCTAATTTGCCCCCCCTCGTTGGGCCTTCAGGTGGACACTACATCACCTTTTTAATTTTTTCTTTTTTAGAAATCGGTAACACTAACAAAGGGCCTTGTGAGAATCTGCCTCTGCCCTGTCCTCCACCGGCATGATTGATAGCTCAGCTGGGGAAGGACTGTGGGACTCTGAGATCTGCACTCATTTGAAACAATATCCTTGGAGTTCACTGGACTGGATGAGATTCACGTAACCAAGGCTGCCATGTGGAGACGTCCTGACAGGAATGGGCAGAAGCTCAGCTTTTGTTTAGCCATCCTCTGTGCAGGTGCAGTTCAATAAATCAAATGATGCATTAACAGAAAAAGTCTTGTTTATGCATAAAACATCCATGTTATCCTCATAAGAAAGCCTCCCTTTCAATTGCTCTGCATAGCTCTGGCAATGCAAACTTATTTAAAGAGTTCTTAGCACGTGTTACTCTTAATGAAATTACTGGAGTCAAAACTTTAAGTACTGCTTTAAAAAGCTCAATTTAGATTTGAAGTAATGTTTGAAAAGTCGGTTCCCAATTAGACAAACCACTTGATTATCTTCTTCCCTCCTAGCAATTAGGAGAACAAATGAAGCCATGGCTAGTTTAATGATAATTCTGAGGGTTCTTGTAATTACTAATTTTAGAGGTAAATTGGTAGTGAGAGCATCCAAATGAATAATCATTAAATACAGAAGTTTTGAAAACAGCAGCATTCAGAGACAGGTGATGAAATTAATGCTTACCCCTTCACCCCAGAGCTATGAAGAAGCATCTCAAAATAATGCAGGAGATGAGGCCAAAGTCCCCCACCTCCAGTGTGTTCAGTTAGGTACCAAGTGCAGGTCCTAGGAGAGCTGACATTCTCCTAATTACCCTTATTGTTTCTCCTTAGCAAATGACCACCCCCCCCACTAACCTAGGCATACAAATCAGAAAGTGGAGACGCCCTAGGCCATTTTCTCTTTCCCATATCTTCCACCTGAGCATTTCCCAAATCCTCATAAGAGACAGAATTTGAATTTTTCAATTGTTTCCAGTCTAGCAGTCAAAGTTGCATCGTTTTCTAATGAAATCATGCAGCAGCCTGCTTCTCTCCCCCTCTCTCTCTCTCTCTCTCTCTCTCTCTCTCTCTCTCTCTCTCTCTCTCTCTCTCTCCTTTATCTTTTCCACTGCATCCCAGAAACCAAAGTCTTGGGCTGGCAGTTCACATCTGCAAACAGAGCTCTTGGGAGGTTGAGGAAGGTTGAGGCTACTCTGTGCTGTACATTCAGTTACATCCCAGCCTGGGGTATACACTGAGACTTTGAATCAGAATAAACAAGTCAATTCAAACCAAGCAACCAAGAACCATGCAAGTAACCAACCAGTCAAAACCAACAATCCAATAAAATCAACCACGTCTGATCAAATCACTGATTTCTGGGTCAAATCCACATTTATTATAGTAAGATGGAGAGGGTCTTCACCATGTATCACATGTAGTCCCCTTTCCTCTGCTGACTTAGAGCATTGTGACTTGTCCAGCCAATGGGCATGAGTGGATGTGGGTGGAGCCTTGTGACTGGTTTAGCCAAAGGGCAGTAAGCCAGTGTGTGTAGTGTTACTTCAGAGGCTTTCGACTGTGAAGCCACAATCTATTCTCCCCTCCTGTGGAAACTAGGAAGGACACATGCTCCAGATGTCACAGCTAAAAGATGGCCCAGGCCTATTAGTGTGGGTTCCCCCGGGGGCTGTGAGTAGAACCACTCAACATCCTATACTGAACATAGAGTGTGGGTAGGGGACAGCATTTTCTCTGTTGAGCCACTGACACTTTGGAGCTGTTCGGTATGCCGGCATCACCCGGTCTTTTCTGTTTAAATACTGCAATTTACTTCTTTGGCTTAGAGGCTTAGCTCTGGATCTAGCTGGCTCTGAGTCCTCTTGCTACTTCTACGCCCCAGTTGCTCCCTCCTCCATGCATACACACCCAACCTTAATTGCTTCTCGATCGGCTCAGAGGGCATTTGCTGATCTCCCAGATGAAGCTGCACATCACAACCTCTTCAAGGTATCCTCTGCGTCACGCTGCACCATCCATCATCCTTGTGGTCAATTACCCATCTGCCTGACACTGTGATCTCTGGGGTTAGGGACCCACGTCTACCCTGTATCTTTAGAACTTAGTGTGGGGCCTGAGAGAGCAGGTGCCAATGGACGACTCAATAAATGAGTGCGCAGGACAGGGTCAGAGTGAATGGTTTATTTTTTTTTCTAACCATTTTCAAATAGGTTTTCATTTATTCAATTTACTGCCTTAAAAATTGTTGTATTGTTACTGGATCCCAAGGCCTTACACAAACCAGGCAAGTAATTTTTCTATGGAGGGCCTGTTCTATGTTAGCTGGTCTGTAAAGTGTAACCAACATACCTGCCACATGTTTAGAGAAGACAGAAATCAATCAATGTTCACCTGGCTTCTGAAATGTTCTGGACATGTTTTTTTTTTTCCCTCCCCAGCAGAGCCACATAAAACGAGTGAAATTTGAACAGACGGGAAGGTGTACCAGGCACAAGGCAGGTGGACCAGGAAGAGGCCCAGGGAGAGACAACGCACAAGGAAGGAGAATACGTTTCATTTTAGAGTCCACACCCTAAAAGCACAATTGTTCTGCATCTCCCTCTACCCTTCCCTCAGCTGGAACATGGACTGGCTGTGTGAAGAATATACCCAACTCCCTGGAAGCTGGGCAATGTGTAGAACACACCCTTTGCGGTAGAACCTGCTTTGACTTTCATGCACGGAAGAATTGGCTTCTTCTCCCCAATTATGCCTCAGTCCTATTTTCAACACCCTGCTGGAGGGTGGGGACACTGCCTGGTACTTCTTTTTATAGCTCTCCAATGCTCACCTTTATTACTTTTATGCAGGGTAAGCACCCCGAGAATGCAGTTAAACAATGAAAATTCTCTTTTGAATTTGCAATGACTTGCTTCAAGCTAGGGTGAGGCTCGTGGCTAGTGAGGTTAGAGACTAGAGGTTAGGTAATTACACTGGAGAAACAGATAGCCTGGCTTGTTTTTTAAGTCCTTAAAAAAAAAACCCACAGAAGTAAGGCTGGGGAATTAGCTCTCTAGGTAATGTGCTTGCTGAGCAAAGGTGACGAGCTGTGTTTGAATCCGCAGACCCTGTGTAACAACTGGGTGTGGTGGCACATGCCTGAAACCCCAGTGCTGGTGGTGGGGGTGGGAGACAGGCAGATCCCCTGTGCTCGCTGGTCAGTCAGTGTCATCAAAGCAGCAAACTCCAGGTTTACTAAAAGATTCTCACAACAAAGGTGGGGAGCTGTAGGGGACGGAATCTGGTGTCAACTCTGGCTTCCCTCTGGAATTTTACATCCAGTGGTCACGACTCCCAGTATGTGGGTAGATGTTGGTGGGCATCGTTGCTGCCCCTTGCCCGCTTCTATGCACAGACACACAGTTTTAGAGATGCTTTCAACTTAGTTCAACTTTGCTTTATTGTGGTAGAAAACATACGTGTTTCCTACCACATATGTGTTTTCTATCATTTTTTTAAGTGTCTAGCTCAACAGTGTCGAGCATTCATAGTGTTCTGGACAGATCTCCATTACCGTCTCATCTTGAGGATTTGAAAATCTATACTTATCTGATCTACATGGGAAGTAGAAAAAGACAAGATCTCCTGAGTAAATTGGGAGTGTGGAGATCATGGAAGAGGGTAGAAGGGGAGGGGAGAGGAAGTGAGAGGAGCAGAGAAAAATATATAGCTCAATAAAAAGAATAAAAAGAGATAAAAAAGAAAATCTATACTTATTCAATTTGTTTTCAGCTCAACAACAAAGCATAGATTTTCCAATAATATCAAATGCTTCACAATATTATTAACATTTAAGAGGTATAGATATGAATTTTTTCTAGCACCACAATGAAGATTAGGTCAGGCATAGTGGTGCACGCCTTTAATCCTAGCACTCAGGAGACAGAGGCAGGTGGATCTCTGTGAGTTTGAGTACAGCCTGGTCTGCACAGTGAGATCCTGTCTGCCCCCCAACCAAAGTGAGTCCTTATTGTTGACTATTTAGATTATTTCTGCATTTCACTATTATGTACTACGTGATGGTGAACATTTCACATGTTTTGTACAAGCAACGTTACATGTTTACTTAAATATTTCCTAATAGTCAGCTCTCAGATGTGGAACTGTTAATGTAAAGCAATGCACACTTTAAGTTTTTTTAAAATATGGGTGAACTTGCATTTTGATGTGAGAAATTTGATCACGTGACACTCCCAGAAATAGAATGGAAAAGACCATTTTCTCTGTATTCACCAGAACTGGGTGTCATTGTGTAGACCTTTTCTTTCGAGGTTCCAAGTGAGTTCTAAGCCTCATGTTAAATAGGAATTGCTCTCAGGCATCACTGGGGCACACAGACTCTCTTGAGCAAGCTTGACTCAGATGCAGACGGGAGTCTCACATACCTCTACGAACAAGATGGGGAAGATGCCCACTTTATCTCCCAGCTTCCCTTCCGCCCAGTTCTCATCCACTCGGCTGATCACTGTGATGATGTCATCCTGAAAGAGAAGGCCTCACGTCAGCTCTGTCCTCCACTTTCAGGGGATGGAATCTTCCTATGGAGATCAGTTTGTACTGGGGAACAAAGGGTAGAGCTCTTGAGTAGGTTGTGTGGGAAATATTTCTGTCATCTTAAAAGGTAGTGTTTGGGCACCAAGATGTTCAAGATGAAAGGAAGCTTTTGGCAGATGAGTGGAACCCAGGAGGAAAATTCAGAACACTCCAAGGGGAATCTGTGATTTTCATTTAAACTATCCTGATGGAGAAGCCAAAAGGGAAGCCATAGGGGATTCAGATCTAGCTTGGAAAAGGGGAATAACTTTTGTTCCCATTTTGAAGAATTTTAGTACTGACTCCATCTTAATATGTTAAAAATAAAGCAGTTTTCATTAAAAATTTTCTTACTCCAAAAGATTATATGTAAAGTTGGAGAAAATTGAAAATATTGATAAGAAAAACAAGTGGATCCTGTCCACCACAGTATAACCACTGCTAATAGCTTGCTTGACATTTTTAGATGCTTTTGTAGTAAGATAAAAGATATATGCATATAAATGTTGATCTAAATTCTTTTCAAGGATACACATATGCATTCGATAAAGTATATAAATCTTGGAAATGAGCTGGAACAATCAACTATAGCCATGAACTCTCATCCAAATCAAAGCATGAAACCTAACACCTCCTTTGTGGCTTTTCCCACACTTTAGCATCGTGACCTCTGGTATGGTCCACTCCTTTTGTCTACTCTCCTACTTCATACAAATGATGTCATACTCAATACCTTAAGAAGAACACTTTTGTTGCAAATCTCTCTCTCTCTGGTACACGTGTGTGACATGTACCATGGTATGTTTGTGCTAGTCAGAGGACAGCTTGTGGGAGTTGGGTCTGTCCTTGAACCCTGTGGTCTGGGACTGAACTCAGGTCATCAGGTGCCTATGTCTACTGCACCGTCAGTCAGGTCAGCAAGTGCCTATATCTACTACACCGTCTTCTTAGCCACCACAGTCTCTTCTTTGTGCTTTTGAAAGAGACTTGCTATGGCGCCCAGACTGACTTCATTGATCTTCTCATTCATCTGCCTTAATCTCTCAAATATTGGGATTACGGTCATGCCACAGTATTTGGCAAAGAAAAGATCCTTGGTTGAATTTGGATATGACCCTAGATTGGTTTAGGATGACCCTAGATTTTTCTAGAGAAGTCTCAGTGTTCCACAGTGACAGAATGGATGAACTCCACTGCTCTGGTGTCTTCGTCACACTTACCCACTGGCATGTATGTGCTTGCCACTAGACTCCCAGTAAAGGGGAAGGAAGGCCATTGTCCCATCACTTTGTTCCCAGTGACCTGTCAGATGGGGGAGGGGGCTGGACTGATGACTCAGTAGTTAAGAGCACTTGCTTTTGCAGAGGACCCAGGTTTGATTCCCGGCACCCACACAGTGACCCACAACCATGTGTAACTCCAGTTCCAGAGATCCAATGCTCTTTTCTGTTTCCACAGGTGCCAGATATACACATGGTATAATACACACATGTGGGCAGAATATTCACACACACAACATGAAAATAGATTAAAATACATTTAAAAGAAATCATTAAATGAACGGGCTTATGGACTTTTATTGAGAAATTATAACAGTACCACTTCATGGGCTTATATGTTAACCCATCATAACAGAAACTAATAAGATAACCCCAACTTAGGTTTCTATGAGGGGATTTGGACACCTATGGTACAACAACTTCTGAAAACACAGTTGAAGCTCCAGCTAATACTTTATTTTGTAAGTGTTATCATGGCCGTATATGACTTCACAGCAGTAGAACATTGACCAATACACAGTCCATGTAGTTGAAATTGTACACACATTTCACTTACATATGTGCATGAGTGTGCACACATACAGATACACATGTGCACTCATGTGTAATGTGTATACTCTTAAAAAAATCAACAGAGCTACAGTACTGAAAACAGCCTGGTATTGGCATAAGAACAGACAAGAGGACCAATGGAACTGAATAGAAGATCTGGATATTAATCCACGCTCCTTTGAACATCTTTTGACAAAGATGCCAAAAAATATCACATGGAAAAAAGAAAGCACATTTAACAAATGGTGCTGGCATAACTGGATATCAACATGTAGAAGAATGAAAATAGACCCATATCTATCACCATGCACGAAACTCAAGTCCAAATGGATCAAAGACCTCAACATAAAGCCAGCCACACTGAACCTTATAGAAGAGAAAGTGGGAAGTACATTTGAACACATTGGCACAGGAGACCACTTCCTAAATATAACCCCAGCAGCACAGACACTAAGAGAAACCACTAGTAAATGGGAACGGAAACAGAAAAGCTTCTATAAAGCAAAGGACATGGTCAACAAGACAAAACAACAGCCTACAGAATGGGAAAAGATCTTCACTAACCCCACATCAGACAGAGGTCTGATCTCCAAAATATACAAAGAACTCAAGAAATTGGTTATCAAAAGAACAAATAATCCAATAAAAAATGGAATACAGACCTAAATAGAGAACTTTCAACAGAGGAATCTAAAATGGCCGAAGGACATTTAAAGAAATGCTCAACATCCTTAGTCAGAGAAATGTAAATCAAAACAGCTCTGAGATTCCATCTTACACCTGTAAGAATGGCCAAGATCAAAAACACTGATGACAACTTACACTGGAGAGGTTGTGGGGAGAAGGAATGCAAGCTGGTATGGCCCCTGTGGATGTCATTGTGGCAATTTCTCAGAAAATTAGGAAATAACCTTCCTCAAGACCCAGCAATACCACTTTTGGGTGTATACCCAAAGGATGCTCAATCATGCCACAATGACATGTACTCAACTATGTTCACAGCAGCTTTGTTTGTCATAGTCAGAACCTGGAAACAACCTAAATGCCCCGTAATAGAAGAATGGATAAGGAAAATGTGGTGCATTTACACAATGGAGTTCTACATAGCAGGAAAAAATTACTACATCTTGAATTTTGCAGGTAAATGAATGGAGTTAAAAATCATCATTTTGAGTGAGTTAACCCAGACACAGAAAGACAATTATCATATGTACTCACTCATAAGTGGTTTTTAAACATAAAGCAAAGAAAACCAGCCCACAAATCACAATCCCAGAGAACTTAGACAACAATGAGGACTCTAAGAGAGACATACATAGATCTAATCTACATGAGAAGTAGAAAAAGACAAGATCTCCTGAGTAAATTGGGAGCATGGGGACCTTGGGAGGGGGTCGAAGGGGAGGGGAGAGGCAGGGAGGGGAGCAGAGAAAAATGTAGAACTCTATAAAAATCAATAAAAAAGATCATCGTTATTAAACAGTGGACTGTGGCTTCTCCGTAGTCTCTGTGCGGGCTGTGATTACCTTGAGGAAGGTCAGGCAGTCCTGGTTCTCACTCTTATCCTTGTCTCGAAGTTCAAAGTTGTAGAGGGCCCTGCAGAGTGGTGGCGGCTGGGGCAGCTGCTTGATGACGTCCACGGAGCTGGCTGGGAAGATCCCACTGACGCCGTTGATCTCCCCCTGGTACCAGGTCTCATCGAGCTGTCTCCGGAGGAGGATGACATCTCCTTTATTAAACTTCAGGTCACCTGGATTCTTCCCTCTGTAGTTACACAAGGCCTTGGCTCGAGGCACCTGCAAGTGGCAAGGACCAGAAAAGAGGAAGTGAGCTTAGGGCTGGAGGGATGGGAGGTCTCTTAGAAGGGACTAGTGATGGCTGTGTGTAGAGCATCCAGCTCATTTAGCATAAGTAGTTGTCTGTGTTTTTTCCCTGGCCTGTGATGGGTTACTGTGGTGGAAACAATTGAAGAGGAAAGAGTTTGTTTGGCTCACAGTTCATGGGACCCACCGTGATGGGATAGGCATGGCAGCAGTCTCAAATTAAGAAAATGCCATACAGGCTTGTCTAACACCCTGGTCTTAGGGAGGCATTTTCTCAATCAAGGTTCCCTCCTCTCAGATGACTTTAGTTTATATCAAGTTGATATAAAACCAGTCACTACAATGAGTTAGTGATTCTCTCTGAATCCATCCTGATTTTGCCTGGTTGTACCTCTTTCTACTTATGTGATTAGGGTTGTTTAATATTTTTTGGACTATGTTCACATAAAAAACAGGGTGTCAGTAGAATGTCTACCTCATTAGGGCTTTTGTGAGCAATAAAGGATATCCATAATGCATTTAACATCTTGCCTGGAATATAATATGTGCTTAGTGAATGGCTTCCTTTATTAGCCTCAGGTATAATGTGGAACTAATGACACCAGTTCTGCATCCTCCTCAGCACTGATGGGAAGAAAATGGAAGTGGAAACCACCTGCAAATAGGAAGTGGTTTGTGTGAGGGCTGAGGCATAATTTGTCTCCAGCCTTCCTCAGAAACTGCAGATCTCATGAACGTTTGGATCATTAGGAAACTCAACGGAGATGAGAAAACAATTAGTCAGGAATCAATCATAGCTTTTGAAAAAAATAAATCAGCAGCGAATCATCATTTGTCAAATCAGTTGTCTGTCTAAATAATTAATTCAGTCAAATGTTCTTTTTTTCCCCCTAATTGGGACTGATTTCTCCACATGGGAATGACCTCGATGTGGTCTTATTGGAGGCTAACTTGGCACCCTGAAAGTTCTTACAGCTCAGGTTCCAACAAAAGCCTCTCTTACCTGAGATATTTGTGTGTGCTTTTCTAGGCAGTGGGATATTCCCACGCACTGGGATATCTTGCTCTTCTAAGGGGAGTAGGATGGCTTTAATTCAGGTCTTCCGGGATTTTCTGGGTCTACAGTGCTCATTTGAAAACAGAATTCCAAGTAGAATGTAGAGAAGAAACCTTGCATCCCTTTGACAATGGGGTAATGGAGCTACAGATATTGTTAAGGGGAGCCTGGGCTTAGAGAATCATAAGGACACAGCTCACTGTGCAGGAAGGAAATTGGAGGGTTACTGAGCAAGGCGTGGAAGTGGTTGGATAAGGCGTAAGAACATTCACATGGTGAGAACTCTGTTGTCAATATAGTTAATAGTGTTGCTCCACAACCTTTAGCATGAAGTATCTCTTTCAAAATGCTGTTCAGTGTAATAGGAGTCAAGGAGAGTCATGCAGACTAGGTTTCCACCGCATATCAATTTATCTGCTTAGGGAAATACTAGATGTCTATGCCTCAGAACACTAAGATTATTTTCAAGGCCAATGTTTTTGATATTGAAATGTTTCCTAAGTATTTAGTTTAGGTTTTTAACTTTTAAAACAAAACGATTGTGTTGCCTTTAGAATTAGACAAAACTGGGAGCAGCCAAGAGTGGGGTGGAGCTTACAGGTGAGGCGCGGAGCTATAGGAGGAATCTGGGAAGAGAATGAGCCAAACTGAGCAGGACAGGTAATAGCAATTACGAGCTGCCTTGAGGATGGTGACTTTTGAGAAACCAGCATGCGGAGAAATGGGAGCAGAGGATCCCCAGGGAAAGCCCAAATCTGTGAAGAATTCCGGGTTGGAGACACCAGCGATCAATACCTGCCCTCCCAAATTCCTTCTCTCCAGTCATCACATAATCGGCATCATATCACAAGCCACAGTTTTCTGGGCACAGGACTACATGAAACACTGGCTGGCCATACTTTTCAGTCTTCCTGGCAGCTGTGTGGGATGCAGCAGGAGCTCTGACTGCCATCTTGAACAATGAGGATGAAGGCGGCTTCTAAGCTACTGACTCAGATTACTCCCTTTCAGATTTCTGTTTGAAAGTCTCATAAACTTTTATCTTAACGCATTTTTCTTCTGTACTTATAAAAAGAAAAGAATGAAATTATAAAAAAAATCCAAGTCCTTTACACAATCATGATAATGTATATATAATAGTATTTTTATAAGTACCAGAGACCATTGCTCCATAATGTATTTTATTTAATTCTTATAGCAACCTTTGAAGTATATATAAATTCTAATTTCAAAACTTAAAAAACTTGAAATCAGAAAAGTTAAAAGTTGCCCAAATCCACAGAGCAAGGTCTAGTAGATCAGGTTTTGAACACAGGACTCTCTCAAGCATTAAGCTCATGCGTCTCAAAATAAAATCTGTGGTTTACCTGTGCCAGAATCCTGCAGCATGCTGAAAGCACACTTCCCAGACCCCAGCCACGACTTATTTGCTCAGTCTTCCTTGGAGTAGGATTTCTTTTTTGTAGTTGCGTTTTAATTTTAATGAAGCTTGTCTACCATCTAGGTTGGACGCTACTCATTTGAGCTACATCTTTTTCTAAATCAAATGGGGGCAACGGAGATTTGATATAAGCTTGTAAATTACTAACCTACTTTCTTCTTTGCCTTCCGGGAAGATATTTCTAGTGCAAGTGGCATACGTATTTTAATGAGTACCGAGAGAGTGCATTAAAGTAAAGTTGTATAAGACTGCTTCAATTCCTTTGAAGCCACCTAAACTTTGAAACTCCATGCTGGTACTAATTGTCCATCTTCATCTTCGTCGTCATTTCTTTTCTCCATTCCTCTTCAACAGGAGGCAGTGTTGTGGACATGAACGACAGAGTCTATATTCAGCACAAGGCTTTCTGTCTTAGTTCTTCCTTCTGGTTAAGATGTCCCCTGTTTATTCTTGGTACTCCCATTATAGTGACAGAAAACATTGTCTTCCATGTGCAGCTAGGGTGGAGGGAGGCAGGAGGGGATAGCGAGGGAGAGAGAGGAAGAGAGAAAGAGAATGACCTTGAAGGGAAGGAAATGGAGATTTCTCAGGGTTCTTTCAGGCCACTGAAGTTTCCCTTACGTTATTGAATTTTTCACCTGCTCATCTCAGTCATGCAGTCTGACAACCCTGCGAAGTAAGGGGCATCACCCTATTTTATGGACTGGGACATTCTGATATGGTAAATGTCACCAGACAAGGCCCAAGAAAGACTGGCTCACCTGACCCCAAAGCCCTGGTGCTGCCACCACACTCCTTCCATTCCAGCTGGAGGAACCAGAGTGTTTTCTCATCGGGAAAAGTCACCGGGACTGTTTAGTAATCAAAATCCGAATGAAGTGTGAATGCAGTTGCCTTGATGCTGGCTGCATTAGCATGAATTATTGAACTCCAGAGCCCTCACATAAAAGCTAAGCACCTGAGGAGTCTCAGATGGTTGATTCTATCCGGTCCTCAACTGTTCCCTCCAGGGAAAACGACTCCAAGTTCTGCATCAGCTATTACCCGTTGTGCACTTGGCACCAGCTTTTATCGCTCGTGCTATTTTTTTTTTTTTGTCTCTGCAGGTGCAGGGGTGGGGGTGGGGTGGGGGAATGGCTTCTAAGACTCGGAGGTCATTATCCAACTTTGTCGTGGTGTTTGATGCAAAACTAGATAATCCATCTTGTAATGGAAGCTCCTATGTGTCCCCCAAACATTCCTTTCTTTGAGATTCAAAAAACTTCAGGATCATTCCTGAGACCTGTCAGTTCATTTGTCTTTTTCAGGTGGCTTGAAGCTCCAGAGCCCTGATTTAGGTGACTGGACAATGCACAGAGCTTAGAAACAAACAGTGGTGTGCAGAGTCAGTAGTGATACAATTGGGCTGTCCCCTTGTGATGCAGTCCCTGCTCTGAGGAACTTTCTGCTTTGTTTTCATCTTCCGACAGACACAACGACATTCAGTTTGGTTACGGCTCACACTGGGTCATGGGGCTCTTGCCAGCCAGCCAGAGAACAGATTGAGTTACTTCCCAAAATGGATGGTAAGGGGGGCAGGCATAGGCACCATTTGGGGCCAACTAGTATCTTTCTTGAGAAATGATGTTTAAATGGAGAAGGACTAATTTTTACTTTGGGATCTCAAACCTTATTCTTGCAGCTCTTTGACTTCCAGACCTGATATTACATGCAAATTGTAGTGTTATTTCCTAACCGGTAGATATAGCTCCCTGAGAGAAGCCATAGGCAGCACTTGAACCAGGGATGAAGTGAAACAGACAGTGGCTAGTCTATTTCCCATTCAATAGCTGGAAGTAACTCAGAAAATTATAAGCAATTGTAGAAAATACTATAAAGAAAACAAATCATTTGGTTTGTGTTTCTTGAACTTCAAGAGCACAGTGTTGGTTTCTACTTGGCATCTGGTGAAGGACTCAGGGCTGGATAATGACATGCAGAAGGCATGACATGGTGTGTGTGTGTGTGTGTGTGTGTGTGTGTGTGTGTGAGAGAGAGAGAGAGAGAGAGAGAGAGAGAGAGAGCGCAAACGAAACAGAGAGAGCTCTCCTATCGCTCCCTCCCTCCAGTCGGCTCCAGTCTACCTTCTGTCACCATCCCTTACTCATTAAGACCTCATTTTCTCTTTTCATTGCCCCCCTTCTTGCTTTATGACCTATCTCCCATATTTTCACATATAAAAATTAAAATATAGGCTCTTCACAGGAAAGAATACATGTGGCATTCATCTTTCATTGTCTGAGTACCTTCACTTGGTACAATAAGTTATAGTTTGATCCGTTTTTCTGCAATTGCCTTGATTTTAATTTTATTGAATAAGATTGCATTGTATATGTGTTATATTTTTTTATTTATTCATCTGTCGGTGGACATATGGGCTGGTTTCATTCCTTGGATTTTTTTGTGAAATAAAAAAATATCAATAAGTATGGATTTGCAAATGTCTCTGTGGTTGGGCAGAGGGTTCTTTGGGTGCATACCCAACAGTAATACAGCTGAATTATATGGTAGAAGAACATATATGATTCAGCCAAGTAAGTACTGGTTTGTGTTTTGACTTTTGTACCTTAGGTTCAGTCAAGACTTCCCTGATCCTTAGACTATAACAATAACAATTTGGGGTCAATACTTCTACTTTCCTATACTCACCATGATCCAAGAAGCTGGGTTATCCAAACCTTTTATAATATAATAAAAGGTCTAAGTTAGGCAGTGGTGGTGCATACCTTTAATCCCAGCACTCAGGAGGCAGAGGCAGGCAGATCTCTGAGTTTTAGGCCAGCCTGGTATACAGAGTGAGTTTCAGGACAGCCAGGGCTACACAGAGAAATTTGTCTTAAAAAGAAAAGAAAAAAAAAGCTGAGTTTTTGCCCTGGAATATAACGTCTAAGATGTTAGACTATGATGCCTGCTCAGAGACATTTGGGGGCCTCAGGCCACATTAGAATCAGGTGTGCCCAACCTTTCACATAATAGCTTGACATTGTCATTTACAAAGTTCATACTCAAGGACCACGTAGTTGAGTTATAAAACAGAAAATCTCTCTCTCTCTCTCTCTCTCTCTCTCTCTCTCTCTCTCTCTTTCTCTCTCTCTCTCTCTCTCTCTCTCTCTCTCTCTCTCTCTCTCTCTCTCACACACACACACACACCCCTCTCACAGTCTCACACTGTTTTAAATGAATTTAGGATTTTGTATTGGCTTACAAGACATGCCTGCTAGATAGTCCAAAGTAGCAAAGTGATTAAGCCAGAAAGACAAGCAGAAGACTCTTGATCTCTGGAGGGGCTGGAGACTAAGGTAGACCTCATAGGTGGTCAGTCATTCCTACATGGCAGGCCTCCAGTGATATTCTTGGATACCAGGTCTCAGGTGAGCATCCCTACAGGGCAGATAGTTCCGTATCACTGATGGGGAAACAGGTATGCCTGCCTGCCTTTGTTAGGGGGGGTAGGCATATGGAAGCATTATATTGTGCCCTTCTTGGACTGTGCCCCTTTCCACTGTTTAATCTGTATCCTTTAGCTGGAATAGAGCAGTTTTACCAATTTCCAGCAATTTGTTGGATCTGAAGATGTCCTGGGGCCCTTGGACACACCTTGTTATGGTTATGTTGAGAGGACTAATGAGACAAATCATGCAGACTGTTTAATAGAACGAGTGGAGATAATAAATACCATAGAAATCAGCATGCTTAGAAAGTCTTGCCCAAAGGAAGAGAAAGGAGGACCCCATCTGATGTTAGCATCCCCTGATTCGTCTTTCTCAGCTCTATTTGCCGTTCATCTGTTTGTTTGTTTTTTTTTCAGCAAGTATAATTTAAGAAGCCATCATGCCAGGCATTGCATAAAACCTTTGATTGATCTTGTAGTCTGCTTGGTCAAAAAGAAAAACAAATGTATATGAATAAATATAAAATTGCAAATTAGAGTGCATTTAACAGAAGAAAAGATTAGGGGAACAAGAGTCCTTGAGATAGGAAGGAGCCAGCAAGGAAGATTAGTATTGCCTTGCAGATGTAGCTAAACCTTCACTCTATTCGTGGTGTGTGTGTGTGTGTGTGTGTCTTTTTTCCTTCTTTCCTTCTTTCCTTCTTTCCTCCCTCCCTGCCTCCAGCCTCCCACCCTCCCTCCTTCCTTCCCTCCCTTCCTGTTCCTGTCTGTCTGTGATTTGTCTGAGGTCTTTTGTTCTAACCTGAACCTCAGGACTGGGAGTGCAGTCATAGGTCTTTGTTATGTACTCATTTTCTGCCACGAAGAGAAATGGCATCCTTCCTCCCAATTCCAGAAGATACCAGCCAAATGTCTGGCCCTCTTCCTGAGAGCCTGTAGCCAGAAGGTGATGGGAAGCAGGGGTTTGTGTCCTGTGGCTGAGAGCAGGACACTCAAATCAATCTGTCCTTGCCTTTTAAGGTCTTCCATTTATGTACTTTCCTGTTCTAATGTGAAACATTTCTCCAAGTTTGCTCTGGGGTGATTTCATTTGTTCACCATTGAGGATAATACCAGACTTGTCCACTGCCTTATCCCTGGCTCAAAAACAAGCAGATTCTCAGTCAGTAACTTGGGATTATTTTGGAAGTAGGCTACATGCCAAATCCTAGAGATTTTCAGAGACAACATTGAATTCCTTAGAAACCAAGCATGTCTGTCATCATCTCTTTCTCCAGGAGGGCATAAGGCACCCGCGGCCTGGAAGACCAGCAAAGCATCATCTCCCTCGGGCTTGGAAGCAAGTCTGTTCTCTCCCATCAATTCTCTTCCCACAGAAAGATTTCCCAATGAGTGTGGCATACTTCAGAGACGTCTTTTTCCACGGGGCTGGAGAAATGAGCCCAACTTATCATGCAGAGAGAGGAAACATAAACCAAATGGCCAGCCTGCTACCTCCTTCCCACTAGCTTAAGTAAAAACAGTGTCCTGGCTGCTCTCCTCCGGCTTTATCCCTTAACTTACTGCTCCCTGATCACCTCTGAGTGGAGTGGTCTGGAGAGGAAAGAGGAACAATGAATGTAACACAGCCTAGGCAAACAGCAGGGCATTTTTGAGAATGGGGCCGTCCAGGCTGAGGTTCTAGAGGTGGCCCCTAGATGGGACCACAGCTTGCACACTATGTCCTTGGACGGAGCAGTAAATTCTCTGCACCCAGTTTCTCATGATTTTTTTTAAAAGGTGTTTTTTTTTTTTTAAAAAAAAAACTATTCCCTCCAACTCTAAAGATAACAGAGCTTTTTAAAAGTGAAAGATTCTAGAAGTATCTCTAAAATCCTCGTAACACAAAGGTAATGGACGAGATCAAACTGTCCGAATGATAACCGTTGGACTGGAGCCATGGGTAGGAGGCAGGTCAGCATGTTATTCTGTTTTCATGTATTTGGTCCTTCTTGGAGCTTCCAGAGAGGGAGCCACCATTGAGACAGGCTGTTGTGGCAAGGAAAGAAACATTACAGCCCCTGCAACCTTGGGACAGACCACTGGGGAAAGTGACTTTGAAGAGAGCTGGAGCCCTCTTCAATCTTTCAATACAGCTGGAAACATCTGTTGTTGCAGAGTTGCGTGACTTTGAGACTTGCATGTGTGTGTACAAGTGTATTCATGTGCGTGTGAGGTGTGACCACACCTAGGGGACTCTAAGTCTATGTAGGTGGACATTGCAGATTAGCCACCACAGGACCTATCAAGACATATTCTTCTATGCCTCCTTTATCTTCCTGCTGGGTTGTCCCTCTTGTTCTGGGAGCCATCCTATACTTCTTCCACTATAGCACTCGTCTCCCTGTGTTGCAATTGCTGGCTTATTTGTTTGCACATCAGACTGAGCTCTGCCACAACACTAACTTACTTGCTCATGCTCTCTACCTGGCAGTGACGTGTACGCCCATGCAGTTGCGGACATTTCCTCGGCAGCTATCATAATAAGACAAACCCAACTTTTGCCTTTATGGACCTCACATTCTACCAGCGCCTAGGAAACACTCACTAATTTTTTGAACAAATATATGAACGAGTGAACGTTAAATCAAGCCATCCCACCTGAGCACCATTGGAATTCTGGCATTTTGTTGGCATCATTTTTCGTATAAAACTGCATCATTACAACTAGCTATTTCCTTGTACATGGGGAACTAATCAGACACGCTCACCACAGATAAATACTGCATTTAAAAAACCCTGCCCATTGAAAAGGTGTCATCATTTTAAGCACGCTTTGAGCTATATCCATGTTCAAGGTTTTCCAGAGGCATCTGCCTTGGAGGTTCTTGCTCCGGGTAGACGTTTTCTTTCCCAGCATGCCTCTCTGCATTAAGTCCCTAATCTCCAGTGCAGACAACCACGCTGAGTGACAAAAGCCGACAGATGGCAGCTTCACTGAAGGGAGCAGGCGACAGCAAGGAGCTATCTTTTTCTGCCGATTCAGAACATTGAAATCCAGTTTATTGCTAGCCACATGCACCAAAGTAAACATTTCTCAGCAGCTGTTGACTTGAGAGGCTTCAAGCTCCTGTCCGTGGGCTGGGTGACACGGACAGTCCTCAGGCATGATGGGAAATTGGTTAGCATGCGGAAGTGGCTCTCCCGGTCTTATCTCTGTGGGCTGGCTTTGGGTGGGCCTGTCTCATATGTAGCATTCAAAAGTCACACCAGATCTGCGTCGCTCTTTGTTGGGGGAAAGCATGCCTTGGCACGTGTGACCAGGGTCTCTACTCTTCTCATTCCTTTCCCACGCTCTCAATACCGTATGCAAATTAACCTTTCCGGCTCCGCTTGAACATAGGTCCAATTTCCCAGGGTGAGAACTCTTTCCTTGCTTCCCTATGTGATGTCACTGAGTGGTGTTGGGAGGAGACGGACACTATTACTCTTGAGAGTTGACAGAAGCTGCTCCAAGGCGCCTGTGCAGGGATCCTCGAATTCACGCTTAGATGTGAAATGCTGCCACAGCCCAGCACTGTTGCCTTTCCCCAGGTAGGACTTTACACACAGTTGGCGTCATAGTTTTGCACCCTCTGTCACTTGATCCTAGGCGCAGCACTGCATGACGTCATCAAGCCCGTTTGGTTGTGGCAGAAACTGTGGCACAAGGGGACGTGACTTAGCTGAGCTCCCACTGCTGAGTTTCCTCTGTCCGCGTCTACCATCTCTGGGTATCTTCTCACGCTGCCCACTGCAGTCCCTTCAAGCTTCTTTAGTACGACTTATGCTCAGGATTTCTTACCTCTTTAGTGCTTTCCAGAATATTCTCCCCCTCCTATTCCTCTACTGTCCAACTGCTACTTGTTGTCTGGGCTTAAACATCACGTCTTTAAATAACCATGGTGAATTCAGGATCTTCCCGCTTGGCTTAATGACGTTCTCCATGGTGTCTGTCAACTAGCATTGAAGCCATCAGTCAGCCTTAAAGCGTCCTGTGTCTTTACCTGCTTCTTTCACTAGACTAGATTTAGTAGGGCTTTAAAATCTTATTTATCTCTCTAGTCTTCCTAATGCCTAACACAATGTCTGACCCAATAAAGGTGTTTAAAACAAATGAATTCATTAATGATGACATCTCAACCTTAAATTTTCCACATTCTTTCTTACTACAAACCCCAAATATCCTGTCCCTGTAAACTGATTGAGATTTCTTTTATTTTTTTTAAAAAATCATATCTTTATATTGTGTGTGTGTGTGTGTGTCTGTGTGTATGTCTCTGTGTGTGTCTGTGTGAGTGTAGTTGTCAGAAGAGGAGTCTGATCCCCTGGAGCTGGAGTTGCAGGAGGTTGTGAACTGCTCTGGGTGGGTGCTGGGAGTTGAACTTGGGTCTTCTGGAAAAGCACCAAGTGCTCATAACTGCTGAGCCATCTCTCAGGTCCCATTTGTTGAGATTTCTTTAGGAGCTGCTTAGGTTCCTGTTAGAATTCTCCGTGGGGTGACTCATGTACTTTGCTTGACACGGCCCCCTGGGCCTTGCAAAGTATCACAAGAGCAAGCTGAAACCTGCTTAGCGTGTAGGAAATGTGCTCTCTGCACCCATGCCAAGACAAAAATCCAGCCAGGAAGAGACCCCCAGGGACACCTGAAAGGAAAGGATGTACTGGGAGCTGCAAGTCTTTTAATAACTGAGCCTCACGGACAGCACAAACCCTCTCAATTTCCATGGGAGCAGGAAGGAATGGGCCAGGCTGTTTGCATGCTGGGGAGCTTCTGGCCTTTTATCACAAAGCGAAAGGTCCCCTTCTAGCATCTAATCACCTTCTGTAAACACAGATGCTGCCACTCAAAACAGACAGGAGTAGACGTTGGCACATACTGCTTGCTTCCCTTACATGACCTGAGCATGCATGTAAAACTAGAGGCAGGATGTTCGTCTCTGCTCTTTAGTGTACATGGGGAAAAATGAGGTGATAGGCGTCAGAGGATCTATTGCAACTTCAAGAAGCATCACTGTTCAATAAACTTCCAACCGTGAGGAAAACCTGCTTGGAGTTAGTGGGGCATCAGAACTGAATTCCAAGCTTCATTTAGTTCAAATTCATGTACATGAAGACAGACCGAATGTGCCAGTGGCTACTGTGCAGGGTGCATATGTTTGCATCTGTTGGTTACAAGAAATTCAGGGACTGAAGAACAGATCCATTGATGCCCCAGGGATGCAGTAGGTGAACATATCCATTGATGGTCCAGGGATGCAGTAGGTGAACTTATTTAGTGATGTCCCAGAGATGCAGTAGGTGAACAGATCCATTGATACCCCAGGGATGCAGTAGGTGAACAGATCTACTGATGGCCCAGGGATACAGTAGGTGAACAGATCTATTGATAGCCCAGGGATGCAGTAGGTGAACAGATTCATTGAAGCCCCAGGGATGCAGTAGGTGAACAGATCCACTGATGTCCCAGGGATGCAGTAGATGAACAGATCCACTGAGGCCCTAGGGATGCGGTAGGTGAACAGACCCATTGATGCCCCAGGGATGCAGTAGGTGAACAGATCCATTGATGGTCCAGGGATGCAGTAGGTGAACAGATCCATTGATGCCCCAGGGATGCGATAAGAAAGATTCAGGAGGATGTGGAATCTCAGGGAAATCTAATCTTTGCATGTGAAAAAGAAGAATAGTTTTGTCGTGGGGGCAAAGCTACAGATTTGAAAAATTAAGAGGAGTACTGACCAACTGCAATAATGAAACTTGGTGGATCCTGATTCAAGCAACATTTCTCAAAAAACTGTGAAGGACCGGTGAGATGGCTCAAGGGGTGAAGGTGTTTGCTGCCAGGACTGAATATTTATATGTGATTACGCTATGGGAGTTGTGATAAAGAATATGTCTTTGTCTTTGAAAGACAGCTGTCTAACTGCTTACTTAAAAGATGGAGGAGTATAATGTGCGGGCTTTGCCTCAATCCCATTCTAACTGGAGGACAGTGGATGGGGTGTAGATGGCCTACAAAGACCTCGGGTTGGCAGCTGTGTGAGTGTGTGCTGATCACTCATCATTTCTTATTACTGCTGTTTTATATCCAGAAGTTCTTATAACAAAAAGCTTTCAAAGAAGTCAGGGGAATTATCAGAGCCAATAAAGCTCTGCACAGACACCCCTCTTCTGGAATGCTGGGAACTGAAGATTTCTCAGGGGTGATTTGCGTACATTAGGCAAGATTTAAACTGCCTGTTGCCATGGACTCGGTAGCCTTAGTTTTCTGAATTTTTCTTGTAGAATTATGCAGAATTCCTGGAAGCAACTGTAGAAAACAGGTTGTTTAATAACGGACCGAAAGCCTAGACTGGTGAGCTGGCCTAGAACATCCTTGACCCCAGGGTTTTGGAGTCACACTCATTCTTCCCCTTGCTACCTGTGTGACTCTAGATTAATTATTTGAGTCCAGGCGTCTCACACGCAAAGCGAAAGGAGCTCTCAGTACCCTTCGCATGGCTGTGAGATCGCAATGGGACAGTAGGTACTAAGTACTCAGAAGAGGGAAACACTCTATACATTTCTGCTACCATTATTTTCTTTGCAACTTTCCTATGTTCTCATCTCAGTCCTCTGATAACCCTGTGAGCTGATACTGTTGCCATCCACCCACAGCACAGATGAAGAAGCTACATCTTGAGAGCGTGGTAAATTGGAATCAACTTTCCTGGGCTTATGAGAGCCAGTTGCTGAATTTTCTTGAAAATTTCCAGTTGACTGACAGCATGTTGATTATTTGAAGGCAGTAGAGGTACTGACTGATGTCTTGGAAATGAACAGATATGGTATTCCTCTGAATCACTTGTTAAACTTTCAAACACAGAGACCAGTTGGGTTATACGTCTTAGGCACCATGGCTGCACAGTAGCTAAGCACAAACAAATCATGTGGCTGTGTATGAATACGTTTCATTTGAATCAGTTTTTCCTTTAATTAAATTGGGACAAAGTTAATAAACCGAACACTGTGGCCCTACAGAAGTGATGCTCACATTTTGGAGTACACCAGAATCATCCTGGGGATTATTCAAACAGGTTGCTCTCCGCACCCACTTACTCATGCAGTAGGTCTGAGGTGGAACTCCAGATCTAAACGTCTTACCAGTTCCAAGGGATGTGCCCAGGGTCACACACCTCTGAAGCTACGCATTGTGCATATTGTCATAATTCTATTGAGGGTCTCCATGGAGACCAATGGGATAAGAAAAATATGCGTCTCCAGAACCCTGAGCACAGGAAGATAAGAACCGACTCTCAGTGCCTCTCTCTAACTGGCCCTCATTTAACTCTGGCGGGCGTCCCAGGAGCTGGAACCTCTCTCTACACATAACAGTAGGCAAGTGAAAAAAATAAACATTTCAAAGTCTATCTTTAAATCCTGGCAGAAAGTTGCCCTATAATTACCCCAAGTGAACTAGTTATAACTTCTCTCCTTTTGAGGTAGAATTATTATATGATTGCTGACCCAGTTCCATGGGATACAAGACATGAATTTAGAACTGATTAAAAAACACACACGCACACACACACAGACACACACAGACACACACAGACACACAGACACACACAGACACACACAGACACACACACACACACACACACACTGCTTCTGGCTCCCAAATATTATGAAAACACAGCCAGGAAAGAAAATGAGACAAACTCTGACTTGGTGGTTCTAATTTGAGCATGTTTCCTGAAATAATGACTGTGTTTTTTCTAAGCGAATGCATAAAGACTCTTTAGGACAGCCATGGGATCTAGAAACACTTGAGAGATGACTTGATACTCCAAGTTCGTTCAGTTAGCTTTCCCTACAACAATGTCCTCTCAAGTAACCCTAGCTATCTTAGGAGGAGATGGACAAGACCAGTGGACTTCAGTGGTCACTTTTATAATATCTGGTTTGGGAGACAGGAAAGGCACCATCGGCTAATGATGTACCATAGGCCTTTCTCATCTGTACTTGTGTGGATTCAGGGAGCCAGAGAACATGATGCTAGAAATAGAGCCTTTGTTGGTTGGTTGGTTGGTTTGCTTGATTTTCAGTTCTGGAGAGTTAAACCTAGGGCTTACAGATGCAGGCAAGCACCTACCACTGAGCTATATTCATAGTTCAGGAGTAGAATTCCTGAAGATAGTTGGATTCTCAATTTCTTGAGAATAGAAAGTAAAACTTACTACTCATTATTATAAGCCCCACATTCCTGAGCACATAACTGGTGTTTATAAACTCAATACACACATACACACACACACACATATGAAAAACCCAAAGCCCCCCAAATCCCACAAAAAGTAAAATGTACTCAACAAATAATTAGAAATCATTTATAAATGACAAGATGCTGTTGTGGGAAGAACAAGGACTTTATAGCCAGAATGCTTTGCACTCAAATCTCAGTTCTATCCATCTATAGTGTATGATTTAAAATAGTCATTTGTAGCCTCTTCCATACTCCTTTTCCCCATCTGTAAAGTGAGGGTTAGACAAATTTTACCAAGTGCCTGTGTATGACAATACTGTTCTAGAAGCCAGGGCTAATCGCTGAGTAAGCAGTCAGAATTCCTAAGCACTGAGTGTATAGTTATAACCCTGCCTCTCAGGAAGGCTAGCTATGGATCAGTCTACTGCCAATCATTCCCATCAGTGCCTACCATAGCAACACTTACTGGTTCAACACAACTGTGTCCCAGTGTAATGATGTGCATAGTCTAAGCCTCACAGGGACCCATGAGGGAGGACCTTTCACTGACTCCCCTTGACAGATGAGGGACATGAACCACAGAATGGGGTTGGCTGGTTGCCCCACAACTGGAAAACAGCTGAACCAGATATTACCCCAGGTACAAGAACACAATGTCTTCTGTTTGCTTTTCTTTGTGCTAAGGTCTCAGTGTTTCTGCATAAAGCTGGATCTCAATACAAGTTTATCAGTGGGCTGGGTCCTAGGAGGGTTACTGAGAAACACAGAATGTAGTTTTTCTGGGCTTTCCTTCTGGGTAAGTGAACTAGATAGACACAGAGGGAACCAGTGGTTTTGGTTTTTTGACTTGTTTCTTGTTTTGTTTTGTTCTGTCAGGTTAGAGCAACGGCAGCTTGGGCGGGGGCTGGATTAGCTGACCTGCCTGTCCTCGATTGATGCAAGAGACATCTGATGTTCAAATCTTTCCGTCTCCCTTGCATGGCTGTGAGTCACCCGTGTCTACACAGGTTCTCCATGGCATCTGCAACTGCCCCTTTAAGACAGAGGCTCTGCCAACCAAGAGAGGAGCCAGAGCTATGCTCTGTCCAGCCATCCTTCTTCGAGCAGGTGCTGGAAAATGCTGGCTTCCCAGGACTGACGCTGAGCCGCGAGCACTTCTGGAGCCATCTCGTTCAAGTGGCTGTTGGGAAATTGAGCTCTAATGTCAGTTGGGAAGGACAGAGTGTCCAGGAATAGAATGGGACATCGCAAATGAGCTGTGAAAAACAAACCCCGGCCTTGGCCCTGCTGCTGGAGCCCAGATGTGCCCCTGCAGAAGCTTGGCAGAGGGTGCATGGAAGACGCTGCTTGCTTGAGCTGGGCATCTGAGTTTCTGCTCACAGCTTGGCTGCAGTGTTTGGCTCTAGGTTCTGGAAGGCTAAGGTGGGCCAGGAAGGTTCAGAAGCATGACACTTAACTAGGCTTTTACCGACTCTAGTTTGGGTTTCTGTGCTTAGCTGAGTGATTTGTTTAGAAACTGGACAGTACATTGTAGACATGTAGACTTCTCTTCTCATCCTCCCCTAAAGTCATGTCGTTTTTTTGGATAATATATCATGCAGCTCAGTAGGCTGCAACTCACTACATAGCTGATGTTGATCTTGAATTTCTCATATTCCTGCTTCTTCCCCTGAGTTCTGGGATTGAACCTAGGTTTTTTGCAAGTGGGCTGAGAATTCTAGCCCTGAACATCCCCAGGCCCTGATTGCCAGCATTTTCAGGAATGAGTTTACAAATAGATTAGAAGCTCTGTACTCTTCTGCTCTTTCCTTCACGCCCTCTTTTATTTTTTTCTCTTATTTACCTCACTTCTCAGACTAAAGCACATGATGAAAGCTTGGCTTATGGCTTAACGGAAACAAGCATGTGCCCTGCTTCTTCTTTTTGCATGTACAGTCCTGGAAACTTGGATTTACTTTTCTGAGCGCTAGTTTGATCTCTTGTAAAGTGGTCATAACAATAAAATGGCCTCACAGGGTTTAGAGGAAGACTAAATGAAGAAATATATATATATATATGAATAATGGGCATATTGCCTTACAAGCAGCATTTCCATTCTCTATTCTGTTCTCCTTGCTCCCCACGCCCCCCCCCCATTCTGATTCCTATTTATCTAGGGCAGAAAGGCTCTAAAGTGGCCACCATGATCCCTGCCACCAGCAAAAGTGTTCACCTTTGTGTGAGTCATTCCCCCAGGTGTAGGTAGGAACTAGGAATTGTTTGTAGCCATGAAAACAAAGCAAAAGTCATGAGATCGCACTGCTGGGGCTATTCCATGGTCGCAGCATCATGTTGGATCCATCTTGTTGGAGCTACGTTGCTAGATATCTCCACGGCTGGCTCTGAAGAAGTGCATGGCCATGTTAGCTGGTCTGGATGGCAAGGGGCTGGGAATGGTCTCCGGGAGCTTAATATGGCCTCCAGTCAGTACCAGAAAGATGCCCACAGTGTTAAGGACATGCAAAAAATGGGTTCTGTGATATGAAGGTTTGATCACAAATCCTTGCTCAGTTGTGCTTTCTGATGAACACCCATCTTGACTGTTGTCCGAAATGCAGGGGACCAAGCTAGTTAGGCTGCACACAACTCCTGGCTACAGAAACATAAGCTTGAACATGTTTGCTCTTTTATGCTTCTATATCTGTGATAATTTGTTATACAATATCAAAAGAATGAGGCGCCACTACATTCTTCAAATACCTTTGCTTCGTACTTAGTCTCTAAGGTGACAAACCAACCTGACTGAGCGGTAAAAATGAAGTAGAAATAAAGCCTTTACTACCCTGGTAGGATGCTAGAATGTTCCCTGTTCTTCTTCCTTCTTTCCCTTCCTCCTTTTTTCCTTGATCTATTTTCTTTTTCGGAGGAGTTGATGTTGAGTTAGGCAGCATACTCAATGCTATTGGATTGTGAGTAGGATAAGAAAAGTTCCAACAAGACCTGTCTGTCTCTGTCATTCAGGCACCTTATTCTTTGGAGAGAAAAAGATATCTGACTCACATCCTACTTCAAAGTAGGTGACCTGGCCTTTGTCCTTCCCTAAGATGAGGATGAAGGTAAGAATATTAACCATATGCTATTCTCATGGGACTGAGAAAGAAGGTACATGTGTCCATAGTTAGGACTTGCTACACACAGAGACCATTCATTCCTGTAATACTACTTCCCTATCTACTGAAGCCACTGTTACATCTTGTGTCCTAACTGCGGGGATAGTACCACAGTCTGCCCATCCTAGATGTGAAAGCTTTGACAATCAGTGCTCTGCTAGAACCAGGCAAAACCGCAACATTTGCTTCTTCAGTACTTGCGGTACCTAGCGCAGGGCAGGCTGTGACCGGCATTCTGTCAGTCCTTGTGGACTGACTGACAGGGTGTACAAACATCTTCATTCTGATTCTAACATGGGTACTTTATACTTCTGTTTAGCCTCCCTCATCCCAGCAGTCAGCATAGTATTAAGCAGTGAACATAAACTTTGGGGCCACTGAGAGCTGGAAGACCATGAAAAATGACCTATCTAGAGTTCAGTTTTCATGTCTGCCATCATGTTACAGTCATTCTGAAGGTGAAATGATGCCCATTCATTGGCCCCTCTTCTCTTCCCTCAATCGCCCCGACAACCAAAGCAGGTGTCTTCTGACATCTAAATCCAGGATGGGGGTAGAAAGGTAGACTGTTGTCTTTTGGCTTGTTGCTTCACTTTCTTACAAATCAATAAATTCAACCAATTTGCTTTTGGTGGGAGAAAAACAATTCCCAAGCTCAAGGGCTTAATTTTTAGACGAAACAATTATGGGTCTTTTTGGGGTTTTCAAATGCCGGGGCAGCCACGAAGGTGAGAACCATGGGTTGCTCTGGACTGGATTTAGAGTTTCTTGGCAGAGAAAGCAGAATTCTAGTCAGAGAAGAATCAGTCCAATGCAAAGGGAACCCCTAAGGCTACAGAGTATTGAGGCTTGACAGGCCTTGGAACACAGCACCCATTAACATTCCCAATGACTTGAAAATGGCCTAGAGATTGCTTTCCTCCATTTTCAACTGCTCTGGAATAATGTGAAGATCAAACTGCATTTGTAACTGTGCCAGTGAAAATTACACGCTCATAAATTATTGGAACTTCTTCTAATATACACCCAACCTAGAGTGTTCTCTCCCCTCTTAGAAAGCATCCCTGTAGCACTGAACTCACGTAGGAGCCTGGAAACAGACAGATTTCCTTGTTTTTCACTGACCGTCTTTTCAGTTTGCTAGGAGAACAGAGGGTCCAGTGGACACACCTAGCGCCAGCCCTTCCAGGCAATGGGAATGTGGGCAAGCAAGCCACAGACTATTCTCAAGTCTCCACTCCTGGTCTTTAAAATGTTCTAGCTGAAGAAGAAATCTAGATGCTAGAGCAGTGGTTCTCAACCTAGGGTCGCAACCCCTCGGGCGGGGGGTGGAGTGGTGGGTGGGGAGGATTGTTGAATGACCCTTTCACAGGGATCGCCTAAGATCGTGGAAAAGCACAGATATTTATTGACATCATGATTTATAAAGTGGCAAAAATACAGCTATGAAGTAGCAACAAAACAATATTATGGTTGGGGGTCACTGCAACTTGATGAACTGTATTAGAGAGCTGCAACACTAGGAAGGTTGAAACCCACTGTACTAAAGAATGTACCAGGAAGACAAACGCTCTGATGCCTTCTTCCACATCCCATTCCTCCTGCGAGACAACCTGAACCCACAGGTAGATGTATGCGCTTCTAGACCGGACTGTATGCTGGCTGCCAACCACATGGGACTGTAGCATTGTGGGGGAAAATTTTCCACTGGATTTTGAAGATATTTGTATACTAAGATGAGAAAAAAAAACAATAGTACATATCTTATTAATAGTTTTTGTATTCTTATATGTCAAAATAATACCATGATAAATCAGATGAAATAAAATATATCTTTAAAATTAAAGATTAGAATTAAGATGTTCACTATATTACACATTAATTTAGTCTGAGACAGATTTGATTTTGCATCCCAGGAGGGCCACTAACTTGCCACATAGACAAGACTGACCTTGAACTTTCAATCTCCCTGCCTCAGCCTCCCAAATGCTTAGATTACAGGCAAAGGGCACAGTGAACTGTGCGTGTGCATGTGCGTGTTTATGTGTTTGTATGTGTGGGCATGTTTGGTGGGGCGAGCGTGCATTTGTGCTCGTGTGCATGTAGAAGACAGAGATTCGTGCCAACTGTCTTTCTCAGTCACTCTACACTTGATTTTTTTTTCCAAGATGGGGACAGGGTTTCTCTGTGTAGCCCTGGCTGTCCTGGAACTTGCTCTGTAGACCAGGCAGTGATTTTTGATACAGGGTCTCTCTCTTTCTCTCTCACTAAACTTGATGCTCTCTGACTTGCCTAGGTTGGCCAGCCAGGAAGATTCAGTAATCTGTCTTTGACTCCTCAGAGCTGGGATTTCAAATGTCTGCGTGTGTGCCAAGATACAAACTCAGGCCTTGTTTGTGCAGCAAACATTTTATTGGCTGAGTCATATCTCCAGGCCCTCCTTTCAGTTTTAACAAAAATCATGCATTGATGTCCTAATTTATCTCATGAATGTAAAATCCCACATAGGTTCACAAACAAGGTTTGTCATAGTTTTGAAGAACAGTACGTAGGTGTGTACTGCCATTCACTCTCTGTGCTTAGTTGTGCTGTGGGGACATTGTTTGTCACCACATTTAGGGCTGCTTCATTTAAAACATGCCTATAGAGTCCCTATAGATGTTTGGGGTGTTCCTGAAGTTTTCTTTTTATTTCTTGAACAATGCCATCATGTTGAAGGCTTTGCACAATCCTGTAAAACACTTCACTAGTGTTTTGCAGTGACGTTACTAACTTAGTAAGTAAAATACTTTAAAACTTGAGAGAGTAGTAGTAGACCACTTGTGTGTGTGTGTGTGTGTGTGTGTGTGTGTGTGTATGTGTGGGTGGGTCTGTTGGGAGTTCATGGTTACCCTGAAAGCAGTTAAGGTCTGATTATTGGTTAGAAAAGATAGAACAAGTCCTATATCATGGCCAAATACAGGTTTGTAACCTTACTTGTCACTCACGGTGTCTGTAATCACGTGGGCATACCTGAGACTCACTCAGCATCGCTTTCCTCTCCATGATGCAGAGGAACAAGCGCTTCCCTCAGGGGATCTGGCACACACACTGCAGAGGCTGGGTAAATTTCACTCTCTTTTGTCCCTTTGGTTAATTTGTTTTCCTTGAGGTACCTGTGTTTCTTGATGGAGTTAACAGAGCACCGTGGTGCTAAATTGGTGGTCAGAAACGTAGAGTGTTTATGGGGCTAGTGAGATGGCTTAGTGAGGGAAGGCACTCAGCGCCCAGCCTGCTGAGCTGACTTTAACTCCTTTAGTTCACCTGACCTCCACATGTACACCATGGCATAGACATTCTGATCCCACACACAAATAAATAAAATGTAATTTAAAAATTCTTAAAAAATGCAAAGATGGACAGAGACGAATCAGCTATGTACTTAGCATTTTCTTAAAGACTTGGTGTCTTTTTCCAAATTACCTATTGTTTTAAAGTAGCCCCCAAACACAAGCCTTACCTAGTGTTCAGCTCATACTAAAATTTTTGTCACATTATTATTTTCAATTAAATTACAAAAGCCTTTGTGGGCTCATCGAGTCTCTGTTGGCAGAGGCTATTCGTTTGTTTCCCTGAAATAATCACACAGAAATCTGTATTAATTGCATACTGTTTGGCCAATAGCTTAAGCATATTTCTGGCTAACTCTTATATCTTAAATTAACCAATTTCTCATAATTTGTGCATTACCACAAGGTCGTGGCCTACTGGCAAAGTTTCAGTGGGCTCCAGCAGAGGCATGGCTTCTCCCATCTATTCTCTCTCTATATCTCCTTTAGCCTGGCTTTACTCTGTTAAGCCATCGGCCAAAAGCAACTTCTTTATTAACCAAGTGACAATAAAACATATCGACACAGATTCAATGCAATGCCCAGCAAAATCTCAGCAAAATTCTTCAAAGACCTCAAAAGAACGGTACTCAACTTCATATGGAAAAGCAAAAAAAAATCCAGAATAGCCAAAACAATCCTGTACAATAAAAGAACTTCTGAAGACATCACAATTCCTGACTTCAAACTCTGCTACAGAGCTACAGTACTGAAAACATCCTGGTATTGGCATAAGAACAGACAGGAGGACCAATGGAACCAAATAGAAGACCTGGATATCAATCGACACATCTTCGAACACTTGATTTTTGACAAAGAAGAAAAAAAATCAAATGGAAAAAATAAAGCATATTTAACAAGTGGTGCTGGCATAACTGGATATCAACATGTAGAAGAATGAAAATAGACCCATATCTATCACATGCAAAACTCAAGTCCAAATGGATCAAAGACCTTAACATAAAGCCAGCCACACTGAACCTTATAGAAGAGAAAGTGGAAAGTACACTTGAACACATTGGCACATAAGACCACTTCCTAAATATAACCCCAGTAGCACAGACACTGAGAGAAACAATTAATAAATGGGACCTCCTGAAACTGAAAAGTTTCTGTAAAGCAAAGGACATGGTCAACAAGACAAAACGACAGCCTACAGAATGGGAAAAGATCTTCACTAACCCCGCATCAGACAGAGGTCTAATCTCCAAAATATACAAAAAATATATCAAGAAATTGGACACCAAAAGAACACATAATCCAATAAAAAAATGGAGTACAGACCTAAACAGAGAACTCTCAACAGAGGAATCTAAAATTGCTGAAAGACACTTAAGGAAATATTCAACTTCCCTAGTCATCAGAGAAATGCAAATCAAAGCAATCCTGAGATTCCATCTTACTCCTGTAAGAATGGCCAAGATCAAAAACACTGATGACAACTTATACTGGAGAGGTTGTGGGGTAAAGGGAACACTTCTACATTGCTGGTGGGAATGCAAACTGGTACAACCCCTCTGGATGTCATTGTGGCGATTTCTCAGAAAATTAGGAAACAACCTTCCTCAAGACCCAGTAATACCACTTTTGGGTATATATCCAAAGGATGCTCAATTGTGCCACAAAGACATGTGCTCAGTTATGTTCATAGCAGCTTTGTTTGTCATAGCTAGAACCTGGAAATAACCTGAATGCCTCTCGACCAAAGAATGGATAAGGAAAATGTGGTACATTTACACAATGGAATACTACACAGCAGAAAAATATCATGAATCTTGAATTTTGCAGGAAAAATGGATGGAACTAGAAAATATTGTTTTGAGTGAGGTAACCCAGACACAGAAAGACAATTATCACATGTACTCACTCATAGGTGGTTTTTAAACATAAAAGAAAGAAACCCAGCCTACAAACCACAATCCCAGAGAACTTAGAAAACAATGAGAACCCTAAAAGAGACATATGTAGATCTAATCTACATGGGAAGTAGAAAAAGACAAGATCTCCTGAGTAAATTGTGAGCATAGGGACCTTGGGGAGGGGGGTTGAAGTGGGAAAGGGAGAGGCAGGGAGGGGATCAGAGAAAAATATAGAGCTCAATAAAAATCAATAAAAAACCCATATTCACAGCTTACATCACCTCTCACATTAAGTTTCTGTTTATGAAATCATTGCTTCTAAAGAATAGTCATCATTCCTTCATCCGTACCACAGAGGTTGTTTTGGGTACCACACCACTTCTTCCCTCTTTCACGTGTTCCTGCACAGTGGGTGCCAGACCAAACCCCCCTCTCTGCCATGTTCCCCTCCAGTGGGTAGACCAGTGCTGGATATGGAAAGCCTATTTTTGTTCTTGGGAACTAGAACTACGTTCTCTGGGTTCCTCAAAGAGAAACAGGTGAAATTTTATGCAAGTAACACATAGTGGCCTGAAAGCAGCAATGTGAGCACATTTATGGAGCACTTATAGCACGCCAAGAATTCCCATAATGCTAATATATACCCGTTTGTTCATTCCTACCACCCTGGGGCACCACTGTCTTCAAATCCCAAATACCTTTACTGTGTCTCCCCGTGCCACTCCGACCTCCTCTTTTCATGAAAGTGGCTAGAAAGATCTTTACAAAATGCAAATTGGATAATATCCCTCATGTTTATAATCATTCAATGATGCCCCTATTTTTAATTGGGTAGGTTCTTGTTCTCCTGCGCCTCCCCTATGGCCCCTCTTTCCTTCCACACGAGGACATACCCTCTCACATCTCCGTTCCCCTTCCTGCAGGTTTTTCTTCTCTCTCTTTGTCTTGGACACTTCTGCCCAATTCTTTGTTTCTCATTTTGACCTATCCTCAGTCCCTTAGAAAGCTCACCTTTTCAACCTTGATACTAATTTACAGCCCATGGTAATAAAACATTAACGGCATACAGAATCCCACATCAAGTTTTAACTATTTCCTGCTTAAGTCCTGCCCCAAATATTCCTCGTGAAATAGACCAGACACTCAGGCCTTTTCTTTCTTATTCTTATTCTTTTCTTTTTTCCTCCTCCTTCTCCTCCTTCTCATTATTATTATTATCATCATTATTATCATCTTGGTTTTTTGAGACAGGGTTTCTCTGTAGCTTTGGAGCCTGTCCTGGAACTAACTCTTGTAAACCAGGCTGGTCTTGAACTCACAGAGATCCGTCTGCTTCTGCCTCCTGAGTGCTGGGATTAACGGCATTGCCACTACTGCCTGGTTCCCTTCTTATTTCTAACCACACTTTAAGATGATATGTTTATTTGTGTGTGTTACTATTGAACATCCCTCTGATGAGAACAGAGAGCAGCCGAGTTCTGTTTTTCTCCATGTTTACCGGTGGCTTTCCAGTCCGTCTGGCATGTGGCGGTTGATAAGCAAATATTTGTTAGAAGGGTGAATGGCATTTAGAAGAGTTAGCATAAATAATAATTATCTTAGTTCCTTTCAACTCTGAAAACCCACAATGCCATGTCTTAAGCACTTGATGTTTGTTTAAATGAATATAGTCAAATCCCGTTTTCATCTCCTCTTAGTTTAATAGGAAACTGCCATTACCCTGGTCCAAAACCATGATGGATCCAGCCAATGACAGGACTGCGTCTCAGAACAGCTTTGAGTTGTAACACAGTCCTTCAGTTGCCCATTTTCTGGGGCTGACCTCGGTCCACACAGCGCAGAAAGCCCACAGCATTTTTTGCTTGATGTCTGTCTACCGAATCAGACTTAGCCTGAGGGTAAACACCACTCACAAAACAGGGCAATGCCATTTCTAGGAGGAAAACCGGGGGAAAAAAAATACATTTGGTCGAGGAAAGCTAATTCTTCTGTTTTTGTTTTTAACAGTTTTGTCAGAAACAACAAAAGCCTAAAAATGAGTCTGCCACACTCTTTGATTATCCTCCCAGCACACAAGGAAAGAAATGTCTGCTTACTGGAGGGTGTTTGCTGAGGATCAAAGCAAGCCCTGCTGTGGACTCCAAAGGAGACGCAGTTGCAGTGGGTCCAGGGCATGTTTCAGCTCACAGTCTTACAACTTAATGATGACCGCAGTTCAGAGACTCCTTACTGAGAAGCAGACACACACCGAAAATCCTGTAACTAAGGGAACTCCAGGGAATCCCAGAGCTGCTGGGTAAGGTACTTGGCCTTATTTGGGCTAGGTCTCCGTCTTTAGTGGAATTGGAAACCAGTTACAAATGGTGGTAGGATAGGCCTGGGGGGTCTAATCATCCTCAGAACAGAGCAGGTTATGTGGAAATGAAGTCTCCTGGGCATTAGTTAAATGACTCATGTTCTCTGAGTTTAAGGCCAGCCAGGATATTCAAAGCTACATAAAAAGACACTTTCTCAAAATCAATCAATCAATCAATCAATCAATCAAACAAACAAACAATACCGTAAAATAAAAAATAAATCCATGTTTTATCTGTTTTCAGTGTGGTCATAATACCTTCTGGTATGAAATGCCTATGATAAACTCACTGATACTAACACCTTTAGTCTTTAGATGTCTTTCTCAGCAGAACAAGGGGGAAGTTTACATCAGAAACTACAGTTAATTCTATATAGAATTACACCTAGCGTGGAGTCAGTATTTAATTTTTTATAAATATAATTTCATTGGCTTTTTTACAAATATTTTGAGAATATTCTTTTTCCTCCCCCAACTCCTCCCAGACCCTCCCTATCTTACCACTCATCCAATTTCATGTTCTCTCTCTTTCTCAGGAAACAAAAACAAAACAAAACACCCCAAATTAAAATACCCATTACCCCCAAAGAAGTCCAAAGCAATATCAAATCACACACTAAAAACCATGGTGTCCATTTTGTGTTGTCCAACCACTGCTAAGCATGGCGCCTGTCCTGGAGTATGACTGATACAGCCCACGTTACTCCACTGGAGAAAAGGAACCTCCTTTCTTCTAGCAGGTGTCAATTGCAAATAGCTTCTTGGTTAGGGATGGGGCGCTGTACCACTTCCCCCTTTCCTTGTTGATTTTTGTCTGGCTTGAAGTTGTGTGTGTGTGTGTGTGTGTGTGCTGCCACACTAGCATTTAGTTTATTGCAAGTGATTTTTAAAAAGGGAACAGCTAAATATTGCAGAGTGATTGCCATTTAGGAACTCTAGAGTAAGAAACCAATAAGAGGCAAGTGTGAGCGCCGGGGGAAGGGGGGGAGGGCTCAGTGGGTAAGAATGCGCAAAGCTTGCTCTGCAAGCCTAAATCTAAGCTCGGTTCCCTGCACCCAAGAGCTGGGCCTGCAGGCTAAGTGAGATGTCTCAAGGGAATTAGGCAAAGAGCCATAGAGCAGGATCCCTATAGCCACTGGTCCCAACAGACACACACACACACACACACACACACACACACACACACACACACACACACACACCATCATAAGAAGTAAATATGAGGGAGATAAATTGTTAGCACAGAAGAAATGCTGTCCCAGGCAGGTCCTTTCCTTCTCCAGTGCTCCCTTACTTTATGATGCAGATGGTGGTGGTGTGGGACAGGACAAAGAGCTTCACCACACCCACATAACACGATGAGGGTGGGGCTGTGAATGGGTGAAAGGAACAGGTGATTCTTGCTCTAGGGTCTGGAGATGGACAGTCTCAGGCAGGCCAAAGGGGTTCCTTCCTAATTGGAAGGTATTTGAGCAAACCCTTAAAAGCCCTCGGGGTCCACGCTTCAGCTGGGACACGGAATTGCCAACCTGAAAATCATTTCCTTCATCGCCCCGCTTAAATCTACTTGAGGAGAAATTTTGCAAATCACAGTTGGAAAATTTCTCCCACACAGAGCTGATAAGCCGTGTGAAAAGTTTAAAGCCTCTGGTAGTAACGCTGCCGCCAACATACTAGATCAGGCCGAATTAGTAAACCCAGGTTTAATCTGAGGGGAACAAAGCAACTCCTTGGTGACCCTTGGGAAGGCAGTGGTGGTGGTGGTGGTGGGGGGATCACATGACAAATACGGCTTCCAGGTCTTATAGAGCCTATAGGTATGGTCTTGAGCAGCCTCAGGGAGGGGCTGACTTTCAGAGGGTTTTCTCAGGGGCTGGATTTGGAATGAGAGGAGTTGAGACCAGAGAGTGGAATGGGGCCCCTAGCTAGAGATTCCCAACATCCCACCCCTTTTGGGTCTAGATGGACGGCAGTAGGGCTTCCACCTCAACACCGTGTCAGCACAGAAACTGTCCCTAGGTAAGTTGGTCTAATAGATATTAACATCTGACGTGGACAACTTTTCTCTTTTTCTGAATTGGTAGCCTTAGTTCATTCGGTTAAAACTATAAAACGCCTCTGGTTTCTGTCTATGGCCAAGTGACTCCTGAAATCTCTTTAAATCAAAGCTACTTCTATGGCTCCTTATGCTGAATGTGACCTGTATTTTAAGTATTCAAGAACTTTCATTCCAAAGAATCCTCAAATAGTTTCTGATCTGCAGCTAGAATCCTGAGAAGAGTTACTTCACCTACCTCCGAAACACCCTTTCTGCTCGGCTCTCTAGTCTCCCTGGGGCCAGAAAGAGGTAATGGTTCTTACAAAGAGGTTTGTGAGAAACCAAACAACCCTAACTAGTCATGACATTCTTCTCGCTGTCTCCATGTAAGGGAAACTACCACGGTGGCAGCTGAAGATGCCCCCCTCAGGGTTCCCCCCTACACCCCCCCCCCCCCCGCTGCAGTCCCTTTGAGCTTGTCGCTGTGAGGCAGATGGATGAAGATGGATACAGGAAGACTCTGGCTCCTGAAGAATCCTGCTGTCTTCAAGAATGTTATCAATTTGCCCTCTTCATTTTCTCTCCATGGGCAACTTGGCAAGAGTCAAGGTTGGGCAGCATTCGCTGTAGGAGTGTGTGTTAGCAAAACTCATTTCCGCATTTGTATAAAATTTCCATCAGTTTCTTGCTGCTCCCAAATACGACACTACCTGGGAATGCTCTCTGAGGGATGGCATTTTAAATTTCTGCCTTGTTTTTGTTCCAGCAAAACCGAGTATTGCTAGCTGCTTTGCCCATTGGGTTCCTTTGATCCACACTTTGACCCTGCTAATGAATCTTTAAGTGCCAATAGCAATTTCACATCCTGTTACTATTCTTCAAAGGTAAGAACCTCATTTTCTATTTCAGCAGAGTTCCATTGGAAACAACACCAGTCCCCCCTTCATTTTTTATTTTTTTTTAAAACAAATAGTCTGCTTCTCCTTCTTCTTCTTCTTTTTTTTTTCCTGCTTATAAAATAGAAACCAGAAGTTAAACACAAGTGAGGCAGGGCAGCCTGCCCGTCTTTAAGCAAAAGTCCAGGTTAAAGATAAGAGAGACATGAAGAAAACAGAAGAGGTGTGATTTAATTTCTTCTTAGTTTTGTCAATCTTAGACAGAAAACAGTGTTTGGATTTAGTTCCAGGCATTATTTGTTAGCCTTCCGGGCCATATTGGATCAGCAGATCTTAATTAAGCATCATTCATCAAACTAGGCTTCCTTCTTGGGGTGGCGGTGCTGAAATCACATCTTTGCTCTTTGATTCCTTGATTTTGCGTGTGTGTGACACCCGCTTGGGATAGTTTTGGATGCTCTGCACCCACGTTCTATGTTCTGGTGGTTGGTAGGGTCTGCTTCCACACTGAGAGGCCGAGCATGCAAGCTTCATCACTGCCACTGTTAGCTTGGGACCTAGGTGGTATCAGTGGGACACACCTGACTTGACTTTCAAGTTGGGAATTAGTGATGCAAAAACAAAGAGTATCAGGAAAGACTCTACCCTAAGCTGTAGCACATCGACCTCCAATACAGCAGTGGGTCTAGGACCAAAGGGAGGCCTTGTTCTTAGTGTGAGCAAGGTCATGCGTGGGAGCCAGCAAGGGTCTTTTGGAGCAATTGTTCCGTGTAGGATAGCAGGTTTTCTAGTTTTCTGAGCTTCCCTAAAACTCTGTGACTGCCTAATATCTTTTTTTGTTTTGTTTTGTTATTCTTGCCTCTGCTTACCTCCTTTTCTACTAGTGGATTTCACTATTTACTTAAAACGTTGTCAGATTCACCATCTTCAAACTAAATCACAGGGAACATGATTTTCGGTGTTCATTTGTACAAGAAGCAGAGTCAAGGAGAATAATCTCTAGACCTGTTTGGGTCCTTAGAGGCAGCAAGATTAGTTTAACTGAACTTTCTATTCTATTGACTAACAAATTCCTACCTTGGTTTAAGCCCGTTTGAGGTGGTTTCTTTCACTTGTAATTCTTGTAATTAAGTGCTTTTGGCAAACAGAGATGAAAGCAAATTAATATGTCCAGAGTCTTGTCTTTTCCTTCCTTCCTTTCTTTCTTTCTTTCTTTCTTTCTTTCTTTCTTTCTTTCTTTCTTTCTTTCTTTCTTTCTTTCTTTCCTTCCTTCCTTCCTTCCTTCCTTCCTCCTCTCTCTCTCTCTCTCTCCCTTCCTTCCTTCCTTCCTTCCTTCCTTCCTTCCTTCCTTCCTTCCTTCCTTCCTTCCTTCCTTCTTCCCTCCCTCCCTCCCTCCCTCCCTCCCTTCCCTCCCTCCCTCCCTTCCTCCCTCCCTCCCTCCCTTCCTTCCTTTTTTTTGGGGTATTCTTTGTAAGTGATTTACAATGTTAAAAAACAACACCAAAATATTTAGTCAGACTAGGTAAATGGGTATCTAAGACATGCTTTCAGATAATAGTACCCATGGAGAAAGGAGATATACACTAACAGCGCATGCTTACCTTTGTCACGGCATCTTTATTACATTTTAAAGATAACCTCACCGCTGCTTCTCTGAACAGTTTATCCCTTGCCCCTTTTCCTGGAGTCTTACTTAGAAAACTTCCTTTGAGGTTCAGAATGGGCCTGAACTGCAAGGCCATATACACGCCTATTTGCTGAGCTCAGGAGGCCTGAGATCACCCTATTGCCAGGCACCACCCATAATCTGCATACGTTCATATGCTTTCGGGTGCCACTTGCTTTGGAGGCAAACAAATCAAAAGGCCTGTGGAAGAGGCAAAGTAGATTGGGGAAACGTAAAGAGCGCTGACTGGGAGTGAGAAAATTTAGGGTTTGTTCCTTGTGTACCTGGCCGACAAAGGGTGTGACCTTGGATTCTGTTTCTCTAATAAGACATCAGAGCAGATGTCTTTTTTATTACCCTCTCTTTTTAAAGAATTTTTAGCACCTGTGTTTTATGATTCCTTATCCGTTGCATTTTAAAGGGTGATTACTAAGAGAGCTTGGTTTACACTGCCCTTGCAGTGCCCAGTTTAGACTGGGTCTCTGGTAGTCATGGGAAGAATTTGGTTAGCTGGGACCTCCATAAAAGACAGGCTGGCCCCCAGGTCTCCAGAGCAAAGTCTCCTGAGCCAGCTCCAAGGATATGGATTTCTCTTCCATGTGACTCTGCTCCTGGCTGACAGCAGTCAGCTCTGCTTCCATCCCCTGCTCTCCCCAGAGCTGCTGCCTCTCCTTCTTCAGGTACCATCGTGAATGTGGCCTCTGGAGAGACTTGATTTCAGCACCCTCGACAAAGGTCTTTCTTTGTGTCTTCCACTTTGTGACTCTTGCTGTCAGCAGACAACCCCAGGGTGTGAGTATTTCTGGTGCACGTGCGCGCTCACGTGTGTGTGTGTGTGTGTACATGTGCACGTGTGTATGAGTGAGTTACTAGCATCTCTTCTGAGCCCTTCGCCATTTCTACTGTAGTCAACTCATTTGATTTCTTCTTCTTTTTTTAAATTAGTAACTTTAATGAAAGTAAAATTGAGGCTAAAGGATGAGGCATTTGGAATCCAAGACAAAAAAGTCATTTTTGTTTTCAAAACAGAAGTAAGTAAACATACATAAACACATATACACATATTTGTTGATATCAAAAAGTTCCTATGTGCTACGTTAATTAACCTAAGAGGATTCTAAGAGTATGTTTGGTCACCCAGAACTTGGCCGACCAACTGAAGACAACTAGTAAAAGTGATTTCTACAGATGACTATTATACTGTCTATTTCTGTGTCAGCTTGATACCAATTAGAGTCATCAGAGAGGAGGGAGCCGCAACTGAGAAAACATCTCTATTAGATTCTCATATAGGCAAGCCTGTAGGGCATTTTCATAATTAGTGATTGATGAGGGAGGGCCCAGCTCATGGTTGGGTGGTGCCACCCTGGGCTGGTGGTCTTGGGTTCTATAAGAAAGAAGGATGAGTAAGTCATGGGGAACAAGCCAATAAGCAGCACCCCTCCATGGCCTCTGTACCGGTTTCTGCCTGCAGGTTCCTGTTTTGCATGAGTTCCTGTTCTTAATTCCTTTGATGATGAACTGTGATATGGAAGCACAAACCAGATGAACTCTTTCCTCCCCAAGTTGCTTTTGGTCATGGTGTTTCATCATAGTGATAATAACCCTAAGACAACTATAAAGAAAACGAAGATTTATTTTTGATCAAAATAATTTCATTGCACTTCTAAAATGGAAATTTCAAGCCTACAATAAAAGTATTGAATAGGAGTGCAAATTTCTTTTAAAGATGTGCATAATATAACTTAATTAAATTCATATACAAATTTTCTATCAGGATAAATATATGAGTTAATTAATGTACAGTAGAACCAGAAGCCAACAATTTTAACTAATCACCAAAATAAAAAGATACTAAATATTTAAGGTCAGTCAAGAGATATGGAGGATAGAGTGTAAGTAAGAGCTGGTATTTGGGGATAGTATTTGCTGAATTTCCCAGAACTTTTGGGGAGCACTGTGCGACCTCTCTACAGCTGTCATAACAAGTGACTGCCTTGGAACAACAGGATTTTGCCTGCCAGTCCTGGAAGTCAGAAATTCTGTCAGTGTCACTGGGCTGAATTCAAGATGTGAGCAGGACGCACTGCTTTCTGGAAACTTTAGGGGAGATTTCATTTCCTTGTCGCTTCCAGCTTTCAGGAATGGCCTGCATTCTTTGGCTCAGGGTCCCCTTTCTCTACCTTCAAAATCAGCACGAGTGGATTTAATCCCTCAACATCAGATCACACTGACCCTGACCACCTCTTCTGTCTGTTTCTTTCATTGTGTAAACACAGCTGATTTTATCAAACTTACATGGATAACTCAGGGCAAGTTTTTCACTCACGGTCATTCGATTAGTGATCTAAATTGATCTACAATGTTAACATGGATTGTTCACTGGGGATTAAGACATGAGCACCTTTGGGGAGCTATTTTTCTTTCCGTCACAGATATAGACATCAATATGCAGGTTTGAGAGGCTCTACAGACTTCAAGTAAAATAATCACACAAACACACACACACACACACACACACACACACACACACACACACACACACACGAGTGCACTAGCTCAAACACAGCACAATCAGTGTGCAGACTAACAAACAGAGAGGAGTGATATTTTGATAGGGTCAGATAAAACGATATAGGTTACCTTAAAAAGAGTAATAAAATCAGACAACTGCATATTTATTAACACCACCAATGAAAACCAGAAAGCCTTAGAATGATGTTTTCAATGTGCAGAAGAAATGCTACTATCTATTTGTATTTGATAGCAGTCAGCTATCAACTCTATAGTTCTCTATTGAGTGTGTTTTATCCTAAAACAGAAGTAAGGATGTTTCTAGAAAAAAAGAAGGAAAAAAGTTGTGAAACTACAAGATCCCCTTAGTAGGTTATCTTTAAAAATCTACTCAGGCAAGGTGTGGTGGCACAGCTCTTTAATCCCAGCTCTCTAGAGAGCAGACAGAGGCAGGAGATGCTCTGTGAGTTCTCTGTGAGGTCAGTTTTGTCTACGCAGTGGGTTCTAGGCCAGTCAAGGGTACATAGTGAGACCCTGTCTCAAAAGAAAACAAAATCTACTTTGGCAGAACGTAGTGACCCTAACCCTAAGCTGGGAACTGAGATGAAGAACAGAGAAATGGCCACGATGTAAGAAAACACACTCTTTAAATGTTAATATTTTGTAGATTGAACTGATCTTAAAGTATACAAGAACAACACAAAAGAGGTCATATCATTTTGTAGTATAGCAAAAATGTAGATATCATAATGTTTATTCAATGGCAAGCACTAGTTTAAAAATTAAAGTACATTAATTCAATATAAAGCCATCTAAAATAGTATGCAAGTCTGTTTATTTGTAGGCTTACTGTATTTTGGGAGCAGACTGACAAACAGTAGATATGGATAGATTGAGGTAATTGCTTATTTAAACATAAGTATAGATTTAAATATATCAAAAAGGGTTAAAAGAATATTCATCAAAACCAATAATTACTTTGAGGTGGAATTATTGTTAGAACAATAATTAAAATAATTATTACTTTGAGATAGAAGAATAATTTATGTTTCCTTGTTTATATCTTCTATTCAGTATATTCTATTCTATTACTTTAAAAAAACTTTCTTTAGAGTCACAAAAAGTAACTAGGATAATACAAAGGTTCCTTATATAATCTGTATCCAATTGCACCTGTGGCTAATGTTTCACGTCCAGATGGTAGTTTTAATATTAATAAGCCAGTAGTTATAAGCTGTTAACTAAAAGTCATACTTTATTCAGATTACCTTTGTGTTTTAAACATTTGTTTTATATCCATGTGTCTGTGCCCGATTTATTTACTTGTACCACTGGTGTGCAGGAGTCAGCTCATTTTCTTTCTTTTCTCTTTTTTTTATGTTTTGATTTTTCAAGACAGGGTTTCTCTGTATATCTCGGGCTGTCCTGGAGCTCACTCTGTAGATCAGGCTGGCCTAGAACTCACTTGCCTGCCTTTGCCTCCCTGAGTTCTGGGATTAAAGGCGTGCACCACCACCACCTGGCTTCATTTTCAACAGTCAATACCTGCAATTTTGTTATAACTCTTTTCTTTGGAGAACTTGGTTTGCTCCCAAGGATGGCTCTTGACAAACAGTGCATAGATGCTGGCTATAAATACGCTGCATCTATCACCTGCTAGCAGAATTCACCATCTCCCAGAGTTCACCTGGAGGATTAAGCTTCAGTGCCAGGTTCAGCTGGCTTCACTGTACATCCTCATTGCTCATCCTCTCCTCCACAGATGATGGCCCTGACAGTGTTCTTGTATCATTTAAATAATCAGTGAGGGGACCCGAGTAAGAACAAGATGTTTGTACGTGCATGTGCATGCTTGTGTGCGTGCTTGCATCAGGTATTTATATGTGTGTGCGTGCACGCATGTGTATGTGCATGCTATCCTTTCTACTTATTCTAACAGAGCATACATCAGTCTGTCTTTTTCATGGTCATATTCTAGTGCCCAGTTTAGTGTCCAGTTTGCAGAGAACAGTGAGGATGGATTTTTGTAAGTGATGAATGTCGGTTGCTGTAGTCACTGAAATGCAAAATTTCTTCTTTTCACTGAGCTTAATTTATAGCAGTTCTCTCTTCTCTCTCTCTCTCTCTCTCTCTCTCTCTCTCTCTCTCTCTCTCTCTCTCTCTCTCTTTCTCTCTCTCTCTCTCTGAAATATAGTCTCCAAAATGGAAACTAAGGCTATTTTTCCCTAAAAGACTTTGAAGAATAGTATGCCTGTTAAGATGTTGTTTTAGCAGTTTGCAATCGCTAGAGGCTCTTTACAGGGAAAGAGAGTCAAGATTCTCTTAGGAGTGCAGTGCTTCTTGCTGGAGGTACTTGAACCTGTGGTGTGGTGCCACTTCAGAGGTGCTTCAGGGGACAAAACCCCAGCATATTTATTTGTGGGTGGTTTAAACAGAAAGCGACTGGACCTTGGACCAGGTGCACACAGTGAAATAGGATGAGTACTTGTATTCAAGTGTGACAATAAAACATTCTAATAACATGTATCACGGACACGGGTCAGTCCTTGAATGTATCAGTTATTCCCCAGAACTGATGAGTGGTGTGTCGTATGTTACCTCCATTCTTAATGAACAAGAAGAGCCGGAATTTGAAGCCAGTTATGATGACTTTGAAGCTCCTCTCACCCCACACACTCTTAACCATTGCTCTCTTTGGCCCTTTGTGCCAATAATACTTATAACGAGATCCTTGGGTGGAGTCAGTGAAATCTTCAGTTTGAAGACAATAAGATTGATCATGAGATATTACCGACAATGAAATGCAGGTGTTCCGAGTTGCCTTCAACAAGTTCTAGGCTCCTATTTAAGAGGGAGCCGATGTGTTTCGGGACTCAGTTTCAGTAAGGCATTTCTCACTGTTCTCCAGAGGTGGAGGGAACAGAGTGCACCCAGGCCCTGTAGTGGGCCTTTCTCTGGGAAGTCAGAGAGAGGACTGAGGTGTGCAGGAGGTAACCTGTGGCCTTAGAAGACCATCAAAACCTCTTTCAGATGTAAGATTCCAGAATGGAAGAATGGGGTGACTTACACAGACACTGTATGTGTGGTTGGGGAGTACCAAGGTTTATACTAGTAACAGGGTTTGAAAGAAATACACAAAGGCATGGTAAGTAAACAGCCGTGTGCTGCACACACTCTGGACAGGTGAGCAGAGCTTCACCTTGAAACCCCATGGTGCGAGTGTCTACAGCAGTGGTTCTCAACCTTCCTGATGCTGTGACCCTTTCTTCATGTTGTGCTGACCCCCAAACATAAAGTTATTTTTGCTACAATGTCGTAACTGTAATTTGCTGCTATTATGAATCATAATGTTGATATCTGTGTTTTCTGATGGCCTTAGGTGACCCCCGTGAAAGGGTTGTTGAGAACCACCGGTCTACAGTGTGGAGATGGAGCCTGTCTATTTGAGTGGCCTTGAACTTGTGTCTTGCTTCTCCTGAGTCTTATTTCCTGTTGTGAAAATAAATTGCTCTGTGGTTTAAATTATTCCAGGCCCTTGAAAACTGGAAGGGCTTAAGATGGTAGTTATTTTTTCCCCCCTGAGAACCTTTAGATTAAAAATTTCCTTAAAATTACATGGATCTAGATATTTCTGTTTCTTCTGCATAGTCTCTAAAACTGGAAGGGGAAAATTTAAATTTGGAATGCTAGAATATTGAGAACGATAATTTGAAACTTTCCCTTCAAACCATAGTCATGGCTAAAGTTTGCTAGCATTTCCATGCACCCGCGGTTGTTTTTCAGATGAGACAGGTGGAAGCTGAATTTCCTGACATCCAGGCTTGACTTCCTGCCACCTACCCACAAGACAGGTTTCTGTAGCGAATGGAACATAAATATTTTTGCTCTAACACTGTTTATGTTTTAGGGGAAGCAGACTAGTTCTGGATCAGAACTTGTCATAATCCTGATAAAATATCTCTCCCCAGTTTTCCATCCGTGCCATCTGATTTCCAATTGGCTTTCCTCTCTATTCTCCTCATGCAGGGTCCCCCACCAACACCCAGACCTCCCATATAGCCTTTCTGCCTCTCTTATCTATCTTCCTCTTTTATTTCATTTACTCTATCCTCTTTTTATCTCCTTCTCCACTCACCTAGACTCTTTTTTTTATTTTTCCATTCAAAACTTTCCACTTCCTCCCCTCCTCCCATTCCCCTCCCGCTCCCCCACTCCTCTTCTCCCTTCCACTCCAGTCTTAAGATCGGGCAGGGTACCCCGCCCTGTGGGAAGTCCAAGGCCCTTCCCCCTCCATCGAGGCTTAGGAAGGTGTGCATCCGAATAGACCATAGTCACACTGATGAATAACTTGAATATCACCATAGAACCTTTGTCCGGCAATGGATGGAGATAGAGACAGAGACCCACATCAGAGCACTGGACTGAGCTTCCAAGGTCCAGTTGTAGACTCTTTTCTATAACTGAAAATTTTAAATTTCTGGTAAAGCAGTGCTGGCTAGGACAACACATCATCACAGGACTGGGATAGCTGAGGATTTAACCACATTCTGGAAGCTTCTCAGAAGCATTAGCATGCAGCAATGGGTGCCAGCGGAAAGTCGTCAGCAATGGCAGATTGTTCAGGCTCCACGGGGTTTGCAAAACATTTTGGAGTCCTGGTCCCCTTGGTTGCCCTGCTCAGTGCTTAAACCTTGGATTCAGGCAGATCAGGTTCAAGTCCTGGCCGTGTCGCTAACTACCTGTTTTCTCATCTGAAAAATGAGAAATACTGCAGACCTCCAGACAACAGTGGGGGAGTAAAGGAAACCATGTTTGTTTTGCACACTGCCTGGAACATGGTTCATGTTGTATGATTCCAGTCATTGTCAAGATGATGATGAGCCTCTGTGTCCATCCTTTCTGTAGCTTCTCCTGGTCCCCTAGCATTGCTCAAGCAATCAGAACCAACCCTCCCCTTGATTAGTTTTGTTCTACTCCCCACGTCTTGAGGTGAGAATGACAGATAGTAGGAAAACCACACGTCCAGTCTCCAACCTAACAGAACTGAGAAAACAAAAATAAAGCCAGATGGTGGTGGTACACACCTTTAATCCCAGAATTCGGGAGGAAGAGGCAGGTGGATCTCTTGAGTTTGAGGCCAGCCTGGTCTACAGAGCAAGTTCCAGGAAAGCTGGGACTACACAGAAAAATCCAAACAATGATGATGATGATGATGATAGTGATGATGATAGTGATAATAACAATAATGGTGTTTAATGGAAAATACTTCTCTTTCCACTATAAAGGAACTAAGAAGAAAGGGATGGGGGAATTTTGTTCGGTGAGTGCACTTGGTCCAGCCTCACCTATGTAACCTTTATCTACTCTCTCAGGAGGGAGGCAGCGCTGCTGTCTGCTTCTGTTCTCTCACCTGACTCTACCTTCCTGTAAGCGTAGAGCCAATTGCCTTGGATTTCTTCTATCCATGGGAATTCTCCTCCCAAAAAGACACTTGAGTTTTGGAAGATCACCTCTGTTGCTTCTCAAGAGACTAGGGAAGAGAATTTTTCTCTTTCTCTCCTCCATTTTTCTTGTTTATTAAGTAAAAGTCTCAAACAAGATCTATTGTCATCCCAGCTTTCTCATATCCAGGCAGCTTGTTAATATTGCAGATAAACACGGTTCCTGAACACAGCTCTGCACAGTTCTATTCCTGTTCTGTGCCCAGTGATTCTTTCGCATTGCCTTGGTAACCTATTAAAGTACTCCTGTGTGTATGGTGATATCATTCCTAGTTCTGTGAAAACCAGGACAATTTACTCAGAAGACATGCTAGATGCCTGGTACTCTTCTTGCAATCTGCTCCATTCTGGTTTGACTCCTTTTTTTTTTCTTTCTGAAACTACCTTTGAGTCCTTTGCAAGCACTTACATGCCATTTCTAGCACACCTGGACCTAAGTCAAGAAACACCCTTGTCCAGAGGGTGGTGGCGCATGCCTTTAATCCCAGTGCTCGGGAGGCAGAGGCAGGTGGATCTCTGTGAGTTCAAGGCCAGTCTGGTCTACAAGAACTAGTTCCAGAACAGGCACCAAAGCTACAGAGAAACCCTGTCTCAAACAAACAAACAAACAAACAAAATAAAAAACCTGGAAAAAAGAAACACCCTTGACAACCAGAGATTGTAGCATGCCGGCTGACAGGTACTGTGGAGGCTGAGTGGGTAGCAACAGGGGACCCTGGGAATCTAAAGATGAGCCTAAGACTGACCTGGGATGTGAGATAGAGGACTGGATTCCCAGAGAAATGAAAGCTACACAGACTCACAAGTGATCCCAGTCATGTGGGATCAACTTCCTAACTGGCAAATGTCTCATTGCCGCCCTCTCTCTCAATCTCTATCTCTTAATTCTGCTTATGTATGAGAATGGTACCCAAAGACACGTTTTCCAAAGCCAGAAGCCTTGGGACCAGGGTTCAGGACTCAGCATATATGCTTCAGTGTATTCTGAATTCATAGGCTCAGTGTCATCCATCAGAGCTTAGAAGATTACTGACCCAAACCATGAGCATTAAAAAAAGGTGTAACCTCAGAGATTGTGGGAGTGGCCACCAATGGCTGGTCCAGCCTGAGATCTATGATATGGGGGTGAGCCCTGCAGGGCCCAGAGACCTAGGATAGAACCAAACACGACTGCTTTGTCAATGCAATGAATCCTACTGATAGTCTGCTAAACTCATTGACTGGCTACTACCCCAACTGTCATCAGAGAGCCTTCGTCCAGTAACTGATGGATACAGATGCGGAGATCCACAGCCAACCATTAGGCTGAGCTCAGGGAATCTTGCTGAAGATAGGGAGGAGGGATTGGATGAGCCAGAGGAGTCAAGGACATTAAAAGAAAACTCACAGAAACAACTCTTCTGGGTTCCTAGGAGCTCACATACAACATCCAGAGAGCCTGTGTGGGACTGAACTAGGCCCTCTGCATATATGTGACAGTTGTGTAGCATGGCCTACTGTTGTAGGACTTCTAACAACAGGAGCAGCGGCTGTCCCTAATGCTTTGGCTGGCTTTTGGGAGCTTGTTCCTCATACTGGGTTACCTAGCCCAGACTTAATTTAAGGAGAGATGCTTAGTCCTACTGCAACTTGATAAGCCATGCTTCATTGATACCCATGGGAGGCCTGTCCCTTTCTGAAGAGAAACAGATGAGGAGTGGATGGGAGGAGGGCAGAGGGGAGGTAGGGGAGGAAAAGAGAGGAGAGGAGGGAAACTGTGGTTTGGGATGTAAAATAAATAAATTAATTTAATTTAAAAAACAGGTGCAACCTCAATTCCTTCCCTGAACTCTCCCATAGCTACTACAGGGATGCTAAAATTTGACCTGTGGTCATATTCTCCTATTAAAGCCAGGCAGGAAATCCGAACCAAGATAAAGAGAGTAGGCAGATCCACATAGCTGCTGAAGGAGAAGAACATCCGGAACCTTAGGAACCTTACCATTAGGCCACAGTCTCATGACAATACACAGATTGACAGAAATGGGTTAAAGATGTAAGAGCTAGCTAGGAATACACTAGAGTCGTTACCTAAATAGTGTTGTAATTAATATAGTTTCTGTGTGACTATTTGGGTCTGGGTGGCTGGGAAATGAACGAGCTGTCTCCTACTATAGATTGCTTTTCTAGGAGACCTGGGTTCAACTCCTAGCACCTACATGGTGGCTAAAAACTATCTGTAACTTCAGTTCTAGGACCTCTGATTTCTTCTTTTGGCTTGACAGACACCACATGAGCTTGGAGCACAGACATAAATGCAGGCAAAACATCCACATGCATAATAATAAATTTATTTTTGCAAATTAAAAACATATTAGTGAGAGTTTGTGAGTTGAAGTACTTCACCCCAGGAAGAGCACTCAGGCAATGCACTCTATCCTTTACCTGTGTTAACTTAGCACACTGTGCTACTTTTAGGATTTATTAACTGCATCACCAGGGTTAGTATATTTGGCTCTTTGAGGACCAGGGTCATGTTTCATTCGCTTTCATCTTCACCAATGTCAAAGAGAAAGACTCCGTGTCCAGTGCCTACAACAGCTCAGTATATGACAGGCCCCAAGTTAGATAACTTCTAGATTTTTCCTTGATTTATCCTCCACGTGACACCAGGATCGTTATTTTCTTTAATGTGTGGGTACACGGGCGAGTACCTGTGCATGCTTGTGCCAGCTAGAGGACACCCTCAGGTATCATTCCCAGGAAGGCCATCTAATTCCCTTGAGACAGGATCTCTTGAACTGGAGAGATGGCTCAGCAGTTAAGAGCATTGGTTGCTCTTCCAGAGGACCCAGATTCAATTCCCAGCACCCACAGAGCTGCTCACAGCTGCCATCTGTAACTCCAGTTTCAGAAGATCTGACACTCTCACACAGACATACATGCAGGTAAAACACCAATGCACATGAAATAAAAGTAAACAAAATTTTAAAAATTATATATATAGAAGACAGGGTCTCTCATTGGACTGGAACTCTTCAATTAGGGCAGTGAGCCCTGGGGATTCTCTTGCCTCTGCCTCGCTGGTGCACCACCATGCATAGGATTTTGATATGGGTTCAGGGAATTGAATGCTAGTCCTTGTACTTGAAAGGTAAATGTTTTAGTGACTGAGCCATTCCCCGACCCTCAGGAGCATGCAAAAATAACCATTTAGCTGGTGAGTGGGGTAGTGGGTAATTTTTTTTCTTTGAAACAAGGTTTCTCTGTAGCTTTGGAGCCTGTCCTGGAACTAGAACTTGTAGACCAGGCTGGCCTCGAACTCACAGAGATCCGTCTGCTTCTGCCTCCCGAGTGCTGGAATTAAAGGTGTGCACCACCACTGCCCAGCAGGGAAGTGTTTTTAAAAGATACATGTGGCTAACTGGATGAGCACAAGCCAGTTAACCTTGCTAGGGCCTAGACGGTTGGCTGGGTACTTTATAAATATCATCTCATTGTCACTTCTCAGAATCATTCTGTGAGGTGTGCCCTGCTATTTCTAGCTGATGCCAACAATTCTGAGTTGCTAAGTAACTTACCCAGGAGCACACAACCAGTACATGTCAGACCAGGGCTTTTCTTCTGAGCCACAACACAACACTGTCTCATATGCTTATCTTAGGGGAGCATCTAATCAGAAGTAACAGGAAAATTGAAATATGTATTTTAAAATGCTACTAAGACATCTGTTCCCCTTCAGAAACACACACACACACACACACACACACACACACACACACACACACATACACACAGACATACACACAGAGATAGATACACACAGAAACACAGACACAGATAGACACACAGGCACACAGATATACACACAGAGACACAGATAGACACACACACACACACACACACACACACACACACACACACGAGAGAGATGGGGAGACCTACACACATGCCAGGTGCTGGGGGAAGGAACTAAGGCAAATTATTTTGGAACCTATTCCCTTATGTGACTAACTACCCATTAACTCTGACGAAGAACCAAGAACCAAGGAGTGCATATAGATTCGTGGTGTATGACCAAGGAGGTTAGCCACATGCAGAGTGGCAGTTTCTCTTTTCAGGTTAGCAATTCATGACCCAAGTGATTTTGAACCTGACCCACCATGTTTTCAACAGAGTGATGTTCGTCCATTAAAAAGGTATTTAAAGAGGTGACTCATGTCAAGGGCATTTCAGGCAACCTGTGCTTTGCCCCTAATATAGAGTGTGGCTCATTCTTTGCATAGCTCTGTAATGGCTTAATTCATGAAGGGCTCATTTCTGCACCACAAGGAGCTAGCTTGTGGTTCCATGAAGTCTACCAGAGACATGAACTCATTCATTTACTTACTCTAACTTTCAATAAGCGCTTTGGGGTTCTTACCATGGGTTAGACTGTAGGCTAGGGACTCTGAGCATGGTATTGAAAGATGAATTTTGTATTCTCTTCGTGCCTTGGAGAAAGCCTGGAGACTTGACAGAAATCTGAGATGAATTCAACAAGAATTCCTAGTGTGGCTTGTCGGAACAGGGCCTGTGTGTGGCGGGCACTGGGGAACGCTGTGGCAGGCCTTGAGCAGTCTGGCCTCGGAGTTGGCACTCTAAGTTTGTGCATAGGCAGTGTAGCTGACAAAGACCACGCCGCAGGAAGCTGTTCGTGAAGGGCTGTTCTGTCACTTGCTTTGGGTGCTGGGGTTGGCATGCCTATGAGCTGGGTTAACTAGGTGACCTGGCCATGAGAACAGCAAAGAAAGGTTCTGCCTCCTGTTGCTTCTCTATTTCCCCACATGATCAGCTACCGCCTTGGAGCACTGTTTAGCGATATCTCCTCTGGCTGTATCAGATCTATCAAGTCTCTACTGATATAACTGAAAGGCTACATGCTGACACGTAGCCAGTTTGGCAGGGCCATTGGAAAGACTTTACTAAGGGAGCTACAGGCATGCACCTTCCAAGTGGCATCTAGACACCCTGATAAGAAGGCAGGACACCTTGCCTCCTCTCCCTTTGCTTCTGCCTTCTCTTCCAGCTTCCATTCTTGTTCAGCGCATCTCTGTCCTGTCTTCCCTTGAAGTGACACACGCAGGTCAGACCCCTCCTTTTCATCCCTTGACCCCATTCTCCTTCAATATTTAAAAACATCTATGTCATAGGAAGTTTCTTTGTATTGACCAAGCTTCATTCCCCTCAGAATGAATTCCCCTCACTATCTGACACTCTCATAGACCCATAGTCTGGGTCTAAGTCTTCTTTGTCTTAATCAACTTTATTGAATTATAATATACATAAAGATGTATCTGTTAAATCATACAGGATGGGGATTTTTAATAGACTTACATAGTGTTACACTAAACATCTTCATTAACCTCCAAATCATTGAAGTTCATAATTTTGTATTTTCTGGAGCTTTATGTAATGAGCTTTATGGAACAAGGCAATACTTCTTTTGGCACACCTCAACAACCCTAAATCGGATGTGTCTTACAGTGGTTGTATGGCCATGTTTCTTTTCTCCCCTAGATGCCATAAGTACAGAGACAGTATGTCTTACAGTGGATATCATCTTACAGTCAATATCCAATTTGCACACAGACACACCGTTGTATACAGGTTTATGGTCTTGTGTGCGGGTAGCTGGGTTTCTTGTCAGGGAGAGTTGGAGAGTTAGCTGTGGGAAGTGGATATCTTTACTTTGCTGTGTAAGTTTCCACAGCTCCTATAGCTGGAAACTGGCCAGAGATAAATACCACAGAGAATGGCAATGGTGGGTTTCAGAGTTGTTTAAAAATATGGCCAGTCTGTGCTGTGACTGAGCCCACAAACTCTGAGACAGAACCTTTCCAAGTGTGTCCTATTACTAAGTTCCTAACGAAGGAGGAGAAAGCGATGCAGCATCGTTGAAATTTGGGAAATGAATTCACTGTATTACCACAAACCTACAGTGCTGGCTGCTTGGGAGGCCGAGGCAAGGGGACTGCAGGCTCAAGGCCCATCTGGGGCAGAGTAAATTCAAAACTAGCGGGGCGATGTATCAAGACTTTCCCCTAAAATAAAAAAAACGAACAGGAGGAGCTGGCGAATGTAGCTCAGTAACAAAGCACTTTCTGGGCATGTATGAGGCCTTTGGTTCAATTTCCAGCACCAAAGAAGAGGAGGAGGAAGAGGAGTTTGGAAAACGATTTTTATGACAATCTCTCACTTAGAGACCCCCAGTTTATTAGAGGCTAATGTCTTTTGAAATCGCAACAACACTCCGGAAAGAACTTTATGGCTTTGAGGTGTGACTCTGGAGTTCTGTGGGACATCCTCTGAGGTGTGACTCTAGGGCTCTGTGGGACATCCTCTGAGGTATGACTCTGGAGTTCTGTGGGACATCCTCTGAGGTGTGACTCTAGGGCTCTGTGGGACATCCTCTGAGGTGTGACTCTGGAGTTCTGTGGGACATCCTCTGAGGTGTGACTCTGGAGTTCTGTGGGACATCCTCTGAAGTGTGACTCTGGAGTTCTGTGGGACAGCCTCTGAGGTGTGACTCTAGGGCTCTGTGGGACATCCTCTGAGGTGTGACTCTGGAGTTCTGTGGGACATCCTCTGAGGTGTGACTCTAGGGCTCTGTGGGACATCCTCTGAGGTGTGACTCTAGGGCTCTGTGGGACATCCTCTGAAGTGTGACTCTAGGGTTCTGTGGGACATCCTCTGAGGTGTGACTCTGGAGTTCTGTGGGACATCCTCTGAGGTGTGACTCTAGGGCTCTGTGGGACATCCTCTGAGGTGTGACTCTAGGGCTCTGTGGGACATCCTCTGAGGTGTGACTCTAGGGCTCTGTGGGACATCCTCTGAGGTGTGACTCTAGGGCTCTGTGGGACATCCGCTGAGGATGTTCACATGTGTGAAAGGCTGGAATCTGAAGTAAGCAAAAATGAAAAGAATGCAAAATATAGGACAGTATATTTTGTCTGGTCTGAGGAGAACCCTGGAAAGGTTCAGATGAGGCTGCTCTTCATGGGTCCTGAGCTGCCCAAGTACTTTCCCTCCCGAACCTCTTTACAGCCTAATGAGACGTGTGTGCAACAACCTTTCACAAGCAGAAAGGAAAATAGCATGAAAGTATGCATATGTTAATCCTGAGGTGGTGTCTCCGCGTGGTGGAGAGTTGACTTTGGCTAAGGAGAACTTCACGCCCCACCCACCTGCCTCAGAACTGTAGCCTCCCATGGGGAGTGAGCCAGATACCTTTAACCAACCGAAGCAGGCCAAGTAGCACTGGGCTCTCTAAAACAAGGAGGAGCCCCCTTTGAGAATCACCCCAATCCCCCAGCACATGACGGGAGAGGAAGACAGAGGAGGTCTGGTAGGAATCAGGCAATGCCAAGAACAGTGTGTAGACCTCATTCCCTTTTCCAATCTCACTTGAAGATTTATCATATGGTCTGGTGACTCTTTTCTTGGTGTTCATTTCTATGACTTTAGTGCACACACATTGCCCTAGCACCACCATCAAGACCCAGAGTAACTGGATCAAGCCACAGAATTTCTCACGCTGCCCCTGCACAGCCACACCTGCCCCAGCCCACAAACCCTGGCAAGCTATTGATGTGCTGTCCCGATAGCTCTGACTGTCTGGCAACATCCTTTCCTTTTGATATTCCCCAAATCCCCTTTACTTAATTTTTTAATATTTATGTATATACCTCCATCCCCCAGCACCAGTAGACGTTTCTATTTTTTATTATATTTAATTTTTTTCTTTTATATCTGGATGCATTTTTCCCTCCCTCCATTCCTCCCAGTTGCTCCCCACGTCCTCTCCCATCTGGATTCACTCCCTTTCTGTCTCTCATTAGAAAAGATCAGGTTTCTAGGAGAAAACAATAGAACATGACGAATAAAAAAAATAATAAGATAAAATGAGAACCATCATATCGAAGTTGGACAAGCCAAGCTAAAAGGCTAATAGAAGAATAAAAGAGCCCCAAGAGAAGACATGAGAATCAGACACCCATGTGTTTACTCAGGAGTCCCATACAAGTACTAAAAATAGTATATATGCAGAGGAACCTGGTGCAGACCTGTGTAAGCCCTGTGCTTGCTGCTTCCGTCTCCGTGAGTTCATATAAGCATTGCTCAGTTGTTTAGGAGGACCTTGTTCTTAGCAGACTTTTCTATGGTGGCGCTGTAGGTTTACTGTTGCTGCTGCTAACATGTCTTAGCTCCTGTTGGGTACCAGGCACTTGTGCTAAGCTCTCAATATGCATCATCACATTTCAACTTGACGATGACCTTATGCCGTACGCATGCCATTATCACCTCCCTTTTACAATACCGAAACGGAGGACGACAGATGTTAAATGACTTGCCTAAGGCTTCACAGCTAACAGATATTAAATCCCAGCACAAAGGCAGCTCCATTTGACCAGAAATCCTTGACTACAGCTAGCAACGAAAGGGGGAGTGGGTTATAGTTAGGAACTGAGGCATCATGGGTGCACGGCAGCAGTGACACGTGGGACCCCGTGTTTATCCAAAGTTGTTTGCAGAGAAATATGAGGGAAGTCGGAGACTCACCCGTGTCGCCTGATTTCTCAGCCACAGCCTCTACCTGCTTGAATCTTTCCACTTGCGACATATGGTCATCCCAGGTGTCGCCTGCCTGCTGTTTTGAGGGACTGGAATGATTGAATCTTTTTGTGCATTTAGCAAAACCCACCATCTGTATCACTGCTTAGAACACACCTAAGACCCGAGAAAGGGGCTCAAAGGCCTTGTGGTTTCTGCCCGACCTCAGCTCCCTCAGGTGCTCTCTGACCTCGTTTTTTTGTTCCTCAGTTGCTTGCAACAGCACCTGAAGAAGTTTCTGTGGCAGAGCCACCTGGTCTCTGTGTGGTGACAGCAGGTGTGTTCCCGCTGATGTGGGGTGTGATTGCCACAGCGCTTAACAACGCGGGGAGAAAGTCCAGCCCTGAGAGACCCAGGGCGGTGACACTTGTGTTGGGGAAGAGAGAGAGAGTGTGTGGCAGAGAAAAGAGAAAATGCAGTTAATGAAGAATCAGTGTTGCTTGGCGGGGGTGGGGGTGGGGGGGTGGGGGGTGGGTGGGGGGTGAAGGGTGGGAGGGGGTGGGGGGTGGAGGGGTTGTGAACCAGATACTTGCTTTCTGGGTATGGTTTTAAAAATTTAGTCTTCTTTTTTTTTTTTTTTGGATTCAGAGAAGTGAAGTTTGTGAACTTTCTCCCTCCCAACTCAGAGCTCCCTTCCCTAAGAGTTCTGGTTCTGGAAGGGAGCTTTCAAGGCCAGCACAAGCTGGGAAGTCCCATACCTGAATTATGGGCCACAGATCATTCAGAAGAAAATCACACAAGAACCATTTTAAGGTGGCACCTAATTCACAAGGGGGTGAGAGAGGGCAGGTAATTTTGAGTAGAAAGTGTTGAGTCACGTCAACAACAATCCCAGCTAATATTTATTGAGCATTCAACACGAGCCAGTCAAGAGTTAATGGGCGTGACTCATCTCACTTCTACCTCACAACAGCCCTCTGAGGTAGGCACTGCCATTATCTTCAATTTCCTGATGGAGAATTGGAGGCCCTGAGGTTTAAGTGACTCAGTCAAAGTACACAACCATTGAGGGTGCAAACTCAGGGTTTGGGCTTTTCATTTCGCCAAACCTCTTTTCCTTGTCTTAATTCAGAAATGTCACTAAACAGAATGAGAAGGAAAAGAGAGAAACTCTTTGGCAACTTTTGAAGGCTTGTCCAATTCCCTTGGCTTGACTGCATGGGGCTAAGACCCAGAGGGATTTTTATCATAAGGTGCCCACCAGAGCTCCCCAACTTGGTGGAATAATTGCATGTTGTAAGAGCCTGCAGCCACTTCTCAAGTTTCCTTTTTATACAATCAGCTTGGGAGGGATTTGGATGTGTAGGCACAATGGGCTAATTTTTCTCTCTCTTGGGCTGGCAGCAAGAGGTGTGACTATTGGTTCCACCCTAGCATACTTGCTGGCACAACAGGCATCAGGCCTCTTTGAGCCAACAAAGAGATCTTGATGAGCTTGTTTGGTGGATGAGCCTGGGCGAGCAGAACAGACTTTGGGCTTAAAAAGCTTGTGAGTAGGAAGTTAAATGAACTCTGACAGCGTGCCAGGCTATGAAGGAGGCCTATGAAAGAGGTGTTTTACAAAATGGTACCCTATGACAACAGATGATTTTCCCTGCTCAGGGGAGTACTTAGGCTTAGTATTACTACGATCTGGGTTCACCATAGACTCATGTTTAATAACAATGCCTGTTCCGCTTTCCTGCAAGGGCTATAACTCCTGTGTTTTGCAGAATGCCTCATGTATGGCAGGGCACAATAAACAGCCAATAGTGATATTTACTATGATAACGATCGTCCGATGCCTTTCATCTAAGGCTGTCATAGTGCTCTGCAAACATTAATTAGTTAGGTGTCAAGGTGGCTCTAGGTTTTTATAATACATTTTCCCATTTTACAGAATTTTAAATTGAGACCCAGCCACACTTAAGTGGCTTGTCCAAAGTCATCCCGCGTGTTTAAATTAACGATAATGATGGTGCTTTGTGTTTCCCTGGCAGATGTTTTCCATGGTGTTGCGGCACATTGCAAAGATAATTTCAGTGCCTTAGAGAAGGGATGGGGTAGCAAACATTATTGGCTGTAGGCTCAGTTGGATAAACTGAGGCAGAAAGGGCAAATAACTCCAGGGGATCTGAGTGATGATGCGAGTCCACTCTCAGAGTGTAGCATCCGTGCCTTAACCGGAAGGCACGAAGGTTTCATACTTACAGGAAAGATAGGTATACTTTTGCAAGCAGAAACAAGCTGCAGGGTGCCACTGTCTTAACATCCAGGAATGGGTTTGTTCATTGTCCCTTCAAGAGACAAGAGGCGTGGGATGAACTCTTCCAAGAAAGAAGTGAACGAATGGGGTGATAGTGGTGGGCTGCCAGCTCATCTCTTTGAAAAACATATTTATGAACTCAGATTCCCTCTAGACGCTTGAACCCTGAAGGACTTGAGTCCGTGCTTCGGCCCTGTTGACAGGTCTGGGTCCGGGGTGGTTTGGTGAGTAGGCACAGACCCATCACTGTTCTAGGTTCCAAGTCTCTGCGAAGAGGTCCAGGGACACCCACTCTCTTAACGCCTTACTATTTTCTGCTCTCAATCCCCGTTGTGGAGGAGCACTCTGTGAATCTTGAATGGTGCAACCCCCTGGCAACTGCGTATGCACTTTCCTTAGCAACGGGGAGAAAGAGGAAAACCTGAACAGAGGTAGGTAAAGCTTACAGGGGCCCCACCTCCTAGGCAGCATTTCCTTAGTGAATGATGACCCTCTCCTGAAAGGCAAGTCAGACTTTTATAGGCTGGGGGAGAGAAGAGGTTTCCAAGTGTTAGGAATTCAAGGGCGATTTGCCAACCCTGAGACAGATATCTTTTCTCTTAACAAGGTAGGTTTGAATAAGGTTTGTTCTCCGCCCTACTCTACCTTTGCAGGCCTGTGGGTTCTGACTGACTGAGGAGACTTACAGAGGAGTGAGCGCCCATCCCTTTCCTGGAATGTGTTCACCTACAGAAGCACAACAGCAATAATAATAAAAAAAATCAGCGAAGAAGCCACGCCAACTTCCCGCTCTTGTTTTTGAATCTTTACACACAACCCTACCACATGGGTGGCTTAAAGGTGCAGTGAACTTCAAGAGACTGACCTCTCAGAAACAAACTTCAGAAAACAGCTGTGAATGCATACTGCAAGCTTCCTTCGTGTGAGGAGGGAGCCCAGTGCTAAATGCCCCCAACTCAAGCAGTCTTGGGACCCTGCAGCGAGCGTTAAAGCTTGCTTTAGGCCAGACTTCAGAGTATACATCTTAGATGGCCTAAATATACCAACAATCTAAGCCATTGCTCAGAACGTTTTGTGTGTTCTCTTTGCTTGGTAGAGAACATCAGCAGTGTGTCTGTACACATCTATTTGATTATATATCCTAACCTTTGCCATCAATCAGTCCGCACACATAGACACTCTCCTCCTGCGTGAGTCTAAGCATCAAGTATCTTGACAGCTTCGAACAGATTATGAGTGATCGTCCTCGTAACGGCACTTTATGGTAAGGGATGGGAAAACAGATTTAGGTAAAATTCAAGCAACACCTGACACCTGCAAACTTCTCCGAAATCTCAAAACCAACCTGCAGTTGAATTTATTTTCTTTATTCCTCACCCCAGAGCAGTTCCCATGTACTGGTCTGGCCCCTTAGCAGCAGAAGTGAAAGACCAGAAGACGATTATCTACAAGTACTTTTATCGTTCGACTACTTCAGGACGAGAACTAAAAGAGAATCTAGCAAGCATCAGAAGTTCTGTTTTAGACCAATTGTCAGATGGATCAGATAGGCTCAGAATTCCCATTGTGTCTCAGTTAAGTGATCACAGCTCTCCCAGCCAATTCTGGGGAATCATCTCCAGCACTCTGATGGAAGTCTTTCTACATGAAGGAAGCCTGCGCCCTAGCTCTCAGCATACACATACCCAACCTCCAAACGCACATGATATTAGCAAGCAAGTTTTCTCTTACCCCATCCATGTGGATCCTGACACTGGGCACCAGCCGGAAAGGGCTGGCCTGTAGACTTCTGGAACTGGTCTTGGTTCGCCTGTTGTCCTGCAAGGTCAGTATGCGAGGCCTGCGAAAGGAGCCCCCTTTCCAGTTCTGCCCGGAGCGCACACCATCCAGCAGGCGCACCAGCAACAGGTTGGCTGGCAGAGCCTCGATACTGCAGAACACCAGGGTCCGGCATTCCGGGCACCTCAGTTCCTTGTGGGCCTTGAAAATCCTCTGTAGACATGGTTTGCAGAAGGTGTGCTGGCAGGGGAGGACTTTGGCTGTGACATCGAGCTTTTCAAAGCACACAGGGCACTCCAGAAGATCAAGTAGCGTCAAATCATCCATTTTATTTTAAAACTCCCGTTGGACCTGGAGAAGTAGGGTTCTCATTGTAGGGGCAGCCGAGGCGAGGGGGCAGAGCCAGTCTTTTGGGAGCATCAGAATTCCCTGCCTGTTTGAAGGAAGGAGGAAAAAAAAATGTGACTGCCCCAGAGGTGTGTCCCACCTACATGGAGGCAGTGTCTTGAGAGGCAGCCGCAAGTACTTTGTTCCGGGAGCTTCAAATGACTCATTCTGATTCAGTCTTGCAGGTTAGAAGACTTGTGCCTGCTGCCGGGATCAGAGGGAGTTCTGCGCAGTGACTGAGGGCTCATTGCCTCTGAGTGGGGAGCCCCCGCAAGGAAAGGAAACTGACCAACTCAGGCTGGGAGCCACTTCTCTACTGAAAGGACAGGAGAGGAGCTTTCTCTTGCCTGGAGCACAGTCGACTAGCATTAACTCAGACCTAGGCCCTGATGATACACTTTCTGGGAGGATATCCACCTACCTCCCCCTTCTCCCCCCTCCCCCAGATGGGCTTGTCTTCTCTCTGCAGCCCAAGCGGAAGAGCTTAGGAAAGTGTTTTTCGACTCCCATGCAGATGTAGATTTCTTCCCCTCCAGTAGATCTTCCTCTCCTATTTTGTTCTGGCAATATACAAGAAAAATCGCTGCTCCCCAATATTGTTTTGCCTTAACTCTGTCGCCTCTCCCTTCTCTCCTCTCCTCTTCTCTCCTCCGCCCCAGATTAGTGCAGAGCCAGAGACATTCTTCCTCCTACCAGGTGAGGTCCTGCGGCCTGTTTAGTTGCTCTGACAATTGTACTGGCTGGCTTTCAGCTTCAGCAGAAAGGAATTCAGGCTTGTGGTCACAGCCTACAGAAACTCAGAGGAAGCAGTATGAACAGGCAGTGTGTGTGTGTGTGTGTGTGTGTGTGGTCCGAAAACAATCCTGACTTTTACAAACAGTTTCATTTCAGATGTCCGAAAACCAAGTTTCCGGTTTTGAGAGGTCTCCAGGGTACGAGTCAGCCACGCCCAGGCTCCGGTGACCGGGGACACCGCGGGTGGGCTTGGTTGGAAGGCCGGTGGCCCACAGCCACTAGCAGAGCAGAAGTGAGGTGCGCTGAACAGAGATGGCGCCTCAGGGTGGCGGGGAAGGGTGGGGGTTGGGGTGGAAGTCTCTTCTCCAAAGTTGCCGGCGCGCTGAAGTACGTGGGACCACTAACCTCGTGCCTATAATTTCAGTGGCAATCGGCTACCCTCTTTCTGGGCTCAGCCGGGGCTGCTCCTTCTCACTGGCCAGCCTCCTTTCCTCCCAGAGGCTGTGCAGTCGAGCTTTGAAAACTTCCATAAAGTCCTTCCAGTTTCAAGGGATCACCTTACCCAGCATTGTTAACACTGTCACTGCCAGCAGCTAGCTGCCTGCCAGCCCACACGCTGGGGCTGACCCATCCTTGATACCAAGCACTGAATACTTTGTGGACCTGCTTTCCCCACTTCCTCCCCCATTCAAGCAGCTTAAAGTTGCTTAATTAGAAACATGCCAAGTGCCCCGTGCTTATTTTTAAACTTTTACGAGGATTTCCTGAGAAGGTCAAACATATTAATGATAGCTGTGGTTCAAAGATAAGTCAGCCTCTTATAAAATACTGGTCTTAAAAGTGATAATCACTCCTTGCATGTTGAGATGAGAGAGGCTTCAGTAATCTTTGGTGCAGTTTCTTCCAATTTAAAAAAGAAGTGGGGTGTGCATGTGCATACTTTGAAAATCAGAGCACAGGAAGGTCTTTTAAAAAGGCAAAAGTAGCTGGGTGGGTGGTGGTGGTGCACACCTGTAATCCCAGCACTCAGGAGGCAGAGGCTGCCAGATCTCAGTTCGAGGTCAGCCTGGTCTACAGAGCTAGTTCCAGGACACCTAGGGCTATTACACTGAGAAAGTCTGTCTTGGGGGTGGGGGTGGGATAATGATCCCAGATCTCCTCTATTTCCTGTAGTCATTCCACACTCTTTAAATGATGCTAAAAATGTATGTATAAAAATACATATTCCACTTTTGATTTATCAATAATGTGTTCATGTGAAGTTGCAAATCAGTCCAACTGAGCAAGTAGGTGATGGCATCCCATCACAGCAGGTGGCCCCCTGTGCGTGTCAGCTCCTATTCCAAACACTTCACCTGTGTTTGCCTGCTTGACCCTTTAGCCAACTTGAGGACACCCCTACAGTTTGCCTTAACCACCCAGATGAAGGAGACAGGCAGGAAAGGTGGTCATGTGACCACTGTCACCAGAGGGAAGGCAGGTCAGTGTTCTTAACTATAGCGCCATGAAGTGAGCAGGCTTTAAGAGAAGAGAGGATTTGAAGACACCCAACCTCATTGGGGATGACAGCTGCAAGAAGTCAGGAGATAATGACCCAGATTGACCAATCAGTATGCCTGCAAATGAGGCAGCTGTGCCCAGAAAGATCAAGAGATTCTCTCAAGTGGCCTGGTGAGTGAGGGTAAAGCTGCAACTAGAAACTAGATCTTCTTCTTCCTTCCCTCCTCCTCCACCTCCTCCTCCACTTCCTCCTCCTCCTGGTTTCTTAGGGCTGGGTGTGCGCTACACACCAGTAACCCCAGTAGTGGGAAAGCAGAGGCAGGAGGATCATGATTTTGAGGTCGTCCTGGGCTATATTGTGAGAATCTGCCCCCCACTCCCAAATACAAATCAATTTCACTTTCTTTTTTCTTTCTTTTTGTTCCCTAACCTCTTTTTATCTATCTATTGAATCTTCTTATGCTTAAGCACAGGGATAACAATTCTTTGGTGGGGGGGGGGGCAAGGGATTGAACCGAGGGACTCGTACTTGCTAGCCAGGATTTTACCACCATTCTAAATACCCTGCCTGACAGTAATTCTTTATCACAGGAAATCACTTAGATATGACTCATTGGGAAATCTTAAGAGGGGATCAAGAAGCCTTCGGTCGATTGTCTTTCTTGTGTTCCTTCCACATCAGTTCATGGGAAAAAAATCAAACATGCATGAAGCTGAGAATGAAGGAGATGTCTGAGAGGAGCAAGTGTGGTCTTCTCTTCTGGTCTCAGACTCTAATTCCCACATGTGCCCACTGCAGAGAATACTTTCCAAATCCCCACTCTGAGTTTCAACAGAATCCCACCCCATTCTGCCCACGAGGGCAGCTCTCTTCAGATTCTTCAGTCTTATTTCCGCTCAGCTCCTCTGTGCCCTGCCCTGTAGACCCCTTGGTGTCTAGAAAGTGTACTCCAACACTAGCTTTTGTAGCAGGGTTTTGCACTGTGCCCTCTCTCTAGATTCTTAAACACAGTCTATGTTTTTATGTCACACCCTGACATACCCTCGCCTGCACCTACCTACATGCACACGTGAGCTTGTACAAGAAACACATTTATGTAAGCGTGGAACATGTAAAACAATAATAGAAATGCTAGAGATAGTTTGATGTATGCCAGATACCAGTGAGAAAACTTTAAGCAAATTGTCTCATTGGGTCTTTCTTATATCTTAAACCTGAGTTTTGATGTTACAAAGTCCTGTACACACCCTGAGTCTATTCATGTATCTTTACTACGTAAGTCCACACACTTTTTCATACAAAGTCCACCATGTATTCATCAGTAGATTTCAGAGGCATCCCAAGAAAACAAGAATAAAGGAAACTGGGGTGCTTTACCTCGCACCTTCTTCAATGTACCCCATTTCACAGCCCCTCCCTATTTCCACACAGTCAGGGCTCTCAAAATTCTCTGGAGTCCTCCATTGCTGAGAGAATTCAATCATATCCGCTGGGTCCTAAGAAGGCAGGAAAGCCCGGTGAGTCAGCCTTTCCTAGTTTGGCATTTGGCAGTTGGAAATTCAAAACCACAGAGTGAGGATGGTAGATTTTTGGGCACTGGAGCGGGACAGAAAAAGTTTACACTGACTGGGTGTGGGGTGGGGGTAGGGGTAGGGTAAGGGTAGGCTGGAGATAGGGGAGTGGGGGCCCTCAAATCACACCTGTAGGTGGTCCCTAACACCACCCACAGAGACTGAAGTCTCAAGAAGACCTTTTCTTTTGAAGTGTTGGAAGACAGGGATGGATTTAGATAGGGATTTTATTCTGGCTTTCCCAAGCACTGCCTTGGCATCAAATCAGACAAATAGCTAGCTCCTAAAAAACAAACAAAAAGGTGAGCTCTGCATCCTTCCCAGATTCCGGCCCCCTGCACCACGCTCGCTCCAGCAACACCCCTTCCACGGCCGGTCCAGGCTTTGCGCTTGTTTACTATCTGGATGGTGCTTAGGAGCTGGTGCTGCTTGTGTTTACACGTCTGTTCATGCTAAAAGTAGGCAAATCTGATCGTTTGGTTCCTCTGTTCAACATCCTTCCTACTGGCCTTAGGCTGAAATCCAAGTCTTTCTTCTGGCCGGTAAGACCGTGTATGATCTGGCTTATCTGCCTGAGCTTGTGCGAACATATCCCTTCTGTATTTCAGAGGTACTGCCGCTCTCCCTTAACCTTCTCTCTCTCTCTCTCTCTCTCTCTCTCTCTCTCTCTCTCTCTCTCTCTCTCTCCTCCCTCCGTCCCTCCGTCCCTTCCTCCCTTCCTCCCTTCCTCCCTCCTTCCCTCTCTCCCTCTTCCTCTCTGTCTCTGTCTCTCTCTCTCTTTGTCTATTTCACATTCTCTGTGACTTTGAGCTTTAAGTAAATGCCCCTTCTGGGAAATGATCTTGATTTCTGCGAGTGGTGAGTTTGTCACCTTATCCTCTTTCACAAAGGTTGTATTTGTTCAAGGATGTGACTGGTGTGTAGTTGATGCTCAATAAATGTGTATGAATGAACTTATGACTGGAAGGAGGAGTGCATGAGTAAATGAATGAATGAATGAATGAATGATGTTTTTAAAATGTTGTGTTTGGAAAGCAGGCATGCAATCCCCGCACTTGGGAGGCTAAAGCAGTAGACCGCTGTACATCAAACCTGCATGGTATCAGACACACATCTGGAGTCAAATTGAGTGCCCTGAATTCCACCATTTATTTGAACTAAGAATTTCCACCAGATTCAAGTAGATGTCACTTAGTGTCTTGTCTCAAGATCTGACCATATATTTCTTCTTTCCCTTCCAAACCCAGATGTTCTCTGATGGTACCATACGGGTCACCTTTGGGAACCTGATCACACGCATACAATCCTGATTCAGAAGTGGGAGTCTTCTTAGGAGATGGTAGCATACGGAGAAAGCTCTCATCTCTCTTCTTTCATTGATCAAGGGTGATGGTCCTGAGCTAAGTCCTGTGATCAGAGCACTGTACATTCACAGGGGGCACCATACAAAATGCCCGTCTCTAACTTCTGCCCCCTGTGTAATTACCTTTAAGGAACAGGCCATTCTCTCTGATTAAGAGAATTTTTTTTTTAATGTGAAAATTACATCACAAAATAAGTGCACTTGGTTGGGATGTAGTTTTAGAATTATAATTTCAGTGGTATGCCATACTATTTATTAGTGTGTGTGCACGCATGTGATGGCACAGATGTGGGCATCAGAAGACAACCCCTGGCAGTCAGTTCCCCCCTGCCATCAATGGTCCAGGGGACAGATTCAGGTGGTCAGGCCTGTGGAGCAAGAGCGCTTGCTAGGGAGCCCGTCTCACTGACCTGTGTTAGTCATTTTCATTTTCTGTTTTTAGTGTTTGTAACCTCAGGATCTCTACCATAAACTTAACCACTCATAATAAATCCTCAAATTGGTCCAAAGGGTTCTCATGAACTCTATCTCCCTAGAGTTAAAATGTGACACCAGGAAGCCTCTCTTGTCTTCTGCATTCTGGTAGAGGCTTCTACTTCTTCCATCTCTTTCTTCAGTATAAATATACATTTAAAATATGTAAGCATAGAGGTACTGCTTCATGATGTTACATTAGCCCCCATGATGTGATTTCCCACTGGGTCCTTGGGAACTTTTGGTGCTCCTTAGGGAGTAGAGAATGGATGTAGAATGTGGGCACCTTCCTAACAGTGGATGCGAAAGCAGGCAGAGTGAAGGTTTGGCTGTCTGTTGGACATCCTGTCTTCTTTGAAAGATGCAGGCCTAGAATGAAGTTACCCGAGGGATTTCTCCTCCCATAGGTGAGAAGTATATTTTAGGGCATTCCTATGCAATTGTCAGGCCTGCAGTAAAGTGGTCCAAACTTGTGGCAAGGATGAAGAGTTTATTAATGTTCTCAGGAAGACCTGTGGTCCTTAAGTTAAAAGAGAAGCAATTTGAATCCACGTCAAGAGCGTGACTGAGGAGTCAGGTGAACCTGATTTCAGTCCCAGCTCTGCCCGTCAAGACATAGCCCACATCACTCCTCTCCTCTTTGGCTTCCTTATGTATCAAATGAGGTTATTAACAGGATTCACCTCGAGGATTCCTTCCGAGAAGTCTGCTGATGCATAGTAGAAGTGTTTACCAGAAGTAGACTTCCTTCTCCTCCTCTCTTTCTTTCTTTCTTTCTTTCTTTCTTTCTTTCTTTCTTTCTTTCTTTCTTTCTTCCTCCCTTCCTTCCTTCCTTTCCTTTTCCTTCTTTCTCTTTCTTTCTTTCTTTCTTTCTTTGTAAGCAGATCTCATTGAAAAAAAAGGAAAGCCGAAGACTTTTCACTCTAAATCAAATTAACCCCAAGGAAGAACAGACCAGCATGCGTGACCAGCCAGTTCTCCATCACCTGGAAGGCGCTGGTCAGTGTGCCCATCTCTGCCCATGCTTGCATCCCACTTCCATGCCTGTTGTCGTAGTAATATAGTTTTCAAAAAACCCAGTAAATTGCTTTTCTGATTAAAAAATTTAATCTTAAAAGGAAACTTCAAAAATACTTCTGCAAATGAGCAAACAGATTCCCTAGCCATAATTTGCAGGTGAGAGTAAATGCTTGTGTAATTAAGGCTAAAACAGGAGAATTGACAAGTGCTAGCATGAAGCCGAAGACTAGCCCTAGACTGAAGTTGCTTTGGTGTAGTCAGGACTGAAAGAGCAAAGCAAGGACTTTCTCACACTGTGACTAAAAGAGATCCACGCTGTGTTAGGGTACCCGGCTGTGTCTTGTAGAGGAACCGGGGTAACTGGAGGAGCGTGGGACCCTGCTTATTCTGTATCATGGACAGTGGTTTGCCCATCTTTGCTCTGATGAGAGTCTTCCTCTTGATTTTCAGTAGGCTAGCTGTCTAAGTACACCTGTGTTTTCTCCATAGACTAGAAGGCATTTTGAAAGGCAGTGTGTGCGAACAGAAAGTAGAAAATTAGGTAAGCATGCACCTTACCATTCTGTCATTAGTGGGCAATGGCTTGGCTGCTAAGTCCCAGCAAATTTGTAATCCCGCTGTTCATACCATGCCAATGTCAGTTATCTCGTGTTTATTGTGTGCTATGAGAGGCCATTTCTGAAGAGGCTGTGGGAAGTGTACAAGGGGTCCTCTGTACCATTTCTGCAAACCCTGGTTGAAAAAGAGCCACGTATGGTTAGTTATAGCCATACAAATATATCCTGTTCACCCACTGCAATCCAGAAATGTATTCTGGCAGAATAGACATGTACCCAAGTACATTTCTCAGCATTACTGACACTAGCGAGCAGTTAAAAACAGTCTTAATATGTGACAATGGGAAACTGGTTAAAAACCTGAGACTACTACCCAGCTATTAGAAATGACAGAAGGAGATATAATATCCATAACTGAGTGAATACAAACTTGAAAGTCATGTGATTCAAGGCTGCTTCATTTTATTTATTTATTTTTGTTCTTCTTGGAAGGGGTTCTTTTGTTTATTTGTTGAACTAGGGTCTCATGCTGTAGTCCAGGGTAGGAATCCTCTTGCTGCCATATCTCAAGTGCTATGGATAATGAGTGTGTGCCCCATGCCTGGATGAGTCGAGGTTATTTCAAAGCAATGCACAGATATACAACATTATGATTAGAAGAATACATGCCAGAAGCCAACAATATGATAACTCAGCTTATTAGTTGATTTTCTATTGTTTTCAGTTTGCTTATGCATGTTTGTAACTTTTTTTTAAATAATGAACACATAGTTCTGTTATTACACACACACACACACACACACACACACACACACACATCAAAGCATAATGGTACATACTGTGATCCTGTGATCCTAGCACCTGAGAAGTGGAGGGGAGAGGATCAGGAGTTCAACGTCATCCTCTGATGCACGGTGAGCTTATGGCCAGTCTGAGCTACATGTGTTTTTCAAACAACAGCACTAACAACAAGAAACAAAACAAAAACAACAAAAACCAAATCAGTCAATCAACCAAACAGACAAACAAAGCGAAACAGAGGCTGTAGTGATGACAAAGTGCTTAGCACGCAAGCAAGGGGAGCTGAGTTTGACCTTATAACCCGTCTGAAAAGCTAGTGATGGCACATGCTTACAATCCCAGATCTGGGGAGTAGAGACAGGTCACCAGGGCTCACTGGCCAGCCAGCCTAGACTACTCACAAATTCCAGATCCCAGTGAGAGAGTTTCTCTCAAAGAACAAGTCTGATAGTTCTTGCGAATGATATGTATGGTTGACTTCTGCCTCTACACACATGTACACCCATGTACATGCGCATCTGTATTACACATGAATATGAACACATACACACATACAAACAGCAAAACAAACCCTGAACCCCCAAATAGCTTAAGTGTCATCAGATTTACTAAAACATTTGCATTGAGGAGAGGTAAATCTTACAATCCAGCCAGGCTGCCCATTAGATCTGGTAAGATAACTATTAAGACAATGAACTCCACACTCTCTGAAGCTGTACTTGGCCAACAGCAATCTGGAACAAGTACCTCGCTGGGCAGGTGGACGGCTGTGCCTGGCACTTCACTGCTAACTGGACACCCTCTCTTCTTTTTCTGTTTCCTTTCTGATGAAATCAGAAACACACTGACTTAAAACCATGAGCCTTAACTCATACACTGAGCAAGATTTGTGCCAAAGCTGACTTTGGCTGAGACTCTTGCGCAATCCATCTTGCAGTTTTGATGATGCAGGAAGGGAGACTGCAAATCTGAGTCATGCGAGGGTTGTGAGTAGTCTAGACGGCCATCCCGAGTTGGTCTTCAAGGCCAGTGCAGGTGACAGGAGGAACAGGGCTCTCTCTTTAATTTTTAAATGGAATTACTTTCGTATAACCGAAGGTAAGTAACATTCATCAAACCAATTAGACGCTTCTGAGGGACTCCCGAGCGCTGCTAATTATACATTAATTATACTCTACTATGTCCTATTTGCTTGCTCTTTCCTGTAAATTGCTCTTGTCCCACATAGTCTCCATCATGTGGAACAGGAAGCACGTCTGTGTTGATCACTTGGTGCCTGATGTCAGTAGATGTGAATATCTGCTGAACCCCGAGGACGGCTCGTCTGCATTTAAGTATCACTGCGTTCCTAAGGTGAAAACTTAGGGCACCCGGAGACCCTGGATACTCAGCTCTACCACCAATAGCTCTACAATTTTGAGTGTTCAGCAGCTCCAAGCCCCACCCATAAAAGTTGCAATCAGTGGTATCTACTTCTCGGACTTGGGAGCAACACATTTCTTAATACATATTGGTATCACCCAGAGAAATACCGACCACATAAGAAAGGCTCAAAAGATATTGGTGGCTACCTTGCATTTTCTTTTCATCTTGGCTGTGTTCCCTGGAATGGGGTAACCGTAGCCATCTTATTAAATGAGAGATAGACCTAAAGTTGGGTGTGCTGACACACCTCTGTGACTGCAGCATTTTGGAGGCAGAGGCAGGAAGATTAAGAGTCCAGGGTCATCCTTGACTACTTAGTGAATTCAGGGCCACCCTGGACTACCAGAGACCCTGTGTAAATGAGTGTGTGTGACAAATGAGATGGCAATAATAGCACCCTGTGTGATTGTTGTGCACATACACACAGAAGATGCTCATAAAATGCTTCCAACAGTGTGATACAGGGTGAGTGCTCTGTCAAGGTTACCCATTATCCCCCTGCCTGGCCTCTTATTATGTGCCATGTTGCGTCTAAAGTACAGTTTAAAACTGACCCCAACTCCTGGCTTTCACCAAAGCTGTTATTCATTTGGCCTTTGCATGACTGCTAATCCAGAGAGTGGCTGCCTGGAGGCTTACATGGTCTTGGGCACAGTAGCACTCTGGAGAACTTTAATAGGGGGTGGGGTTGGCTGTTACGACAGAACAAACAATGACAGTTATCATTATTGCGCTGGATTCTGAACCAAGACTCCGAGCTCTCCTTTTACAGGCGAAGAACAGAGTCCTAAAGAGGTTATGTGTTGCTCCAGCTTCTTCTTGTAAAGGGAGCCCAGGATGCAGGTGCAGTCAGTCTGTGCTCTGGACCTCCCTGCAGCCCATTTGCTACAGTTGGAACATGAAAAGAGATGCTACTGTAATCAAGCCCTTCGAGAAACTTTGACCCGAGACTTTTATTTTAGTTCTAGTCAGTAGAGTTCAGTCCTCGGGAATGTCACAACAACTTCAGGTTCATTGATAACAGGAAGAGAAAGCAAAATAAGCCTGGGACAGAAAGGGAAGGAATGACCGGGTGTGGCATGCTTGCTTGCCACCTCAGCACTCAGGAGGCTGACGCAAAAGGACTGAGGGTCAAAGGCCAATTTGGGCTAGCTCAGGAGACCTTGTTGAAAAAAAAAAAAGGAGGGTTACGCCAGAAAAGTGAATGAAGACTAGTTGATATAATTCTTTTGGATAAAAATTATTTGTTTTTAAATTAAAAATGGAGACTCCTACAGAAGTAACCAGAATCACTTCCTTTTGTTCTTATGCCCAATTTTGGACCATGAATTACTTTTCAGTTTCAAGTTTGAAAAATATTTGTTCTGTTAGGTCTGACATGTCTATCTGTGGTTTTATCTTAGGGCCAATCAGCTGTGCCTTGAACTAAGAACGGGTGGATATGGTTGCTACATCCATGGGACTAAGAATGTAGGAATATGGTTGTTGAGGAAGAGGGCTGAAGTGGTGGGCAACTCCTTTTTTCATGCTGCTTCTCAATCTCAAATGCTCCTTCATTGGCACTAACCAACTGGGCAATGCAACATTGTCTGCTAATTTTGCTGTTGCTGTAGTCCTGAAGATCAAATCCTGGGCTGGGTATATGCTAGGTAAGAACTCTTGTATTAAAACTTCGTGTGCGCTAAAGATCTTTTTAAAACCTGCATGGAAACCTACTATTGTAGAAGTTTCTTAAAATATGTGGATACAAATGCAATTTTGGCTAGGTGATAGTGGCACATGTTTTTAATTCCAGCACTTGGGTCGCAGAGGTGGGTGAATCTATCAGTTTGAAGTTACCCTGGTCTAAAGAGCTAGTTCCAAGACTGCCAAGGCTACATAGAGAGACCCTGTCTCAAAAACCAAAACAAAACATATATACACATATATATGTATATATAATTTGTATCTATATATGGATATATTTAAATGGAGTCACCATATATTGGGGGAGATAATGTCCCCAACTAGACATCATATGCTACCAAATAAAACCCCTAGTGACAGGAATGGGTTACAGCTTTTTGAGTTATTGGCTAGATGGGTCCCATAAAAGCCCCCAAACACTACAGGCTATTGCCAACACTATTGGTTGCTCTCCACAACTGACACCAAGACTCTATTGTTGAAGACACCGCATACTTGTCCCTAAACATGAAGAAATCGATCTAGTACTCAACCAGAAGCATCACCCCTATTTACTAGCACTGTCAGTGCTGGAAGGTGCTATATGTGCTACCAGAAGGGAAAGATAATCATCGATGTCATTCAGCTATGAACTCTGTAAGCTACAACAGTCACTGATGCAATAGTGCCACAAGCACTGTGGAAGTAACCAATCACCTTTTTATTGGATTTAATGGGACACATTTCTGACACTGTTAATGAGGCCAAGAATCTGAGAGTAGATAGGTTGTAGGCTTTAGGTGAGATCTATTACTATTATTCTCCTAAATGAACATAGGTATAAAACTACTTTCTCAGGACATATTGCTATGTCCATACATCAGTAAATCACTGGACCCTCATCAGAGAAGCTTCATCTTGAAGTAGATGGTAATCATCACAGAGACCCAAAACTGGATGACATGCAGAGAGTGAGAGACTTTGGAGCACTCAGGCCTAAATGTCTGTATCGCTCACTTTCCCTCAAGGTTCAGAGGTCCATGTAGAAGAGGGTAAGGATAGATTGTAAAAGCTTGAGGTGGTGGATAACCCTGAGGAAGCAGTGTTTTCCAGACAAAACAGGACTGATGTACACATGAACTTACAGAGACTGTGACAGCATGCTCCAAACCTGCGTGGTTCAAACCAGACAAAATCCCAACACAGAGGAGGGCAAGTGGCAACAAAACCCTAGCCTTAACCAAGAAACTCTTTGTAGTTGATAGCTGCGAGGAGAGGGAATATCAGTTTTCTTCAGAGGAATGTCCCTGGGTATATTAACCACATGCTATTCCAGGGAGGTTGCATGCTCAGGAATAGTTAGCCAATGCAAATAGATTCCATTATTTTTTTTCTCTTTTCAGGTTTTGTGTGTGTGTGTGTGTGTGTGTGTGTGATTTTTTTTTAAGAGAAAAAGAACATGAAACAGGATGACTGGGTTGGTTGGCCAACCAATGAATTTCAGGGTCCTCCCTTTATTCTCTCAGAACTCTAGTTTAAGGTCTGCACCACTACATTTTGCTTTTATGTTGGTGCTGGAGATCCAAACTCAGAGCATCATGCTTGTATGGCAGACACTTTATCAACTGTGCCCTTTCCCCAGTCCTTACAATTAAAATTTTAAACTTGCCTTCTTCTTTATTATTCTTCTAAAAGTTCATCCAAGAACAGTGTTCATAAGGAAAAATGTGAAAGGAGCCCACTGTTATTTTTACTGGAAGATACGTGAAGCTGCCCTACACATGCATCAGAGAAGGACTCGTTGTCTACACAAAAATGGAAATGCACAGAGGAGCACATGGGTAGAGTTATATAAATCAGCCTAATAGAAAAGAGAAGATTGTAGCTAGTGATTATAACATGGTATTTTAAGAGTCTCTCTGTGTGTACGTGTTCTTGCGTGTATGTGTGTGTGCACTCACATGTGCATGTATGTTAGAGTCAATGGTCAATGTTTTTAAAGCAGTCTCCATCTTATTTTTTGAGAAGATCTTGTTCTGAACTTGGAATTTGGTTCACTTAGACTGGCCAGTCAGAAAGCTCCAGGCAGCCTCTAGTCTATCTCTAGTCTCAAGTGATGGCCTTCCAGGCATGTCTCTTGTGCCCATATGTGGTTCCTGGGGATCCAAACTCAGGTTCTGATGCTTTCAGGGCAAGCATTTGCTGCCTGAGACATCTGTGCCATCTCCTCAGCCCTTTAGAGGAGTTGTGTGGAGACACACAGTGGTTATAAATTCCAGGGCATATGGAGGCCAGACTGGCTTAGTAAGCAGGCCAGATTGGAACTATGAGAACCTTTAGGGCATACTTCATGGCAACCAACTGCTGTCTCTCAGATTCAGCTATCCTTGTGAATGGAGAAATGGATCTTTAGATTTTTCTCAGAATAGCTGGAAACCGTGGAAATTTTCATTTCATGGTTTGTGATAGCCTCTGTCACCTTCTGTCAACTCTGGAGCTGGGAGCCTCATAAAAAGCACTTCAGATATGTGAAAAATGTTTGGTGTGTATTTAGTAGTAACTAATAGACATGGTTTAAGTGATACATTGTATGTGTTCACCTGGAAATAGCTTTGTCTTGAAGGTCCACCTTGTGTTAGAGTCTAAAATGGGCTTACCAATTGTCTCTGGAGAATTGTATTGATGGCCAATTAGGGACCAACTTTCACTTCTGTGTTAATCATTTTTTCTCACTGCTTTGATAGACTATCCCAACAAAAGCAACTTAGGGAGAAAGGGCTTATCTGGGATCTCAGCTTGAAGGTCTAGTCCATCGCAGCGCGGAAGCTGTGATGACAGAATCTGGTCAGACTGCATTTATAGTCAGGAAGCAGAGAGTGATGGATGCTCAACAGCTTCTTCTCCGTCTTCTAAAAATACCTTTTATTTTCCTCCTTGGCAATTGACTACATGCAAATATTGTGTATTGATCATATTCACCCCACTGTCCCCTCACTACCCCTAGGCACCTCCAATATGTTCTCCTCAAAACTTCATGTTCTCTCCCTCCTCCTCCACCTTCCCCCTCTCTGTCTCTGAGTCCAGTTGGTGCTGCCTGTTACAATGCTGACTGTTCTTGGCTTGGTCCTGGTAGCCAAAGCTACAGGGAGTTTGTGAGCATCATGGCCACACTATGTCTAGAAAACAGCGTTTTATGGCATTGTTCCCTATCTGGTGAATCTTACATTTTTTTCTGCCTTCTCTTCTGTGATGTTTCTCGAACCTTAGGGGTCACTTCTTCCTTTTTATGGAGTTAAGGACCCAAGCCCAGGAGTGGTGTTGCTCTTCTTTAGGATGAGCTTTCTATCTCAATTAATCTAGATAACCTCCCAAAGGCATGCACAGAGGTTAACCAAATCTTAGTAATGCCCCACTGGTGTGCCTAGAGACTTGTCACCTAAGAGATTCCAGATCCTGTCACTGAGAACCGACACTAACCATCACAGTTACCTATTTTCATCAGCTTCTGTTTGCCTTCTAGTGCTCTTCAATGCATGCAATATCTCCAAGTATATAGAACATACTGGACCATGGTTGGCCACAGGGAGCTCTGTAAAGCAGGCTGGGACCTTTGGGCTCCATTCTAAAAGCAACCAAGAGCCAATCACAGGCTTTAAACTAGGGAGTGACAGATTGCCTTTAGATTTAGCACAATGTATATACTTATGTCAATAAATATTCTTGGAGTTTTTACCAAAAAAATTTGTCCTTAAATGAAACAGCAAAAATTTAACAAATACGAAGTCCATAATGCTAGCTGAGGAACTGTAGATATATACACACCAGTAATCTCAGGTTCTCACCTTCTGTAGTTTGACTTCACAGACCTTCTATGACGTGTCACCAGGAGCCTGCACATCAACTCAGCCATCGATTTGGATGACTGCTGGTAATCCCAAGCCAGTTTCGAGGGCGTGTGCATGTTCTGTGTGGGGAGCTGGCTGAAGGCATCCATAGCATTAAGATAATCCTCATTGAATATTGCTAAGCTTCCAATTGGCAATTCATCTTGCTCCTGGCATCACAACCCACCGAGGGCCTGGCTTCCCTGGAAAGGTATTAAAAGAAGGAGACTCAACACGTCCGATTTGGTAAGAACTTGTTTTCCCTGTTTCAAAAGGAGAAAGGGGGGAAAGTTGGTGGTTTTTGAGAGGGAGGGGAAGGAGGAGCAACCTGGGGTGTTGGGTGAGCTGTCGAGGTGGACTCTCAGCCCCGGAGCAGCGTGATCTCATTTGCTGATGCATATGAATTCACCCTTGGTTTTCTGGTCTTTCTGCCACGAGGAAGCGTAGAATTGCTGAGTGTGTGCATGTGCCTCGGGGAAGCTGTGAGGGGTTTAGAGAAAGACTAAGCAGGATTCGGTTTCTTCCCTGTGACTTAGTGATGATGAGAACTGCTTCTCCTACCTTCTCTGACTTCAGAAGGCTTCCCTGGCACAGCCTAGGAGAAGCAGGAAGTGAGAGGACACATTTATGCATACTACTTTAGTCTTCCGCGGCTATTGTAGCAAATCCCCCAAACTGGGGGCTTATCAGCTGCACAGATGTATTGCCCGCTGTTCTGGAGGCTGGAAGTCCCTCGCTGGGCACTGGCAGATCCCGCACACTCAATGAGCTCGTGCTCCTTGATCGATTGTCCGTGACGTTCCTTGGTGTCCACACAGGAGACGAAAGGAGCGGGCAAGGAATCTTTCCAGGATCTCTTGTATAAGGCCACTCACCCCGTTTATGAAGGCTCTGGTTGGTGCCCCAGCCACGGCTTTTTCTGATACCACTACTGTGGAGAGTATAACTTCAATGGAAACCCTTGGGGGGGACACTGCCATTAGATGCATGGTGATTGGCACAAATCTCAAGTTTGATGGTGAATGTTTGCCTCCTGAACAACTGAAGCAATTCTCCTGTTGTTTCCATAGAAACAGATGTTTGTCTCCTTGGTTCTCTGGCATGCCAAGTTTCTACCAACAGGAAAGGTTGGGCTTTGCTCCCATCTAGTTGGTATCCATAGTCACCGTGGACAGCTCACTCCATGTTCTTAAGACTTTAGAGTCCTTTATAAAATGTAAGCAGCAATGCCCAATAGGGAGACACAGGCTCTCAAACATAAGGTACACCAGAATCTCCTGACAAGCTCCATTAAGGTCCCCACTGATAGGCCCATGCTCAGGAATTCGGACTCCTTATCCGAATGGCCTAAGTATTGCTAACCAGCTGTCAAGTGATACTGGTGTGATGGTCCAGGACCACTTAAACTACACCAGACAGGAGGAAGCATGGTTATCTTTCATAGGTGTAGATACAACACCCAACTCTAATACTGACTTTAGGGTCTTTAATTTGACTATGTGACTAATCACTTGATTTTCAATTTATATACAACTAACACAAACACAATGAAGAAGAATTTAGTGTTTAAGGGGCTAGGAACTACCAGTCACTGCTGCAAAGGATGTCTGAGTGACCTGGAAATAAGGGATGGGGCACCTGGATGATTAGGGACCGGTGATGCCCTATCATCCGAGCCCCCGGGAGAATGCCCGGGTTGAAAGACCTGGCAAATTCTTCCACTTTATGGAACCCTCTATTAGAGTCTGAGGACATGATTTGGGGAGATTCCTATGATGGACAGGAGGCTTACAGGCCAGAGTCTTCCCCAGTGAGCTGGAAAAAGCCCCACTGTTTCCAGGATTTATAAGCATGGGAAGGAGAAATCTTCCCGTTGAGGAAATTCCAGGATCTGACTCTTTAGTTCAGCAGGTGAATGGAAAAGATAGGGGACACAGTGCCACCTCTGCCATTTAGTGAGCAATCTGAATTACAGATCCAAAATTAACAGCTTCTCCTCCACTCCTCCCACCACCCACCCACCCACCCATTACCTAAACCTTCCTTTGTCATCGTTTCTCAGAGCGTTCCTGCAGCAAGAAACACCCTCTGGATCTGCAAATCATTTCAACACACCCAGGGTGGGCGAGGCTTGGGTGCAATGCTGCGATGCAGTTAAGGGTCTAGGTTCTGAGATCGATAGCTAGACCAACCTCTCTCTTCTTGGCTTAGTGAATGTGACCTCAGTAAGTGCCTGCTTGTGTTCTTATCTACATAGCAGCAGCTCTTGTATGTGTTTATTAGCTGTACATGTTAGGGCTCAAAAAGTAAAAATACCAAATATAGGTTGAAGCGATAGCTCAGCAGCTAACAGTCTCTTCCTGTTCTTCTAGGAAGCCTAAGTTCAGTTTCCAGCTCCCATGTTTGATGGCGCACAACCGCCTATAACTCCAGCTCCAAGGAATCCAATACCCTCTTTTAGACTCTACTGGTACGGGCACACACCACACATGTGGCACACGCATAGACAGATGCATGGGAATTTAAAACTAATTTTTAAAAGAGGGAAAAATCAGCAAGAGGATTTATTGGAATTTATTATTGGCATCTATTCTATCACGTGCCCCAGCTGAGCTGTCTCTCTGCCAGGCATACACAGCAATGCTCAGCTTCTTTGTGGGACCCAGAGCCTCCACCCTCCCAGGCTTCTTTATATGGCTTTGGACTGGAAGAGAAGAGCCTTGTATTTTTATAGGACTGCAGAAACGTGGGCAGTGGACGTTCCATGAAGAATCTGCCTCATCCTACCCCAAGAACAGATTCTTTCTTCCTAGGAAGCAAGTTCCCAGGCAGGAGCCACCAGTTAAGGATCCATTGGCCCCAGGTCATGTGGCAATGGTAGCTCAGAGCCCATGGTGGCAAATACAAGGCAGAACTATGGAAAGAGCATGCAGATGGCACTGTGCCCAGTGGTGCAGTGAGGCCAGAAGGGAGCCTGACTCTATGTGCCATCCCCGGGGTTTGAGACCCACCCACCAAAAAACAGCACACATGCAGGAAACTGGTGTTGTAGCAAACGCCAGAGTGGGAGGACAAGGTCGTTCTGATGGGAACTTATGGACAGGAGGCAACCACTAAGGAGGAACACAAGGCAACTGGTATCAGCAACACAGAGGTAGGCTGCAGTGGCCCAGGCTGGAGAAGGTGTAAGGATGTCCACTACTGGGGCTGAAGCGGTGCACAGTGCTGGGCAGTACTCCAGAGCCACTGTGTGTTCTGAGTGCTCCAGACACCTGCTCTCAGGACAGAGCTCTTAGAAGAACGCAGGCTAGGGTGTGAATGCTATTCCAAATATATTTTCTCCATCAGGGCCATGCATGATTTCATTGGAAAGGAAAGAGCATGCGTGCCCGAGGGGTCAGGAAATAAATAGTGACCTTTGGATGAGTTTGCTGATGGCTTTACTCAGGCAGAGGACAGAAGGTCCCCCTCAGCACTTTTCCTTTGGAGCTCTGAGGCTGCTGGCCAACCATTTACTCCCTCACCTAAAAGACAATAGCAAAACTGCCTGCCTTACCTTCAGATATTATGCAGAAACTTTTTATAGGCCATGGCATTCTATTAATGGAACTGGTTTCATTAATTATTAATGGCAAGGGTTTTGGCAAGGTTGTTAGTGAGGGCCAGCGGCTCTCAACCCAGAATGTACCTTTCCCCATGGTGAAAAGTGGATGGTGAGAAGGCATCTGGCTTGAGATAAACTGAGTGTTCACAACCCATCCCTGAGGAGGGGCCACAGATACGAGCTCATCAGAAAGCATCATCACTGGGCCAGTCCTAAGACAGCCTCTCTTCTCACCACCGAGGTCCCTAGTGCTTCCTTATAGGCTGCGGCCTTCTGTATCAAGGACTATATTGTTCTCCCAGTATGGGACCAGATACCTACAGATGTCCCCTCAGTGCTTGCATAGTGACTCGTGGGAAGGATGCCTTTGTCTTGGGGCTGTGGCCTTGCTGATATTTTACACGTTCGCTCTCATTCTCAGAGCTCTGGTCTTTCTGTAGCGTCCTGATTGTGAGCCACAGCTCTGGGGAGATGGGAGATGGATGGTCAAGTGTTTGGATCGAAAACCCAGGAAAATCTGAGTCAGAGAAATGAGAATTGCTTTTTCCTCTGGCTGATCATGCATTGAGGATCAGCAAAGAGACCCTGGCAATAGTGAGCTAGTGGTGGGTGGGAATAATAGGCAAATCCTGTGGGGAATTTGTCTGTCTCGACACAGCAATGCTATCCTGTGTCTTGAAAGGAGATGTGGACTCTTGCGGATGCGCATCTTGGAAATAACTTCTCTTATATTTTTCTAAAAAAGGACAGGGAATCTACAAGATAATCTTATTGTTAACAGTGTCGTGTGATGGTTCTAGGATCCTAAAGTCAGAGAGGTTGATCTGAAGTTGTTTCCATAACCTCTTAGGTATAGTAACACAGGCCACAGCTATGGTGACGACGACAAGATGATAACTCCTGGGCAACCTGGGGGCTGGCTGTGTGACTGTTGCGTATCTCTTCCAATACTCTGTAGACAGGGAAGGGGATTCAGAAGGGCCAAAGGACTCCTCCAGGGCCGCTTTAACTTGAACCAGGATTACCTCTGGGTCTGGAAGCCCCTTCTGCATCCCTTCCTGCTCCCCCATCCCATTTTCTGCTCTGTGAAAGTGGAAGGCGGGCTTATGATAAGTGGTACCGAGATGTTTCTAAGCAGTTCAAATTGAGCCCTTCCGAGTGCAGGGGTGCTTTCGGTGACAAGAAAGCATCCCTTCTCCCCTCCCTTCCAGGGTTTTCTCATAGACTCGCTCAGGATTCCACCTGGGGGTTTGGTAAAAAAAAAAAAAAAGAAAAAGAAAAAAAGAAAAAGAAAAAACAAAAAAACACAGGGCAATAAACAATGACAAAAACCTGAGGCCCATCACCAGCCATCAATAAAGCAAGCTTCTCCAGCCTGGGAAAATGTCCGGCTGGTGCTCTTTGCTCTAAAAGCTCTGGCGTCACACGGCCTCAGTTTTCCCTAAAAATGAGATTTTCTCATTCCCACTCTAATGACAAGTCTTGCCTTGAAGACTCCAACCACGTCTGTTGCTCATCCGTGATGACGGGTGCCCGCACACAGAGCGTGTCCCTTGCCCTTTTTCTCTTCCTTTCTGCCACACCCGAGTCCCACTCCCACAGGAGCCCTGCATAGTGCGTCCCCCATGCCTCCCACACAGCCTGAAGCAGCTTTTGGAATTCTCAGCAGAGAATCACCTGCTCCCCTGTGAATATACTTGTTTCTTTTTATGCCCTGACCGTATCTTTTTGCCCCTTCCCTCTCCATGGTGACTGGTCACATGGTTAGTTTGCTGTGAGTGTTTCCATGCAATTTTGACAACTTGTCCATTTGTGTAAATATTTATCTTGCTTTCATTCTGTCCAAGGCCCACACTGAGGGCTTTCAATAGACTTTCTCTTTATTAACAGATGGAGGGTGGAGCTTGCTGGAACAACATGGCAAAATGAGGACACTGAGGCGCAAAGGGACACTAAAAGTTGTACAGTCATCTAGTATCTGGATTTTAGAGCTGATCTTTTCTCTCTCCTAAAATAATAGTAATAGTAATAATATGTTGCATCATGTCCCCATTTCCTTTCCTTATTCCTATTACACCTTTCCCCCGCTGATCTTAACCAGAATATTCGAGAGCTTTCTGGAGACTTCCTTGTGAAGTTGGGGAAGGTGAGAGTAACTTTGGTTTCTGAGGTCTTCAGCCCAAAGGACCCTACAGAATCAAGCTACATAATAATTTGAAAAGGGGTTGAGCCAAGCAACCATAATAACAGGGGGCAGGGAGCTCCCAGAGCATCTGGCCTGTCTAGTACCATTGCTACTTTGGAAACTGAGCAGTGTAGGCAGATCACAAGTTCAAGACCAGCCTGGGAAAAATAATGAGCTCCTGTCTCAAAAGCCAAACCAAAAAACAACTACAAAACAGAACCTTTCCCTTTGAGGGCAGGAATGGCCTGCCCTTGAAATTATCCTCACTATCTGTCTTCACTGCCGACCTCCTGCAGCAATCCCTTCCAGTCATTGTGTATTCTGACATGTCTTTCTCATGAGCTTTACATGGAGACATAGGGATCCCGGAGGACAGCTGCTCCCCAGGTTAGCATCCTGTATGGACCCCATCCTAAAGACCTCTCCTAGAAATTTCGATTCAGTGGTCTAGGACAGGAACCCTGTATGTTTCATTCTTACTGAACACTTCCAGTCACCCTAGTGCAAGTTCCTAGGCCACTGCTTAAAGTCGCCACTGCTCTTCCGAGTACAGCAGCGGGAAAAGGAAGCACACGGCACCAGCTGGTCAGGGAATGACTTTGCCTTCAACTTTGCAGAGATGGTGGGTAGCATCCTTGCAGACCTGTGACCCCACTGTCCCCCCCACTCCAGTCAGCATGCTTTAGTACTCTACTCCTGCCAAGTAAGGCTGGGGAACCAGGCGTTCCTTCCCACCCTCTTGTGTTTCTTGCAGAAGTGCCGTAATGTGTGCGTTTCATTTTTAATTTCCAAGAGATGATGGAGATGTTTATCATATGCTCTACGATCTCCCTGCCAGAGGGTCCTTGGAAGACCAAGTGAACCAAAGAGAGGAAAGGAGGAGGGAAGACAGTCCGCACAAAGGGCAGGCTAGGAAGACAGCTGCTTGTGTAGGCGACATCTCCAAACTCCATCTCCTCTGAATAAATCATGTGGGAAGTCCCTGCTTCGCAAGGAGTGGCTGTCCCACCCTTTGCGATAAGATCTCCTTAGCAACCTTCCCTGGTGGTTGTGCTCATATTTCAACCCATGTAGACACATCAACTTGCTGTGAACCTACCCAGTTCCATCGATTCCTAACATGTCACCAGTCTACAGCTAGCTATTAGATTTTCTACGGTCCTTCCTTAGACTGCTCCGGAAGCCAGAGCGCTTCTGACATCCACGCAGGCTGGGACTTCTCTGAGGGGAGCAAATGGCTCTCACAAATAGGTTTCCTAGAGCTTGATATGCAGCAGGAGGTGCCAGGAAATGTTTCTTGATTGTAATTTTTTGAATCTTTGGTCTTAAAAGGTCATTCTCCCTAAAGAAGCATCTGTGGGCTGGAGCACTGTATATCCGCATGAAATTTCCCTCTTCTCAGAGAAAATGAGAAAATTCAAAAAGCCATGTTTACTCGATGCGAAGGTCTAAGATTGTCTTCATTCGGGAGTATTTAAAGCAACCTGTAGTATGTGAGGTGGTAGGAATAGACAGGCCTGTGCTGCCTGGGTAGACACCACCTGGCCTGTTGGTCCTCACCTCCAGCCTGGATGATAGCCGTCCCACCTGAAAATGCCACTTGCCCCGTCTGTGTCTGTGCCTGCCCCATCTGCGCCCGTGCCTGCCATGTCTGCGCCCATACCTGCCCCATCTGCGCCCGTGCCTGCCATGTCTGCACCTGTACCTGCTCTCCTCTTTCCCAGGACTGGGTGTTCTAGATGACAGGATTGGATTTGGGCTGACGTGGCATTTCCTCCAGTATCGAGAGGCTGTCCAGAAAGGTGAACCCTGACAACCATGTTTATGAGCATGCCATCCTAAGGCGGATCCTGGAGCGGGAAAGGGACAATACAGAAACAGACAAAGTCAGTGTTGACGTTGAGGCCACGTTAATCCAGCCACTCCAATGTTTTGGCTGTGATGAGCTTCACCATGAGAGTTAGCTGCAGTGAAAATGAACTTAAGGTTGTAGAAAGTGTCTGGACTATCTTGCCACTTTCCTATTAACCTTAAGTTATTCCAAAATGAAGTTTAATATTTAAAAAGACAGACACTGTCAATATGTGTGTTCAATAATCTATATTTAATGTGGCCAGAGTTGCGTTTTAAAGATGTAATTGGAGTCTGTCATTACTGGGCTGGGTCTAACTAACTCAGCGGCAGCAGCAGAGTGTTTGCTTCCAGTGGCCCCCGAGTTCTAGTCCCAGATTAAAAATAAATCATCCTCAAAAAAAAAATCCCAGGACATATCAGCATCTTTTTTTGGAAGCAGCGTTGAACTCTGCCGTTCACCTTCCTTCACACTGTTTACCATAACTCATGGTGGTTTTATTTCAGAAAGACTTGATCCTCTTCTCCAGAGCCAGTTGCCAAGTGAAAAAAGTTGCAGAGATTTGGGAGAAAGGAGGAGGCAGAACTGTGATCTCATGAAGTGAGCTTTATTGGGACCTACAGACAGGAGCAACAGCCGAGACACGTAGATACCAAACTCTGGGCAGAAGGAAGTGGTCTATAGGCTCAGCTAGCCAAAGTGAGCTGTGGCTAGCCAGAATGCACCTGGCCTTTGTTTAAAAAAAAAAAAAGCTAACAGGTTGGAGAGATGGCTCAGGGCTTGAGGGCTTGCAACTCTTGCAAAGGTCATGAGTTTAGTTCCCAGCATCTACGTTAGGTGACCCACAACTGACTGTAACTCCAGCTCCAGGGAATACCATGTCCTTTTCTGGCCTCTGCAGATTCCTGTGAACACACACACACACACACACACACACTAAAATAAAACTAAAACTAAATGAAACAAAACCCACTATTAGCCAAACTAACATCAATTAACAAAAAGTCTGGGAGTCATTGACTAGCCTATCACAGTTGACTATTTTGATGGCTTGGGATGGGAAGAGACTGGGGTCACATAGCAGACAAAATGGTCACAATGAGTTGTGTGTATGTGTATATGTGCGTGTGTGTGTGTGTGAGTTGTCCTCTGATTAGGCTGAAAATAGGAAGTTCAGCTGCACATCTCTCTTTGCTGTATTTCAGAAATAGCATGGTAATAATATAGAGCTGGCATATATATATATGATAATAATTTTGTTGTGATTATCACTTTCGGTTATTGGCAATGAAAACATTATTAGAAAGAAGAAAAGGAAAAATATCAGGGTGACCAGGTCCCCTTTCCTGAATGGAAAGGGTAAGAGATCAAGCCATGATGTCGGGGAGGTCCTGGCTGAGAGAACCAGGCACACGTTTCATTGGTTGTCAGTGTGGGATCAACACTGAGTCTGAAAAGACTACTGTTCCTAGGAAGCCTCTTCCACACTAACCTGCTCAAACAGTTCCCATTTTAGTAGTGAATTCATCTGCCTTTCCCCCCTAGAATTTTATTGTTAAAGCAAACTTGCCTGAGAACCCTACTTGCAGGTACAGCACTGTCGGAACAAAATGAACTCCCCTGTATCATGGGAGTCCCAGTATTGGCTCAGCCACAGCATGATGGCGAGAATGAATGGGTGTCCTGCTAAGTCTCACAGTGAGCGCCAGCCTTTGGGAGAGGAGAAAATCCTGGCTGATCACACTGTGTGTTAGCCTGATGTATTAGGATTCTCTAGAGGAACAAGACTAATAGAATGGGTATAAACATGGGATTTAGTAGAGGGGCTTACCGGCTGCGGGCCTGCTAGTCCAACAATGACTGCCTACTCACAGAAAGTCCAAGAATCCTGTAGTAGACTGGATGTCTCATCTGGCTTTTGGTATATGCCAGAGTCCCAAAGAAGCAGGCTCTGATACCAGTGAAGGAATGGACTTGCCACAGTGAGCCAGAGGAAGCAGGCAAAGGGCAAGAAAGGGCTTTCTTCTTCCTTTATATAGGCTGCCAGCAGAGGGTGTGGCCCAGATTAAAGGTGGATCTTTCGACCTCAAAAGATTGGGATTAAAAGCGGTTCTTCCCACTTCATATGATTTAACTAAGAAAAAAAAAAATCCTCTCACAGGTCTACTCAGCCACTTGAGTTTTAGTTAATTCCTGATGCCGTCAGGTTGACAAGCAAGCAGAGCCACCAGACCTGTGAATGAACGTGCATGTAAGAGAGGAATGGTTTGGAGTGGGGGTGGGAGCAGGGGTATTTCCCCCAACTCTGTGCCCTCTGCCAAGGGGGCTAAATACAAAGGGAAAGGACTCCTAGGAGAAATGACAGGAGGTCAGACTGGAGCTGTGAGGACTCGTTAACTGGGCACCTACTTATGTGATAAGCTAGTGTCAGAACAGAGACGCGGCTCCAGTTCTGGTTTGTAAAAAGTTTACCTTCTAGTGGGAGATTTGTGGCAACTGAATGAGCAAGTCCTCCAATAAAACCCACAGAGAGAGTAGAATGCAATCACAGAGGGATGCTGAGTGCAGACAATAGGCTGCCGCCAGACAAGAAGGACTTTAGCGAGAGGGAGAGGGGCTGGCTGGATATTTGGATGGAAGTTATGAGCATCTCAGCTAAGGACAAGGTTGGATGCCTGAGATGAAGACAGCATAAGAGGGAGCCTCTAACATCTCTCTGCCTTCTCCTCATCCTCTGCAGATCGCCACTTCCGTATTCCTTGCTAACTTACCGGTCCTATTTATTATTTATTAGCAATGTGGCCCTGAGCAGGATGAACAAGCATTCTAATCAGAGGGCTGTAACCTGGTAAGATGTATGTCCCCATCCTTGAAGACTTGTTAGGAAAAGTACGTGGCAGAGCAATAAATATGAGCGTTATAAACAATTGTCAGGGAGCGCTTATTGTATAACGGGGACTACACTGAATCTGATGATCTCTTTTAGGGAGTGTCTGGACGGCAGGAGAAGATGCTAAGTGGACGGCTGAGCACCTTGCTTGAGGGTAGAGGGTGGTAGTGATGGCGTTGGAATCCGGGCACCCTGCTTCCAAAAGCCCCTGGCTTCACCCGCCCATCACTCAGATAGAGAAGCTGCAGATTCTGCCTGTGTGTGATGCCCTCGAGTGCTTCGGCATCCATCATTATTAGGCCTTTTTCCTTTCTTTCACTTTACAATTTTGAGTGGGTTTTTTTTTTTTTAACTATAGTTTAGAATGATGCCCAGAAGTCAGAAATCTGCCATAGATCTGGAGCTAGAAACCACACTTCCTGATCTGAATTTATCCCAGGTCTTTCTCCTGCAGGGTGCCTCCTGGAGTTTTGCTTATTATAATTAAGTGTATTTTGAAAGGAACCCTCAGAAGTGCTCACTGAATTTGCTCCAGTCGATCCAGCTGTTTGCAAAACAATAGATCCAATTTTCTTCTTCAATGCTGCTTCTATTAACATTTAAAGGATTTTTCCATATTCATTGTTCCTATTTTAAGCAAACGATCCTCCGAGCATTTCAGAATTCGTCAGCTGATGGAACCCACAGGATTCTGGATCTGCACCCCCTCTGCCACCTGTCAGCTCCGCTTACCGTCTGCACCTGTCTTGTGCTTCCTTGTGCATGTCCTCAAAATTTCTGGGGTATCTGGAGGCTTTGGAAGTGGAGGGGGGAGGGGAGAATCTTTGTTTTTGGAGAGAGAGATTGTTGCCTTGCATTTGGCCATTCTCATCACGCTGGATACCCAGAGTTGAACTTTAACATTAAAAATTAAAAACAAACAAACAAACTTTTCTTGGCTGGGATTGTTGGAATTGAGAATCACCTCTGAGGCAGGGGGAAAAGGTCCAGGGACTGCGGGCTCTGCAAGGTGAACACAGATGCATGTGGAGAAAGGAGCTCATGCTAGGGAAAAGGTAGCAACAGGAACATCCCAGGCTGCTCTATAGAGCCAGTGAGCTCCAGGATAGTCAGGGATACATGGAGGAATCTTGTCTCAAAAAGAAATGAAGAGAGAGAGCGAGAGCGAGAGCGAGAGAGAGAGAGAGAGAGAGAGAGAGAGCGAGAGAGAGAGAGAGAGAGGAGAAGAAGAGCTAGAGTTCTTTCTGACTTCTCTGTGGGCGGGGCTCTGATATTCAAACACCTACCCTGTGGGTCCCCCTTGCAAGTCTAACAGGTGTTTTATGTTCAGTGCAATAAAAACAAACTCCTGACCTGCACTCCCAAATTTGCACATCTTGCTTGTCCTTACAATGACAACTTTATCCTTGGAGATGCTCCCGTAAAGAAGGGGACTTCCTCAACACTTCTCCTTGCTTGTGCGATTCCATGTTCTATTCATTGGCATTTTCCGTCAGCCAGTACCTTCCACACAGATCCCAAGGCTGACTGACTGTTCTCACCACCTTTGATGTTGCCAGCCTGCCCCCTTTTCTGAGGTCTCCGAAGTGTCCTGGGCTATCATGCCTATCAAGAGTGATCCTGGAATGCACTTGTGCACACCCCTCTTCTATCACAGCTCTTTAATGGCTTCGTGGTTCTCAAGGTGAAAGGTCAATGTGGGGAGTTTGAGTACTTTTGAGACAGGGTGGCCTTTTCTTCTCTAGGTAGTTGAGGATGGCCTTGAACTTCAGACCCCCCTGCCTTCACCTTCTGCATGCTGGGATTACAGGTGCACCAATACTTACAATTGACAAGAATCTGACCTGGTGTTTCGTGCATGTTTGGAAAACACTCTACCAACTGAATGACACCTCTGGCTCAAAAGTTAAAATTTTTGAAAAGTTTAAATTTATTTTTTACTTTATTTTATTGTATCAGTGCTTGCCCAAACCACCTGTGAGGCCAGAAAGAGGGTAATGCTGCCCCTGGAACTGGAGTTATGGTTGGCTATGAACCTCAGTGTGGGTGTTGGGAACTGAACTTGGATATTCTGCAAGAACAAGTGCTCTTAACTACTGAGCCAAAAGGTCAGTTCTTAATGTGGCCTCCTGGATGCCCGCCCTTCCCTATTGTTCCTCTCAACTAGCTGATCTCACTGCCTACTGAGCCTCAGACACTCTGGTCTCCTTGCTGCTCCTCCACCTGTCAGTTGGAGTCCTGTCTTAGGAAAGAAGGTTCCTCTGTCAGAAAGCTTTGGTCCCAGTCACAACTGACTCCCTTAGCAACGGCAAGTTGCTGCTCAGTCAAGCCTCCCCACGTCCCAGGCTCCGCTCCCAGTTCCTACCCACCCTGTTTTATTCTCTGAGAATCTATATCACCCTTTGAGACATTATGTAATTCACTTACTAGTTCTGTTCATTGCCCCGAACCATTGCTCACCACTAGAATGTAAGCTTCAGGAAACACGGGTTCTCGGCTCGCCTGTGTATTTTTGGTGCCTTGATCAGCACCTGCCACTTAAATGTGTTTGTTAGAGGAATGAGTCCTAAGGCATCAACACCATCCCTGACTACATTCAGCTGAAACCATTCCATTACAAAAAGACAAGAAACCAATTTGAGTGGAAGAGAAATGTAGCTGGATTACTTCCAAGACTCCTGGAAATCCAAGGGCACCTCCATCCAGGACTGAAAATGAAGCCATCAGACCCTGGCTCGAGACTGTGCCTGTTGTCTTGGCATCCTCCCTGGTGGCTTCAGTCTCAGGCAGGTTTTCCTTGTCACCCTGGACTGCTGGCAGGACTGAAAGCAGAAGGCATCTAGAAGCAGACATGCTACCATTCTTCCACTTCTGCGAGACTGGAGTGTGCTGTGGGTGGAGAAAGCACTTCCTCTCTAACACTTCCGTCTCATCCTAGGAGTCTTCTTATTGGCCTGCTTCAAGTCAGGTACCAGAACCAATCCCTATGATCCATTGGGCTGAAATCTCCCATTGGCCAAGGTGGATCAGCTGGCTGTCTCTGGGGGTAGAATGGGAAAGTCTGGACATCAGGTCCATGAGGGCTCTGTGGGTCCACAGGAAAGGTGCTCTGTAGTGTGAGATGTAGACAATGTGGCCAGGTTCACTGCTTAGTTACACCAGCGTAATCTTTGCCAGACGTGGTTCTGGTCAGTGCCTATTAACAGCGGACAGAAGCGACTTAAGGGAGGAAGGAATCATTTTGGCTTCCCTGTCCATTATAGTGCGGAAGGTATGATGGAGTGTCTTGGTCAGAAGTTTATGGTGGAAGTTTATTGCTTGATGGAGGACCAAGACCCAGGGGCTGGAAGGGAGCACCAGAGCCCTCAAAGCCTACCACCAGGGACCTACTTCTGACAGCTGTGTCTCCTACCCCTAAGTTTTCACAACCTCCCAAATAGTACCACCTGCTGTTGGGGGAGGCTGCTCGTTCGTTCCCAGCTTCCCAGACCCAAAATAATCACACAGAAACTGTATTAATTAAATCACTGCTTGGCCTATTAGCTCTAGCTTCTTACTGGCTAGCCCTTATATCTTAAATTATCCCACTTCTATTAATCCGTGTATTGCCATGTGGCTGTATATTACTGGCAAGGTTCTGGCACACTGTCTCCTGTGGGTGGTCACATCGTTTCTCTTTGACTCCTCCTTCTTTCTCCCAGCATTCAGTTTAGTTTTCCCACCTAGCTCTACTCTGCCCCATCACAGACCAAAGCAGTTTCTTTATTCATTAACCAATAAAAGCAACACATATACAGAAGGACTTCCCACATCAACCTGCTGAGGACTAAATATTCAAACACAAGAAGAACCTGTGGGGTGACATTTCACAATCAAACCACAACAAGTTCCTTATCAGCATACATGTCAAAACCCTTGGTCTGGCATCCATCCGAGAACCAGATTAATGAAGCCTGGGTCTAGTCCTCCAGTTTTGCCCCTCTCTACATCCTATTATGTTCTCTTTGCCCAGAAACACTGGGGCAAAATTCAGTACTGGGGCTGTCACTTGCTCATTCATGAATCTATACATAACTAAGCACTTACTATATGCCTCCACAGTTCTGTCCATTTAGTGGTGCCTCCCCTGAAGGATCTGTGCCTTCTTACTCTGTGAAAGCCAACAGGTTCTCCAGGGCCCAATCTAAGACTTCTTCTCTCCATACCCTTCAGAATAATGCAAGCTCTTCATCTTAATCTGCAATATTTTACTTATTCTCTTGGACCCACTTTGGTTGGGCATTCTTGGATCCGTGTTACAGATGTGCATACAGATTTCCCCTCTGTGGTCTCTGTTCTTTGAGAGCTTGGGTATTACTTCTTACACATGCAGGCAGTTAGAGTATGATAAACATATAGTAGGGATCTAATAAACGCTTGTGAAATGAACAAATAGTAGGCTGAGGGGTTGGAAATGGGTTTTAATCCCTTTGTCAAGCCTGTGACTTGAGCTTTTGTACAGGACACTTGAGTTTGTAAAATGTTTTCATGTCTTAAGCATTATTGATTTTGCATTATGGTAATCTGAACTGGCATTTACTTTATGAATAGAGAAACAGCATCTCATATAAGTCAAGTAACTTTTTGGCTGTACAGGAAATAAAGTGGCAACTGTAGAATTGAATGAAGATTCAATAGTGAGTCTATTAGTTACAGGTATTTGGTGGTAAGTGACATCAACTTAAACTAACAGGCTCAAAAAGGATTATTGATTAATTTGTGACTCTAAGAACGAGGTTCTGATACCATGGAGCAGACTTCAGAAAGCTACCTTAAGAGTGAAGTCTGGAGATTGTATTACCTTTTATTAATATCAAGATCCATGCCCAATGATTACAAGACAATATGAGGAATTCGGGTCGCATCACCAGCTGCTCCGCTGTTCCTGCCTGGGAACTATCTCTCTACCACAGTCGCTCTGCAGCCTTGTTCCCTAAAGGCGATGGGGAAGCTCCAAGCCATGGCTTGTTGCCAGCTCAACCACCGTCCAAGAGAGCAGAGATCCTTTGCTCCTGGTTCTTATCAGGTCAAGTATCCCAGGGGAGACCACGCCCTTTGGGCTAAGCTTTCCCAATACGACTGGTTATAGGACAAATTTCCACAACAGCTACCTTATCTCCTTAGTGTGAGGGGATGCTTGTCGTTTCAGGGGCCTTTGTCAAAGGTTAGAATGTTCAGACCCAAGCCTTGTGTTTTTACAAATGCTGAAATTGAGGCGCAAAGATATTTCCAAGAGGTCCTGCCCACTGTCAGTCAGAACTGGGTATGGCATCTGCTATCCTCACACTGTTGCTGGTTTCCCTCAGTGATAATGGAGATGTATGGTGTGTATGTTTGAAGAGGTGGTAGGTAGGGCCCTGGGTGTGGGGCAGGTCATTGTCCTGCAGCTTTAGGTGTGTTACGCATTCTGGGCTGTGGCACTTCCCACAGAGGGAAGCCAAGCCAGGGTTCACCTCAGAAAGGCTGAAGAATTTCCATAGGGGAGAAGTATTTGGGATCTCAGACTTTACGGCATGGTGTAAATTTGTGGCTCTTAAAACAATTTGAAAGCATTTTTTTATGATGTCTCCCAGATCGTTTTGTTTCCTCAGGCAAAAAATGACTTTAGCTGTCTAAACAGCCATTCCCTACCTGACCCAGAGAAAGACAATCACCTGTAGAGATTTACAGCAACAATTTTTTTTCCCCCAGGATCTAAAGGGGACTTTAAAAAACAAAAAACCCCAAAAAACTTGTGGGCCTGTTGTCGAATTTATGAAGAATGCTACACATTTGTGTTTTAAGTGGATTTCTAAATGTAGACAAACTTTGGAAAGCTTGAACTTTCTGTGTTCTGAAGCACTGGCATCTTGGTACGTTTCCCTGGACAGATAAGCTTGGATTAGATCAGGAATATCTCTGGCCTGCTGATTGACCTTGCTCGCCTGGCCTGCTCCCCACTGCCTTGTCTCTGCTCGATTCCCACACTCCACTTGGGAAAAAGGGGCTGCTTGGCTCAGGGCTCAGGGCTGTAGCCCAGGCTTCCAGGAGGGGCACTGGAGTAAGTAGGTCCCAACACTTTGCCCTGATAATGTCTGCGACAATTCACCCTCCGTCCAGCAGGTGGCAGTCTTCACCTTCTAGCCCGTAATCAGCCTTCTCCCGGAAAGGTGGCTTTCTACCCATTAGACCCAATGAACGCGCTCAGGGGAGCGTATTTTCCAGCATTCTTTTACTACTCTGGAGTGCAGCTCCCAAATTTAATAAGTGCCTACGAGTCTTGGTTTAACGAAACAATACAGCTTTGCTTTAACATAAAGAGAAACGAAAGGAAAGTAATTGAAATAAAGTGGTGCACCTTTCAGTAGCAAACGCTTGGGTGCGCTTTATGTGGACATTGTGATGGAAGAGATGCTAGCTCGGCTCATGGCTATGACTGTTACAGTGCCAGTGATGTTTGATAAAATGGGGAGGGGGAGGGGAGAGAGAGAGAGAGAGAGAGAGAGAGAGAGAGAGAGAGAGAGAGAGAGAGAGAGAGAGAGAGAGTCTTTCTATGTAGCACAGGCTGGGCTTGGCACGGAACCTGCTATGAACCTCAGGGTGGTTTTAAAGTCACAATCCTCTTGCCCCAGTCTTAAATTCTAGGGTTACAGGTATGTACCACCATGCCCTGCCTAGTTGATCAGTTAGATGACTTTCTAACGTGATGGACTGGTTTTAGTAGCATTCTGAACAAAATTAAAAGCAAATTTACTCTAATGAGTGCACTTCATTTTCCACAAACACATATCTAAAGGCAATCCCTCAAATAAAACAGAATATGAAGTAAATGAAGCAGATTAACACATGGCTAGGCTCAAATGGCACTGTCCCCTAATGTGGGACAATGCTTTTGTTATGTAGTATTAGCTGTCTGTTGTAAGGTATCTGGAGTCTTTTGCCTCTCAGCCTCTAAATGTCTGTGGAAAAGCAGCATGAAAAATAAATTGAAAAAAAAAAAAAAGCGATTCCATAAATTTCCGGAAAGCCCTCTAGCGGGCACTACCGGTCTCATTAAGAACTTCTGGGTATGGGGCAGCTACAAGCTGTGTGAAAGGATTGTCACAAGCCTTGAGTAACTGTTGGCCTCTCAGGATAACCAGTTCCCATAAAGACCTCACTCTTAATATAACTTAAATGTGAAATTTAAAAGAGACGCTTAATTTAGGATTGCAGCAATCCTAATGATGGCGGCAATTTTGTCCTGCAAATCCACTTTCCAGCTAATACTTCATGAGATCTGGGTACGGATCAAGTATTTATAACTAGGTTTGATTACACAACAATGTGCTCTACAAATGTGACCCAGACACAGGCGTGGTAGCAAAAAAAGGGCATCAGGTGCCTCTTGAAGAACTCTTTACCTGGCATGACATGTCTGAATGAGAAAGTGGTAGATACGCTGAGCTGAATAAATGCTATCAAGAGTAATTTTACCTGGTCCTCTTTATTGTTAAAAGGCTGCCACGAGAAAAGGTAAACACATGCCCACAGCTTGTACCTCCCGTCTGCAGGACAATGCTGGAATAGAGAAAACTCAAAACTCTGAGCTGATCTTTTGGCTTCTGAGATTTCTTCTTGCTTTCTCTCTGACAGGGATGCACAGCATGTTGGAAGCGAAGAAACAGTGAACATGGTTTTATTTGCTTATTTACTTACTTTGATGTTTTTCAAGGCACAGTTTCTCTGTGTAGCCTTGGCTGTCCTGGAACTCAGTCTGTAGCCCAGGCTGGAGCCTTGGGAACAGAGCCTTTGAATGGCACGTGACCCCTCGAGTGATTATAATTAATGTTGTTGCTGCTATTTATTTTTTAATACAGGTTCTCATGCATCTCAGGTTGGCCTCAAACTCTGTGTAGCCAAGCATGATCTTGATCTTATCCTTCACTTCTACCTCCTGAGTGCTAGAATTGCAGGTGTGCATCTTTATCCTTTTTTTAAAAAATGTTTTATACTTATGAAAGTGTTGTGCCCATATGTATGACTGTGTACCATTCGTGTGCCTGGTGCCTGCAAAAGTCAGGAGAGAAGCTGCCACATGGGTGCTAGGAACCAAATCCAGGTCCCGTGGAAGTAGCCAGTGCTCTTAACTGCTGACCCATCCACCCCTGCGGCCCCAGTTCAGTCTTAAGAAGTGCTGTGAACTGAGTCTAGGACGTGGTGCTAGCGAGGCAAGCCTTCCACCAACAGAGCCACATCCCAGTCAGTGATTGCGTTTTCATGAAGTCTCAGATTTGGGCCTAGGGTTCTGGATGGGGTGCTCATTCTCCACACACTCCTCTGCTTCTGGTCTTTGAGATTCTTCGCTTTACGTTCTGACGTGGGAGTTTGGCCCGCGCTATTAGAACCTGTGCCAGCCCTGCTCAGAGACAACGAGGGAGGAAGAAGCATTTCAAAGCTCAGGAAGACAGCTTGTCCCTGCTAGAGATACCAAGATAAGGCCAAGGCTCCATTTCAAAGCAAACCCTGGGCTATGTTCCACACAGTGCTGACAACCACCCTCTAGGTTACAGCCTAGCCAGGGAGAAGCCTCGCCTCGTCAGGTTTTACAACAGTCAGCTATGGGTTTCAGAATATTTCTGAAGAGGCTGCACATAAAAATCACTTGTATTCCAGCTTTAAGAAACCATTTTCTCTCCCTGGGGGTGTCAATCTCACACCATGAGACAGATGTCTTAACAGTGAGGCCAGACCTGGGTTCAAATAAATGACGGTTGCATCATGGCTATGGGGTCTAGCTCAGGTAACTTAACCTCTCTGGGCTGGACTTTCCAGTTTCCACTTGGGAACATCTCCACAGGCAGGCAGCCCGAGAGGAGCAGATACATTTCAGAGGAACACGAGGGGCAGGTGCAGAGAACTTTCCTGTAGAAAATCCTTTTAGGACAGTGTCTTTCGGCTGGCTTTGCTCAGAATTTGGTCCCAGGAAATCTAATTTTAAAAATAAAAGAGTTTTGTGGGCACTGTATTTTTGGAAATAGTGTGTCCCCAGTGAGAATGATAAAGAATGACAATATAGTAAGCATTCTGCGAACTTGTGGCTAAAGGAATTAGCTTCCCTTGGCTTAGCTCGGGGTTTCCCACAGTTGTCTCATTAGGATTATCCCCCACCCCCAAAGAGCAATCAAGTCTATGGATTGGTAAAAAACGACCCAGGAAAAGTCGCTCCCTCTAAACAGCCCCCCTCAGTTCCGCTTTTAGTTGGATTCCTCCTCAGGTCCTTCCTGTAGTGTGGCTGGGGATAGGTGGAACAAGTCAGCGGGCAGTCGCAAGCCACAGACGTCCGTTCCCAAGGGAGCTCATACAATCTTGGACTTGTTTTTAAAAGGTCACAGGAGCTCAGACAGTCTCTTGAAAAACCGCCCTGGGTCTTTCTACCTAAGGTAGCTTATATTTTGTTCCTTTGGTATTTTGTAAAACCTTATGAACTCTTAGAGCTCTTTGCAAATGATCAACAGCTATAATAACCTTCGGCCATAACAATATTTCAAAAGGAACTGAGGACTGTTGCTTAAATACATGCACACAGACACAGACACACACAGACACACACACACACACACAGAGAGAGAGAGAGAGAGGAATAGCTTATGAGCAAATTAAAAGGGGACATAATTAATTTACAAGCCCTACCCTGATTAGAAAGGATAGATGAGGAAAGATCACTAAAGGATAACGTTCAGACTCAATTTACAATAATTGTACGTTTCTTTCACCGAGACACATATCTGATATAATCTCCCAAATCCCCAAATACACATAACAAGTCTCCGTAAATGACATCAGACAGGACAGGATGAAGATATTCTTCCTAAAAGGCTTCGGGTCTAAATCAAAATGCATAGAAGCAAGCCTAGTTACCTCTGAATTCTTTTTGTTTAAAGCATAATTTCTGCCTAATTATTCCTAGAAAAATTTCAAGGGTAAAATTCTAGGTAATAGTATAATAATCAGCCATCTGGAAATGTCAACATTTCTCCATTCTCAAATCCTGTACACAAATATATTTAAATATGCACGTACATATATTGCAGGACTTGTTTTTCCATATTAGGTTGCAGACATCACAGCACATCACCTTAAATATTTAATCATGTATCTCTTACATAAAGGACATTGTCCCATATGATCATATGACATTATCTTGCCTAAGAACACTGACAATAATTCTGTAGTTGCACCTGGTGCCAACTCCACAGTCAGATTTCCCGAGGAAATAGTCAAAGCCCATATATTGCATTTAGTTACAACAATCTATTCTTTGTACAGCTGGAATGTGGTTCTTCTGTCTCTAACATTTTTCTGATCTAATAACCCTTGGATGACACTAATATTTTGTAGGTGTCCTGTAGAGAGGCTTTGTTTTATGTGCTCTTTCCTCTTGGGTCATTCAGCAGATTCTTCTATGCCCTGCCATTCCTGTAAACCAAGAGCTAGGCTTAGACACATATGAAGAACTTTGGTCTAGACTACCTCGGATGTACTCTCTCTTTCATGTGTGTGCATGTGTGTGTGTGTGTGTGTGTGTGTGTGTGAGAGAGAGAGAGAGAGAGAGAGAGAGAGAGAGAGAGAGAGAGAGAGAGAGCAACTTTGGGTATCATTCCTCAAGACACAAAACACAATGTATTTGTTCTATTTGTTCTTTGAGACAATGAGTCCTCTCATTGGCCTGGAGCCTACCAAGAAGGTTGCGCTGCCTGGCCAGAGCTCCAGGGATCTTCATCTCTACCTCCCCAGGACTGGGAATTCACATGTGTTCCATGGTGCCTGGCTTTTCCGGTGTGAGTTATGGGAATGGAACTCTGTGTTCACGCTTACTTAGTGAGCATCTTACCCACTGAGTCACCTCTACAGCTTAGTGTACTTACTCTTGTTTCTCTTCTCTTTCCAGGTGACTACAAACAGAACTCCCTTTTCAGGGTGGTTGAGGTTTGAGCTCTCTGCCTGGTTTGAATTCAAGCAGAAGAAAATGGCAGGATGTTGACTGCTGAGGGTTCGGTTTTCTTTCGTCAAGTGCATTTATTCATCTCTATTTTTAAAATACAAAGTACTTATAATATTAAACTTGTACTTATTTATCACAAAAAATTTTGGGAAACCATAGTAGAGTGACAAAAAGGACAAAGAGAGAAAAGAGATAAAATGTCACTGCTGATTCCCCTTTAGGCGGAACTACTGTTTTACGTACCCACTCTTCTCATTCCTGTAGCTTTCTATGGCAAATTCTACACTACTGAACATAAAATTTATCTCTTTTTTCCTACTAAATTTGTAACAAAAATATTTCCCATGTTATTTCAGAATTTTTGTAAATCTCTTGAAAAATGACGCATTTTTTTTCATTGTTGAATGCTTACTGTTGGAATTTTGAGGGGTTTTTTCTGGGTATAAGTAATGTTATGGAGAATATCTTTATCTAGATAAATATTTCTCTCCTTTGAAAATTATTTCCTCAGGAGAAATTATTGGGCTGGAAGGAATGGATTTTTAGGATTTATTTTCTGCCTGATTATCACAGTAAGGTGAGTTTATCATTGGCATGTAAAATATAATAAAATGGGGAGAGAAAAAAGTCTTCCACATCCTCTGCCTGGAGGCAACTGACATTAGGGTTTGATATGATTTCTTCTGATAAAGGCAACTGTTTTCTTTCTTAGTAAGACTTAAGGGTATGGACATTTTTAAGGTCTTCGATAGTACTGCCAAGATTGTTTTCCAGTTTTCAGCTTATTCTTCTGGGAGTGTGTGAGTTGCGGCCACTCTGAAAACACAAACACCTGAAAGTTGTCAAGTGAGCATGCTCCTCTCCAAACTCTCCACACCGTCGCTGTGACTCAGGGAAAGTCGATAAGCCTGGGAAGGGCGTGAAAAATGTCGCGGACAGACACAACTCAGAAAACTCATTTCCGGGTCTGGATCTGGCTGAAGTCCATGTTTCTGAAAGGCTGCCTCTGATAACGCTGGTCACTGTGGGGTATTTGGACATGCTTGGTTATGACAGGTAGCTACAGACGTCAGCGTGCTGGGTTGGCTTGCTGAAGATGGGTCATTGACCATTTACTAATACAGATAGAAGGAAGAGGTCCTCTAGTAAGGGCTCTCCAATCTTCTTCAGAATGTGGTGCACATGGAGAATAATAATATTTTTCTATGTGCTGGAGAATACAATAAGACTTCTGTAGACTTGGGCCCCACCAGGCTCTCTCTCTCTCTCTCTCTCTCTCTCTCTCTCTCTCTCTCTCTCTCTCTCTCTTTCTCTCTCTCTCCCTTGTTTTGTTCTCCCACATAGCTCTTGCACCGATTACACTTGTCCCCTGGATGATGGTGCTGTTCTGGGTGGCTGGTGGAATCTTTAGGAGATGAGGCATAGCTGGCGGAAGTACGTCACTAGTGGAAGGTCTCTGGTTCTGGCAACTGTCCACTTCCTGTCCATTGCCATATGAACAGCTACTGCCACACACCACAGCCTTGCTGCTCTGGACTGAGCCATTCCAAAATGGCTTCTATGTCAGGATGGACTGAAATCGTGAACCCCAAAGGAACCTTTCCCCTCTCAAGTTGCTTCTGTAAGAACTTTGCTCCGTGCAATTAATTAACGCAGTTAACTAACTAAAAAGAAATTAATGCACACAGGATTCCAATTCTTCCTTGTAGAAGGTGCAAGCTTTTCTTAACAACCTTACATGGTAACTATTACAAGTCTTACATGTTAGTTATTCTTTATAAAAATACATCAAGCTCCTTTAAGAAAGTTTTCTTCCTCTGGCTTCTCTTATCAGAAGTCTTTCAACAGTTCAACAATTATTAACCATGATCTAGCATGGACCAGGCCCTTTAGTAAACACGGGGGCTAGAAGGCTAACATAGACAGCTTAGGACTCTTACATGCTCACAGCTGTGTGGAAGGAAACACAAGAATGGCAAGGGAAAGTGGGAAGAACATCATCAGAGATGGATCCACATTTCCTGGCCAGCTTCTCCGGGCAGTGGGGAGGCTTCCAAAAGCAGTATGCAACACGAAGGAGAACTAGAATTCATACCCACCAATCAGAAAACAGAACTAGAATTCATACCCACCAATCAGAAAACAGAACTAGAATTCATACCCACCAATCAGAAAACAGAACTAGAATTCATACCCACCAATCAGAAAACAGAACTGGATCAGAGACAGAAGCTTGAGGTTTTCGGAAATGGATGAGATCTTTTTGGTGCACCTTTAACACCAAGGTCAGACAGTGCCAGGAAGCACAATAGAAGCTGAGGATGTAAAGGAAGGAAGCCAAGGCTAGATTTTGAGGAGCTCTGCCACATACAGGCATTAGAACTTGTTTTGCAATGGTTCTCTGGAACAACCGCTAACCAGCAACTGGCATCTGCAGACTGCTGTGGAGTGGGAGGGCTGGGTGGTGCCAATGTAGGCAATGGGGGAGTGCTGGGTGGAAAGACGCTAGGAGGCAGCTGCAACTTTGAAACACCCAGGAAAGAACGGCAAGATGACAAACTCACAAAAACTCCAACACCAGACATGAGAAGCACTCTTCTGAGTTGTTAACAAGGTCTACCCAAGAGACTCCCCAAATATCCAGCCAATTGCTGCTGTCCCTGGTTACCTACCCCTAGAATTGAAAGGAAAGTCACTATTGTGAAGATATCATGCATTTCAGAAACAGGACCCAGGATCCCCTGAGATGGAATTGATTTGAAAGCTCCCTCCCTGAGGACTAGCTTACATGGTGCCAGAAGGTCCCACGCAAGCTTCAGAAGCAGGGAAACAACCAACCTATACAGTCCTACCCAGCTATGATGCCTATAAATCACATCAACAACCAGCATGGCGCAACAACTCTAATGGTGCAGTAGTGGCATGCCTACCTTGGAGGTAACCAACAGCCCTCTGACTGGACTCAAGACCGACTTAATGAGAGGGAAACCATGCTCATACTGAGAACCTAGCTAACTATTTAGTGTTAGTGAAGTACTGGTTGTTGGAGAAGAATTTAAAACCACTAATTTCCTAACCAATATCATCCCTAACAATGATCTATAAACATTTGTTGTTAGACCCGCAGATAGAACAGTCTTCAACCCTCATCAAAGTAACTTCTCTTTGCAGGACACAGAGACCACTCTGGAAAGCCACAGCCAATCAGAATGCAGATTTGAAGCCCAATCCTAATGGATATATATATATATATATATATATATATATATATATATATATATATATATATATGCAAAACACCCCTGCACCTAAAGCTCAGAAAACATGGAAGAGTCAGTGGGAAAATTGTCAGAGCCAGAGGATCAGGGAGTTTGCTGTGAGACTGTATCTCTTAGTAGTATCAGAAACTACACTTATAAAGTCTCACCCCCAAGTGTGACCTGAGTGAGGATGACCCCAGTGGACACACCAAACTGAATGAAGAAAAACCCATGAGGTCTCAATACTACACAGAAGTACAGGCAACTGAGGAAAGCTGGGGACACGAGAGGTGATTTGCCTTCCCCAGGGAGGAGCGTGCCAGCTGCAGGTCCAGTGCCAAATGGTCAGCCCTAAGAACATACATATGGGTAGCTTTATATGGACTTAAAAGGTTATGTCTAGGTACGTTTTACATATATACATACATACATATGTATGTATGTATACACATATATGTGTGTGTGTATATATATATGCATAAACAATTAGTAAAAAGAGAGAGATCATGAATTTGAAGGAGAGTAGGGAGAGCTAAATAGGAGGGTTTGGAGGGAGGTAAGGGAATGAAGAATGTAACTGAGTTGCATAGAAGGGGGGTTTATTAGTGAGTGAATCCTTAGAAATGGCTGAGGAGTACGAGAACTCAGCTTGGGCAAGCAATTACATCATTGTGTCTCTGGCAAAGACAGAAAGAATTTATCCCATTATTCCATCTCCTCAGATCCAAACCAACCCCTTAGATGCAACCCAGAAACCCTTTCTTGGTCAGTCTTTGTAGTCTCCTCTCTTTAGAGAGCATCCCCCTTTGTAAAATAGTCATCGATTCATTCATCAGGGGACACTTTACTCCCCAAGCACGAGGTTAGCCTTCCACATGGGTCAGGTCTGTTTTCTATGCAGGCCTGTAGGGCTTCACGGGACTCACATCTCTGATATTCATCTCACTCACTGTCTCAGAGATGAGAATTTGCTGAGTCCGCAAGTCTGTAGGGTCTGGTGCAGTAGTTGCAAAGGAAGACTTTTATTTACTTATGTTTGTTTTGTCTGCACATATATCTGTGTGGTACATGTGTCTGTGGAGCCCCCCCCCACCCCCCAAAAAAAGAGTAGCAGAAGCCCTGGAAGAGGAGTTATAAATACAGATGGTTGTCAGTCACTGTATGGGTGCTGGGAAGCAAACTCAGGTTCTCCGGAAGAGTTTTTACTACTCAGTCAGTCACTTGGCTTCTGGACCCTCTGATTCTTTCTAGTCTAAGAAGAAATCCCAAGAAACTGCTTGGTATCCTGAGCCTCATAAGACACTGTTTGTAAAACTGGGGGCCAGACATGGTGTTAGAGTTCCATGGACATGTATTTGAACTTCCTCACTAGGTTATAGCTGTTTTTGGTAATGATAACAAGGTAATTGCTAATTGATCAAGTGTTATGGGGTTGGCACTTTATCATGGTAATCAATGTATTCTCCCCCAGAGTAAGAAACACCAGAGTTTGGGTAAAGTTAGGGGTACGCTTGAGACCAGGAAGAGGACTCATCTTGCTGTTCCATCTACTCTGCGTAGGCGCGATCACCTGCCTTTTCAGGAGGTCTATCAATATTTAATGTGTGGGTGTCAGTTGCTGTAATTGAGCGTTCTTCAGAACCAACTTGAATTAATCATATGCAGAAGGAGAGAAAATAAGATGCCCTTTTCTCAGAGCCTGGTTCCACTGGCTGCTTGGAAGCCTAGAAACCGCAGTGAGACCTTCCTGCTGATGGAGGACCCGGAAAAGAAACTGAACCAGAAGAGCGACGACAAACCCAGAAAAGTACGATTTAAGATCTCCTCTTCCTACAGCGGCCGAGTGTTGAAGCAGGTTTTTGAGGACGGGCAGGAATTAGAGTCACCCAAAGAGGAATACCCTCACAGTTTTCTCCAGGAGGCTCTTGAACCAATGGATGGCGTCTACGGGTCAGGGGAAGCCCCCAAGCCTCAGCTGTATTCCCCTAAGCTGACTGCTCAAAGGATCAGCGTGTTTAGAGACAGCAGTGCCTACTCTCTGGCGGGCAGCCAGCCTCTGTTCAATGACTACAAGGCGAATGACCATAAGGTTGGTATTATGTGAGGTTATGGACTTTTAGGGTAGGCTCCTTGCAATATGTCTAGCAAAATGCCCAGGTGCTTCAAGATAACCATCTCTCTCAAGTTCAGCTACCGGTCAGAGCTGTAGGTGCATCAAATGGGGAGCCGTTATTAGAATAATATTTCTTGGACAAAAATAACACGCGGGTTGACTACTCATTGGAAAGTGTGACGAGCATAGGCAGCGTTCAAATTCCACCCAGGGTAATACACTGTAATTGGGTCTTTGGCTGAGTTTCCTTCGTGTGTAAATTAGATAGAGGTGCAGTGGTTTTCGGGTTGCCAGCCTGCCGTTTCGGAGAATTATGCAGCAGTAGGTCATTCCGTTTCCTGAAAGAATTGAATATTTGAAGGTACCCATTTTGCTCCAGCCAATTACTCTGCTGTATTTTATCCATGTCTTGTTTTTTTTTTTTTCTCCTTATCACCTTCCTACTGCCTGCTTTTTAAAATTGTCGGTATATTTATTTAGTTTTGCCATCCCAGTGCTCATTAATACGAACACTAGGTAGCTGGAATCCTGGGAAGAAATGGTGAAAAGGAAATCAAACAGAGGAAATGTTTCTCGAGGAAGAAGTTTGAACTAATAGTTCAATGACGCACGCTCTTCCTGCAGGTTTTCTAAGCTTCTCTGGAATGAGGGATAATCAGAAGCCCCTGAGGGACTCTATTTTAAGCTAAGACAACATGGAAAATACTCAGTAATTTCCAGTCTCTTAGGAGATGGGTTTGTGCTCACGGTAGTGGAAGTATGAATGCTGTTTCTCTTAAAGAGCACCTCTGTGTAATGTATGTAAGTTCCTAATGATAACTATATCATGATTTGTTCTCATCTTGGGAGTTTTTTTTCAGATAATTATTTTTAATCATTTTTATTGTTCATTTCCTAAGGAAATAGGTATTGCAGGCAAATGTTTTGGACTTGTTGATATTGGCAAAAAGATAATTGTGATATCTACAGATACCAAAACCAATAGCAGGTTTCATTTTAGTATGAAGGGGTTGAGAATGAAAATCCCTCATGTTAGTAGAATGTTTTATGCGTTATAAAGTGCTGCCATGAATTGTCTTCTATGTCCATCATAGTCTTATCTTTAGCTCATTCTCAAGGAAAAAGGCAAGGTATGGTCATTTCTATTTCGTGAAGGAAGAAAGTTATGTACCAAGTTGATTAAAGGCCACACATCACTGTAGGAACCTAAGCTGTTGAGTCAGAATAGGGATATTGATTCCCTGATTTTCCATACTTTAATCTCTATATCGTGTTCCTTTTTAACAAACAAGATCATTACGTAGTAATGATGGCGGTGATGGTGCTCCTGATAGTGCTATTTATTTGTGTCCTAGGCACTTAGCTATGTTTTCTGCTTATAATAGTCCTTTGTAACTGTTTCTTATTTGGAAGCTGAGATTTAAAAAAGGCCTAGGTCATCAAAGCCATGATAGATAATTTAAACTACTTTATAACTCATATGCCAACTTCGGCACATGTAAGAATGGTTTGACATAGATTTGTAAAACTGGATTAAAACACAGATATTCCAGAGGTCATGTTGAAAGTTCAGTTCCTGTTGGGGCTCATTATTTCTTGCTTTCTCTGTG